>NC_133384.1:16238632-16335382 GCF_049309525.1 Garra rufa
CTCAGCTGAGGAACGTCTCGCTGCAGCCTGCGGTGGACATCCAACTCCGCCCACATCCAAGTGTAACGTCACAAGCCACGCCTACGTCCAAATACGTCACATTCTAATTTATTTTGAAACAGGAAGAAGCATCCATAAGAAGATCGTTCATATTGTTTGCCAACCGCTAAAAAGTTGTTGTTTGCCGCGTCGGTAAGTAAAAACAAGATTAGCCTGTCTTAAAACGTTGACAACTTTAGGAATGTGAGTCATGTGTGCATGTTCATAAACAACAGTTCATGTGTGTATTACTCAGATAGCAACAAATATATCAGAAGAATCAGTGCACTCTGTGTGTTTGTACATACGTATCTGTGTGTACACAAACACAAATACATATATGCATACATGTATGTATAGATAGATAGATATATAGACAGTGCAGTCTTATGACATAACATGAATGTTGAATGAATGTGCAGATAGAAAACACTCACATACTGTACATATGACATCATTGACCACAGTACAGTACCCATACACAGTAACTCAGCTGAGCAACATTCACTACATCATCATTTCACTACATCTTGCTCTGTGTATGTCACAAATTATCATTGTATTCTTCTGTATTAATGACAAGCATAATGTTTTACAGCATTCAGTCCGAGCCTGATGCAGGGCAGTTCTCGTGGGTTGAGGGGTCCCTCCCTGCTGCAGTTTCACCAGTAAAGAAAATGACTCAATACAATTCACTTGGAGGACCACATAAGCAGTGGTGCATGGAGGTATTGTGAGAGCATTTCTCTATATATTATTGTGGTTTTTCATAAATAAATATATTTGTATGTGGAATTATGAGGTACATGATGAGCTAATACTTTTTTCGTGGACAAATACACCCCCAACATGTATGTATTCTCTATTTTTAACAGGAGCACCAACAAGACGTGGACGTTTGCAAGGGACAGTGGTCCAGGGTCGTAAAGAGTCACCATGAGTTATTCTGTGGGGAGGTGAAAGGGCCTGCCTTTCTCCAAATAGACAGTAAAAATCAACAGAATGCCATCAACGACTACCTGGGCAGAGAATTGGATGAAGCAAGAGATGTCTTTTTATTTATCTTTGAGTATCTGGAGGATATGGACACATTCATATCAATAAACAATCTTGATGAACAAGGCCTGAAGGTCCATGCCATGTTCCGTGAATAATCTATCAGAGAAAGAAATCTCTCATTGTAGCCTATGTGTGTATGTATGTATGTATGTGTACTGCATATCAGGAACTGTCTATCTGATCATTCAACTGTTCGTTCAACTGTACAGACTTTATGATACTTGAAACATATCTTTTGTTAAACACTACCAGTCAAATATTCTTTTTTTTTTTAAAGAAGTCTGTTCTGCTCACCAAGTTTGCATTTATTTGATCCAGTGTACAGCAAAAACAGTACAATTTTAAAAGTATTTTTTAAAAGTATAGTTTTCTATTTGAAACTGTTTTCTATATTTCTAATAAAATGTAATTTATTCCTGTGATTTAAAAGGTGACTTTTTTTTGCTATATATATATATATATATATATATATATATTCTAATTTGCTGCTCAAAAAATTTATAAAATAAATAAAGGTTTCTTTGATGAACAGAAAGATCAGAAGAACAGCATTTATCTGAAATTTAAATCTTTTGTAACATAAATGTCAATTTAAAGCATTGCTAAATAAACATTAATTTCTATAATTTCTTTCTATGGTATAGTGTATAATGTTACAAAAGCTCATTTTTATTTCAGATAAATGCAGATCTCTGGATCTTTCTATTCATCAAAGAATCCTGAAAAACATGCACTTCTTTAAATATTGATAATATTATGAATAATAACAATTAAAAAAATTCTTGAGCAGCAAATCATCATATTAGAATGATTTCTGAAGGATCACGTAACATTTAAGACTGCTGAAAATTCAGCTTTGCATCACACAAATAAATTACATTTTAAAATATATTAAAATACGAAATCAGCTCCGTATATTAGACACATTAATTATATTAGATTTAAATTGTGCCATTTTAGCCTAGACATGCTTTACAAAAACAAGAAAACGTGTATTAGTAAAATGAAGGACAATAACTACAGATCCCCGAAACTGCCATAAATTGCTTCGACATACTTCCGGGTTTCCCTGGTACAAGGGATTGGGGAATCACGTATTTTTCAGTGGGCGTGGCTTTCGACGTCACGCTCGGACGTGGGCGGGGGTGTATCGGGGATGGGTGTGACTTCTGACATCACCCGTGGATGTGGGCGGGGTTGGATGTCCACCGCAGGCTGCAGCGAGCCCTACTTGCCTCAGCTGGATTCCAGCCTGTCTTGTGGATTACCTGTTTGAATAGCCCTCTGGATTACGTTCGCTGTTGTTTGACCCACGCCTGTCTCTGGAATACTCTTTTGTCTAGTCCTGTTCAACCTTGTTTGCCAGTGTCGATCCTTGTCTGTTATGACCACGTCTCTGTTTAATAAAAGCTGGCATATGGATCCGCCCACCTCACATCTCATCTCATTGGCAGGAGTTTGACTAGCGCTTGGAGCTGAGGTGAAGTTGGAGCACATGCCTGACAAGTCTCCCATTAGATGTGCTGGTAAAGATGTTCCACGTCTATATAAATAATTAAAATCATGACTCGATGGGCGGCAGATCTTTTTCACATTTAGCGCCCAAACTCTGGAACAATCTACCTAACACTGTTCGGGAGGCAGACACACTCTGTCAGTTTAAATCTAGATTAAAGACCCATCTCTTTAACCTGGCCTACAGTTAATACATTTCATAATTCAAATCCGTTAAAGGATTGTTTAGGCTGCATTATTTAGGTCAACCGGAACCAGGGACACTTCCTCTAACACCTGATGTACTCGTTGCATCAGAAGAAGAATGGCATCTACGCTAATATTAGTATCTTTCCCTCTTATTCCGAGGTCACCGTAGCCACCTGTATCCAGATCAGACGGTCACTGCAGTCTCCCGGATCTAGTCCGTACCCATCAGCACCCAGAGATATCCTCTACAGCCCTGAATGTCAGCAGAGACCACATCAACTAGATGAGCCCCAGAGACAGATCATGAGTGAAGACCTCATCACCTAGACGGCCATCGACGCAAGACAGCGAAAACCAGATGAGTCCTCTCTAATCTGATTTTGTGGCAACTTGGAACTCTTGCATCTACATTAATATTAGTCTGTTTGTTTCTTATTCCCAGGTCATCATAGCCACCAGATCCAGTCCGTACCCAGATCAGATGGTCACTGCAGTCCCCCGGATCCAGTCCAAACCAAGAGCAGATAGTGGATCAACACCTACAGCCGAATGTCAGCGGATACCGTGTCAACTAGATGAGCCCCAGAGACAGATCATCAAGAAAGAACTCCTACCACCAGCACAAGGCCATGGGAACCAGATGAGTCCTCCCCAATTTGACTTTGTTGCAATATGGAACTCTTGCATTATTATTGACATTTTACTTTATTATTTTAATACTGTAAGGTTGCTTTGACACAACTTGTATTGTAAAAAGCGCTGTATAAATAATCTTGACATGACTTGACTTGACTTGATGACGAAACGAAGTCGCTGAGCACAGCCCCCTTCCCCTTACACAATATAAGATGTGTGTTCGACTTAAAGCAGCACTGACTGCATAGACCAATTAGTGTGTGTCAAAGTACAGTGAGAGCTATAGAGAGCAGACGGCTCCTTATGCTTTCAAATCACTCTCGCGGTACTTTGTCATCACACACAGATCATTCTGCACAGAGCTGCTTCAAGTCAAACACACCTAATAACTAGAGTGCATTAGCATCAGTGGTTCGGCCTCCTTATTTAAATTAAGCCTCTAAAGGGAGCATTGTTTTTCCAGATTTTGATACCTTATTTTATTAACTTGCCGGAAGTTTTTATCATTCCAATTTGGCTAACACATTTTTCTGTGGTTTGACAAACTCAGAACACACATTAATTGGGTGCTTTACACAGACTTTAATATGAAACTTATATATTGAGTATGATATTTTTAGAGAAATGCTTAATAAATGCTTTACATTGTAACTAAGCCCATTAGATTTTAGCCGACTAAATCTACTGTAGATATTTAGTCGACTAAAACTAGACTAAAACTAAAAACAATTTAGATGACTAAAACTAACTGGCATTTAGTCAAAAGACTATGACTAAAACTAAATCAAAATTTGCTGTCAAAATGAACACTGGTAAACATGGCTGAAGACATGAAAAGAGGAACAGATGAACCAAATTAATTGAGTAATTTAGGCTGGAACCGCTCCAATTGCTTCAAACTTGTGATTTTGATCAATCATATTAAGTGATTTACTAGATGAAATTAAAAGAGTCATTTATTTTTTAATTTCGACATTGCTTTTTGAATGATTTTCAAGGAGCTTTTTGTAACTCTGAATCAGTTAAAACATTGCGCTGCAAAATGGTTCACTGTTTCAAAGCTCTCCAATCAGATCGCGTATCACAGATCAGTTGATTCAGGCTTTGGTGCGGGTTCATAAATCAATCCGTAAATAAATGATTTGTGAGTCCTGATCTGAGATGATGATTTGTGACTAATTTTTCAGATCAGATTGTCAGAGCACGGATCACAAATCTTTTGCTTCAGATCAGTACTTTGGATTGTGAATAATTTGATTTAGATTGGGATTTTGAAGCGGGTTTGTGAATCCTTTGCTTCAGATCGGAACTTCAGCGTGCAGATCGCAAATCATTTGAGTTAGATTGGGATTTTGAATATGCTGTCCATGTTAATTTTTCATGGTTATTAAATAGAAATGATCTATAAAAGGAATCTTCAAACTTAATACATTAGGATATGGATTTAAAAATGAACAAAATGTCTGATAGATTAGTAGACATATTACTGCCTGGAACTAATCTGTGTATTCCAACTGAAGTTAACTTTAAATTTATTGTGTTAAAGTCTTAAAGAAACTGTGATATGCTAACAAAATTAAGAGACGTGAAGTATTCTTCATTTTTGTCTGCAATGTGTCGTACATTTCTTTCAGTCTGTTTGTAATCAAGGTGTATGATTTTGTGTTTTGCAGGCTGAATCCAGAATCCAGTATCTGATTGGTCTGTACTAAACAAACACCCCAGGTATGCTCAGACACAGTTTTGCCCGAACAATTCCCATACACAACAAAATATGTCTTAAAACAGTTTATATTATATATAGGGCTGTCAAATGATTAAAATTTTTAATCAGATTAATCAGAATTTTCAGTGGATTAATCATGATTAATCACTACTTGCAACTACACCTGAATCCTAATCATTTTTTTTCTGAAATGCATCCATCCATCAATTATGGTGAAGAAAAAAAATGCCGCGCTGGTGGAAACAACACAAGACTTTTGCTTTTACTTTCGAGAGCGGCTCGGATGGCACAGCTGGAAGAGATCCGTGTTCAATCGCACGCAGTAGGCTGAAACTTGCCACAAAATACCGGCAAAATAAATAATGAATGTGTCGGGGAAAGAGTAAAGACATATGTGAATTATTTATTAATAAAGTGTATTCTGAGTCAATGTCGCAAAGATCCTGACTTAAAATCTCCTTTTTGGACGCGCCTTGAGAGAGACATTTATCTTTACGGATTACACAATGAACAAGTTTTTGTTTTCGATTTGTTTTATTTCATTAAGTAATAATTTAAAGCTTTCTATAGATATGTTTATCATGTCTGTGAGGCATGCATTTCGCTTTATTTTTGTTAAGCACTCCTGTTCAAGAACGAGACGACAGAAAGCGCATCATTTTTGTTTTCTTTATTTTATAAAAACACTAACGTTTTTTGATGTATTACTCTTTACTTTGTGAGCAAAAATGAAAGATAATTTTAAATTGCTTCCACTGAAAAACTGCAAGTGATTGCGCTGGTGCCTCGATGACCTGAAAGCGGCTTTATCTCTCTCCGCACAAACTATGCGCCTAATCGTGCACATTTATCTTTAATGTTTAAACTATACTTGAACTGTTTTTTATCTATAGATTTTATTTTAGGCAAGTCGTGATGATTTGAGAAGGCAAACTGATCAAACAGGCTATGATCAGTCTTCCGTTGGGCGCTGTTCATTAAAAAAACAAAAACTTATATTTAACGAACAAAAAATGCTCCAAACTTTTTTCTAAATTAACTAAATAAAAACCGAAACTAAATATATACACTTTGCCATTGCATACAAAATTGAACTAAGGGGGATTTTTTTTTCCCGTCAATTGCTTTGATATCACTGTGTCAGTCAGCGCTCTTTCGAGAATGAACCCATTATAACTATGCAGATGTAATTCCCAAAACATAAGAAAAACGAAAGTTTAATTCAAATTCTGAATGGATTATAGCATGGAAAGTGCAAAGCGCGCTCCCCTTATTATCACTAAAAGCGTCACAAATAGAGATCTCACAAAGTTTCGTTATAATCAATAAAGCTTTCTAAACTACACAATGAATCTTTTATTTACATCGCGTCTGCACTTAGTCATGAGATGATTCACGAGCGCGCAAAACGGCAATAAAAACCGATCTGGCGCTTTCAGCGGTGAGTATATAGCACCGTCTGCCAGTAGAACCGGGCCTAAGCTTGGCTAACCACTCCAGTTGCAGAGGGGCTGTCGCCCAGGCTTGTACTTGTTAACTGTACCATCATCATTCTTTTTATATTTGAATCTGTCCATAGGCTCACCTTGCTCTATCTCGCCTCTAGCTCCCCAACCACTTTCCTGACAAATAATTCGTCACACTGCGCATGCGTGAAATGCGTTAAAAAAATTTACGCAATTAACGGCAATAAAATAATTAACGCCGTTAACGCGTTATTTTTGACAGCCCTAATTATATAGTATAAGAACTGTATGAGACTGTGGTTGCTAGCACTTTTCACGTTTATATATCTAAAGGTAGATTTTCTAAAATAGTAATAGAAAATTGGGTCAATGAACAATCAAATCTTTGTTAATGTCCGGGGCAAGATAAAGTGTCATTAATCAAATCAATCAAAAAGTCTTGTGGTATTTTTTAGGAAATCAGCACTGTCTAATAATAGAAATACTAATAGCAGTGTATTTTTTGTTTCAGCTCTGGGACAACTATATGATGAAGACAGTGAGCAGTGGACATCCACATGTATTTAGCGACACACTCCTCCCAGTCTTCATGGGTCTTTGGGTCAGAACGTCACAGTCTATTTATCAAGGTTTGTACCTTAATGTTGATTACATGACCAGCTTTGCCAAGTTACTGATAATAATCCAATTGCATTCATTTATTATTTAGCCCTGATTTTGAAGATGGACACAAATATTTTCCAAAAACACAAATAATGACTTTATTTAACAATTTTCTTTCTTCTGTGTCAATCTTCGATGTTGGGGTTCATGAGAGTGGCAAGAGAAGACTACGATGGGGATCCAAAAGCTAAATTGTGGTCAATAAAAGTAAATTTAATTTCTTCGTTTAATATAAGTAAGGTTGTCATTATTGTTGCTGTGTTTTCATTTAAAAAATGAACCACAAACTAAGCATTCATTTTAAGTAAAATATATATTTTTAATTAATTTATTTGTGTTACAGTGCGGGTATACGTCAGTGCATATGTTTACAATAAGCGACTTTGTCATTGTAGTATTGCTCATGTTGTGTGTTTTTTTCATCAAGAATAAGATTGAATCAACCTTATGCATTAATTTTGTTCCAAGAACAGGAAAGATCTAACATTAAAGATCAAAATAAGCACTACAGATGCGAGAATGCAAGAGTTTGCTGCTGAGATAAATAGATGCTCTCGTTTTTTCTCTGTTGTTTCTTTGCAATGGCTGTAGAAATGGTTGTTAATTCTTAATTTGGGCACAGACATGTTTTAGGTAATAATATGGTCAAAAAGTCTTGGAAACAAGAGATTTTTTTAAGTCAGTTTAATAAGTTGAAATGACTTTCAGAGTCAATTTGAGTCAGCTCATGTTTTACTGTTGCTTATTGTCGTAGGCTTAGGCTGCTTTTTTCAATTTAAATGAACATACAAATGAATTAAATTATTTTTGTATTTTTGAGTCATTTATGCTGGAACTGCTCCGATTGATTCAAACTCGTGATTTTGATCATTCATTTCAATCCATTCAATAGCAAAAACCAGATCGAATTAAAAGAGTCATTCATTTTAAAATTTTGACATTGTTTTAAAGATTTTCAAGGAGCTTTTTGTAACTCAGTTAAACCATTGCATCGCAAAATTATTCACTGTTTCAAAGCTCTCCAATCAGATCTCTTATCAGGCTACATGTAACAAATACACATAATATACAAATAAAACAAACCATGCTTTAATTTTCAGGTACAGTAGGAGTATTTATCAGTAGCATTCAAGAAATTGAATTAACAAATATAAAAATAAAACACTATATACATAAATTATACATTGACTCTTATTGAAGCAACTGTATTAAAGTTGTTCTGTCAAGAGCAGTGAGTGATTTTCCTTTGTGTTTTGTTTTATTAGCGTATCACCCAAAATTTTGGTTCATCACCCAAAAATGACAATTCTGTCATCATTTACTCACTCTCAAGGTTTTTTGTTTTGTTTTGTATGGGACTCGAAAAAATACCTGAGGCCTATTTAAGAGCTGCTGGTGGCACTTCAATGGTGGCTTTCCCTGGGAACTCTATTTTGTCTGATATTTTGTTTTCCTTATTTTTTATTTTTTTGTTTGTTTAAGGTTGGTGAGTTTGGTGTTTGTTTAGTTACTACAGAGTACATAGAAAGCATACTGTAAGTAAGTGAGCTGACCCTGAAGACTTTTGCTGTGGTGAATTTCTTCCTAGGGAGATAGAAAGTTTTCTTAACTCTTCAGTAAAACGTAGTTGAAATTAGTTAGCTCACCAGTACTAATTATGATTTGCTTAAGTTTAAATGCATTTATTTTTGTTTTCTGTTTTGGTCTTTTTGCCCTGGCCACTGTGATATTTTAGAATGGCTTTCTCATGTTGGTCCCTAAATAGGGTCGTAACGTGTGTGTGTGTGTGTGTGTGTGTGTGTGTGTGTGTGTGTGTGTGTGTGTGTGTGTGCGTGCGTGCGTGCGTGTGTTAACAACGCAGATTATATACCCGTCTTTTTAGGCAAGTACCAGATTATGAGTGTCACATCATGAAATGTTTTTAATATGACTGAAACTGTCTAACATGATCACAATTTAATAAAAACATTGTAAGTAAGGCCTATTAATTATTTCATTATTTCATTTCAAACAACAAATAAATTATAGATAAAGTGAACAAAGAACACAGTATTAAGGAAGCTTTTTTGAAACTTCAGTAAACCACTGTGTCGCAAAATTATTTACTGTTTCAAAGTGCAAAGTGCAGTTTATTCAGAACGGGACTTGAAAGCATGTATCATGAATCATTTCATTCAAAACGGCACTTAAAATAGCGTACCGCGAATCATCCGATTCAAAACGGCACGTTAAAGCATGTATCGCGAATCGTTTGATTCAAAACACCACTTTAAAGCGTGTATCGTGAATCATTTGATTCAGAACGGGACTTCAAAGCGAGTATCGCAAATCATTTGATTCAAAACACCACTTTAAAGTGCATATTGCGAATCATTTGATTCAAATTGGGACTGCAAAGCACGTATCGAGAATCATTTGATTCAAAACGGCACTTTAAAGCGCATATCGCAAATCATTGATTCAAAACGCCACTTTAAAGCGTGTATCGAGAATCATTTGATTCCAGTGGCGGTTCTACACGGAGGCCAAGGGAGGCCCGTGCCCCTGTAGACATGTCCTTGGCCACCCCTGTGGCCCCCCCGTACTGACCAAATAAAATAAAATAAATTAATTATGGTTTTACACACGAGCGCCAAAAGCGGAACTAATGCGACGCATCGTTCTACTTAAATGGGTAAATTAGAGCGGCGCACACAAACACTGCAGCAACAATTAGAACTACTCTCGGATAGAGGAGCTACGATTTATTTCTCCTGTTGCAAGAGTCGAAAGTAAGCAAAACAATTTCATTTCGTGAGTGACTTGTTGTTCTTGCACATAACCGTGTTACTTTTGTTTTTCACACTGATAATTAAATCAAGTTTGTAAATGGCTTTGTAAAATCTTTGTTAACGTTAGTTAATAAAAATATACAGCTGTTCATTGTTCAGGGTGGCCGCGGATCCTTAAAAAGTCTTAAATTCCGTTGTCCTAAAATAAGGCCTTTAAATGTCTTAATTTAACTTAAATCTAAATCCAAGGGTCTTAATTTTTTTACACTTTGAAAAGGAAAAGTTTATCGTTTTGAGGAGAATCTCCTGCGCAGGTTCTAAATCTGTTCTGTTGCTAGACACGCGCTTGCTTGACAACGCCTCAGTGTTGCCAGATTTAGCGGGTTTCCGCCCAACTACACGCATTTGAATCGCAGATTAGCTGTTAAATTTAACCATCATAGAGTAAAAGTTTATAATTAGCACATGTTTTTACGTTGCCGCACACAACTGGCGCGAGCACGCGCAGATAGAGAGAGAGGAGAGAGAGGCGCGCGGCGCGATTCACACAGATTGATTCCTCTTTAACTGCTATTTGAACGGAAACGTACATACCAAGTCATGTCTTGATACCCGTTTTGGTATTCTGTTTAACAGTCGTTTATGTCTTCAGTGAACCGAAACAGCTGAGAAAGAGATGCGTGCCAGTATTCGGTTTGGGCATTTGGCCTTAAAGAGACAGCGTCCTATAAATACCTGCAGTGAGAAACACTAGTTATTTTACAATTAATTATTAAATTTCCCCTCCTGAATACTAGTGTTATTGATTTTATTACTAACTTTATGTTGTATTCATTTACACTTGTCATTTGTGTAATTGTTCTTGTTTTGTTACTGAACTTTAGTTCAGATAGTAGTTTTTGCTGTGGATGAGAAGTAGCCTACCTAAAGTAAGCATTCAGTAATTAGGAAAAAACAAACTTTTTTTTTTTTTTTCGCTGATCCGAAAAATGATCCGATCCATGACTCAAAATCCGTGTTTGTTACACTGTTACATTGGCTTCAAAGTGTGTGAGAGCCTTGACTTTGTCATGGAATAGAAAATAATTTCTTCTTCTGGAATAGTGTTTTCTGTTGAATATTCCCAAGAATAATCAGTTAAATAAAATAATAATTTAAAATATCTTCATAGTTTTGTGCTAGACTTTTGCGGGACTTTCAATTTTGTCTTAAAATTTGTTTGAAAATGGTATTAAAAAGTCTTAAAATGTCTTAAATTTAACTTGGTCAAACCTGTAGACACCCTGTTGTTAGTTCATGATCAAGTGCCGGTTTAGTTCTGCTGAAACTCTACACCTCTGAGAACTCTCTCATTAAAACAAAGAAAGTGTAGACATGATGTAAATAAGAGATTAATTGTACTGTGTAAATGTGATTTCATTACCTTTTATTAACTTTGAGAGATTGCGATGAACTACAGTAATGTATGAGTGACAGCTTTCCAGTGATTGTAAGGGGAGCGCGCACTTTTAAGACTATAATTAATTCAGAATTTGAATTCATTTATTCATGGATTCACTCTCTGATAACGCAACATCGCCATTGCTATCGTGCAGCACATACTACATCAGTTACACAAACTAAGAGAAGGTAAAGCAGGTGCTTACTCATCAAAATATGTCTAAACAGCCACACTGCACGTGTCGACACGCGCCCGTGAGTAAACATTTTTTTTTCTTTCACCATGCAGCAAACGTAAAAAATAATTAAACCGTTTAACTTATAGTACTTCTTACTGTCGATTAACAGTGAACGGTCAATATGAGCATCCCTAAAATGTTTGTATGATTTTAAAGTAAAATAAAGTTTATAATCTTTAAATATCACTTGTTATCATTTTTTAATGTGCCCCTCTGGTTAAACACTGGCCCCTCCTTGGCCCCCCTAGTCAAATTTGTCTAGAACCGCCACTGTTTGATTCTAAACGCCACTTTAAAGCGTGTATCGAGAATCATTTGATTCAAAACGGCACTTTAAAGCGTGTTTTGCGAATCATTTGATTCAAAATACCACGTTAAAGCGCATATCTCAAATAATTTGATTCAAATTGGGACTTCAAAGTGCGTATTGCAAATCATTTGATTTAAAACACCACTTTAAAGAGTATATCACAAATCATTTGATTCAAATTGGGACTGCAAAGTGCGTATCATGAATCATTTTATTTAGATTGGGACTTCAAAGTGCGTATCATGAATCATTTGATTCAGATTGGGACTTCAAAGTGCGTATTGCAAATCCTTTGATTTAAAACAGCACTTTACAGCGTGTATCGTGAATCATTTCATTCAAAATGGGACTTTAAAGCACGTATCGTGAATCATTTGATTCAAATTGGGACTGCAAAGTGCGTATCATGAATCATTTGAATCAAAACGGGACTTTAAAGCACGTATTGTGAATCATTTGATTCAAATTGGGACTTCAAAGCACGTATCACAAATCATTTGATTCAAAACGGCATGTTAAAGCACGTATCGCAAATCATTTAATTCAAAACACCACTTTAAGAGTATATTGTGAATCATTTGATTCAAATTGGGACTGCAAAGTGCGTATCATGAATCATTTGATTTAGATTGGGACTTCAAAGTGCGTATTGCAAATCATTTGATTTAAAACGGTACTTCAAATCATGTATCATGAATCATTTGTTTCAAAACACCACTTTAAAGTGCATATCGCGAATCATTGATTCAAAACGCCACTTTAAAGCATGTATCGAGAATCATTTGATTCTAAACGCCACTTTAAAGCGTGTATCGAGAATCATTTGATTCAAATTGGGACTTCAAAGCACGTATCGAGAATCATTTGATTCAAAACGTCTCTTTAAAGCACATATTGCAAATCATTGATTCAAAACGCCACTTTAAAGCGTGTATCGAGAATCATTTGATTCAAAAACGGCACTTTAAAGCGTGTATTGCGAATCATTTGATTCAAAACACCACGTTAAAGCGCATATCGCAAATAATTTGATTCAAATTGGGACTTCAAAGTGCGTATTGCAAATCATTTGATTTAAAACGGCACTTTAAAGCGTGTATCGCAAATCATTTCATTCAAAACGGGACTTTAAAGCACGTATTGTGAATCATTTCATTCAAAATGGGACTTTAAAGCACGTATCGTGAATCATTTGATTCAAATTGGGACTGCAAAGTGCGTATCATGAATCATTTGATTGAGATTGGGACTTCAAAGTGCGTATTGCAAATCATTTGATTTAAAACGGGACTTCAAATCATGTATCATGAATCATTTGATTCAAAACGGGACTTTAATGCACGTATTGTGAATCATTTGATTCAAATTGGGACTTCAAAGTGCGCATCACGAATCATTTGATTCAGAACGGGACTTCAAAGCACGTATCGCAAATCATTTGATTCAAAACACCACTTTAAAGAGTATATCGTGAATCATTTGATTCAAATTGGGACTGCAAAGTGCGTATCATGAATCATTTGATTTAAAACAGCACGTTAAAGCACGTATCGCAAATCATTCGATTCAAATTGGGACTTCAAAGCACGTATCACAAATCATTTGATTCAAATTGGGACTTCAAAGTGCGTATTGCAAATCCTTTGATTTAAAACGGCACTTTACAGCGTGTATCGTGAATCATTTCATTCAAAATGGGACTTTAAAGCACGTATCGTGAATCATTTGATTCAAATTGGGACTGCAAAGTGCGTATCATGAATCATTTGATTCAGATTGGGACTTCAAAGTGCGTATTGCAAATCATTTGATTTAAAACGGGACTTCAAATCATGTATCATGAATCATTTGATTCAAAACGGCACTTTAAAGAGTATATCGTGAATCATTTGATTCAAATTGGGACTGCAAAGTGCGTATCATGAATCATTTGATTTAAAACGGCACGTTAAAGCACGTATCGCAAATCATTTGATTCAAATTGGGACTTCAAAGCACGTATCGCAAATCATTTGATTCAAATTGGGACTTCAAAGTGCGTATTGCAAATCCTTTGATTTAAAACGTCACTTTACAGCGTGTATCGTGAATCATTTCATTCAAAATGGGACTTTAAAGCACGTATCGTGAATCATTTGATTCAAATTGGGACCGCAAAGTGCGTATCATGAATCATTTGATTCAGATTGGGACTTCAAAGTGCGTATTGCAAATCATTTGATTTAAAACGGGACTTCAAATCATGTATCATGAATCATTTGATTCAAAACGGCACTTTAAAGTGTGTATCGCAAATCATTTGATTCAAAACGGGAATTTAAAGCACGTATTGTGAATCATTTGATTCAAATTGGGACTTCAAAGTGCGCATCACGAATCATTTGATTCAGAACGGGACTTCAAAGCACGTATCACAAATCATTTGAATCAAAACGGCATGTTAAAGCACGTATCGCAAATCATTTAATTCAAAACACCACTTTAAGAGTATATCGTGAATCATTTGATTCAAATTGGGACTGCAAAGTGCGTATCATAAATCATTTGATTTAGATTGGGACTTCAAAGTGCGTATTGCAAATCATTTGATTTAAAACGGTACTTCAAATCATGTATCATGAATCATTTGATTCAAAACGGGACTTTAAAGCACGTATTGTGAATCATTTGATTCAAATTGGGACTTCAAAGTGCGTATCATGAATCATTTGATTTAAAACGGGACTTCAAAGCGAGTATCGCAAATAATTTGATTCAAAACACCACTTTAAAGTGCATATCGCGAATCATTTTATTCAAATTGGGACTTCAAAGCACGTATTGCGAATCATTTGATTCAAATTGGGACTTCAAAGCACGTATCGAGAATCATTTGATTCAAAACGGCTCTTTAAAGCACATATTGCAAATCATTGATTCAAAACGCCACTTTAAAGCATGTATCGAGAATCATTTGATTCTAAACGCCACTTTAAAGCGTGTATCGAGAATCATTTGATTCAAAAACGGCACTTTAAAGCGTGTATTGCGAATCATTTGATTCAAAACACCACGTTACAGCACATATCGCAAATAATTTGATTCAAATTGGGACTTCAAAGTGCGTATTGCAAATCATTTGATTTAAAATGGCACTTTAAAGTGTGTATCGCAAATCATTTGATTCAAAACGGGACTTTAAAGCACGTATTGTGAATCATTTGATTCAAATTGGGACTTCAAAGTGCGTATCATGAATCATTTGATTTAAAACGGGACTTCAAAGCGAGTATCGCAAATAATTTGTTTCAAAACACCACTATAAAGAGTGTATTGCGAATCATTTGATTCAAATTGGGACTTCAAAGTGCGTATCACAAATCATTTGATTTAAAACGGTACTTCAAATCATGTATCATGAATCATTTGATTCAAAACGACACTTTAAAGTGTGTATCGCAAATCATTTGATTCAAAACGGGACTTTAAAGCACGTATTGTGAATCATTTGAATCAAATTGGGACTTCAAAGTGCGTATCATGAATCATTTGATTTAAAACGGGACTTCAAAGCGAGTATCGCAAATAATTTTTCAAAACACCACTTTAAAGTGCATATCGCGAATCGTTTTATTCAAATTGGCACTTCAAAGCACGTATTGCGAATCATTTGATTCAAATTGGGACTTCAAAGCACGTATCGAGAATCATTTGATTCAAAACGGCTCTTTAAAGCACATATTGCAAATTATTGATTCAAAACGCCACTTTAAAGCGTGTATCGAGAATCATTTGATTCAAAAACGGCACTTTAAAGCGTGTATTGCGAATCATTTGATTCAAAACACCACGTTAAAGCACATATCGCAAATAATTTGATTCAAATTGGGACTTCAAAGTGCGTATTGCAAATCATTTGATTTAAAACGGCACTTTAATGCACGTATTGTGAATCATTTGATTCAAATTGGGACTTCAAAGTGCGCATCACGAATCATTTGATTCAGAACGGGACTTCAAAGCACGTATCGCAAATCATTTGATTCAAAACACCACTTTAAAGAGTATATCGTGAATCATTTGATTCAAATTGGGACTGCAAAGTGCGTATCATGAATCATTTGATTTAAAACGGCACGTTAAAGCACGTATCGCAAATCATTTGATTCAAATTGGGACTTCAAAGTGCGCATCACGAATCATTTGATTCAGAACGGGACTTCAAAGCACGTATCGCAAATCATTTGATTCAAAACACCACTTTAAAGAGTATATCGTGAATCATTTGATTCAAATTGGGACTGCAAAGTGCGTATCATGAATCATTTGATTTAAAACGGCACGTTAAAGCACGTATCGCAAATCATTTGATTCAAATTGGGACTTCAAAGCACGTATCGCAAATCATTTGATTCAAATTGGGACTTCAAAGTGCGTATTGCAAATCCTTTGATTTAAAACGACACTTTACAGCGTGTATCGTGAATCATTTCATTCAAAATGGGACTTTAAAGCACGTATCGTGAATCATTTGATTCAAATTGGGACCGCAAAGTGCGTATCATGAATCATTTGATTCAGATTGGGACTTCAAAGTGCGTATTGCAAATCATTTGATTTAAAACGGGACTTCAAATCATGTATCATGAATCATTTGATTCAAAACGGCACTTTAAAGTGTGTATCGCAAATCATTTGATTCAAAACGGGAATTTAAAGCACGTATTGTGAATCATTTGATTCAAATTGGGACTTCAAAGTGCGCATCACGAATCATTTGATTCAGAACGGACTTCAAAGCACGTATCACAAATCATTTGATTCAAAACGGCATGTTAAAGCACGTATCGCAAATCATTTAATTCAAAACACCACTTTAAGAGTATATCGTGAATCATTTGATTCAAATTGGGACTGCAAAGTGCGTCTCATAAATCATTTGATTTAGATTGGGACTTCAAAGTGCGTATTGCAAATCATTTGATTTAAAACGGTACTTCAAATCATGTATCATGAATCATTTGATTCAAAACGGTACTTTAAAGTGTGTATCGCAAATCATTTGATTCAAAACGGGACTTTAAAGCACGTATTGTGAATCATTTGATTCAAATTGGGACTTCAAAGTGCGTATCATGAATCATTTGATTTAAAACGGGACTTCAAAGCGAGTATCGCAAATAATTTGATTCAAAACACCACTTTAAAGTGCATATCGCGAATCATTTTATTCAAATTGGGACTTCAAAGCACGTATTGCGAATCATTTGATTCAAATTGGGACTTCAAAGCACGTATTGCGAATCATTTGATTCAAATTGGGACTTCAAAGCACGTATCGAGAATCATTTGATTCAAAACAGCTCTTTAAAGCACATATTGCAAATCATTGATTCAAAACGCCACTTTAAAGCATGTATCGAGAATCATTTGATTCTAAACGCCACTTTAAAGCGTGTATCGAGAATCATTTGATTCAAAAACGGCACTTTAAAGCGTGTATTGCGAATCATTTGATTCAAAACACCACGTTACAGCGCATATCGCAAATAATTTGATTCAAATTGGGACTTCAAAGTGCGTATTGCAAATCATTTGATTTAAAACGGCACTTTAAAGTGTGTATCGCAAATCATTTGATTCAAATTGGGACTTCAAAGTGCGTATCATGAATCATTTGATTTAAAACGGGACTTCAAAGCGAGTATCGCAAATAATTTGTTTCAAAACACCACTATAAAGAGTGTATTGCGAATCATTTGATTCAAATTGGGACTTCAAAGTGCGTATCACAAATCATTTGATTTAAAACGGTACTTCAAATCATGTATCATGAATCATTTGATTCAAAACGGTACTTTAAAGTGTGTATCGCAAATCATTTGATTCAAAACGGGACTTTAAAGCACGTATTGTGAATCATTTGATTCAAATTGGGACTTCAAAGTGCGTATCATGAATCATTTGATTTAAAACGGGACTTCAAAGCGAGTATCGCAAATAATTTGATTCAAAACACTACTTTAAAGTGCATATCGCGAATCATTTTATTCAAATTGGGACTTCAAAGCACGTATTGCGAATCATTTGATTCAAATTGGGACTTCAAAGCACGTATCGAGAATCATTTGATTCAAAACGGCTCTTTAAAGCACATATTGCAAATCATTGATTCAAAACGCCACTTTAAAGCATGTATCGAGAATCATTTGATTCTAAACGCCACTTTAAAGCGTGTATCGAGAATCATTTGATTAAAAAACGGCACTTTAAAGCGTGTATTGTGAATCATTTGATTCAAAACACCACGTTACAGCGCATATCGCAAATAATTTGATTCAAATTGGGACTTCAAAGTGCGTATTGCAAATCATTTGATTTAAAACGGCACTTTAAAGTGTGTATCGCAAATCATTTGATTCAAAACGGGACTTTAAAGCACGTATTGTGAATCATTTGATTCAAATTGGGACTTCAAAGTGCGTATCGTGAATCATTTGATTCAAATTGGGACTGCAAAGTGCGTATCATGAATCATTTGATTGAGATTGGGACTTCAAAGTGCGTATTGCAAATCATTTGATTTAAAACGGGACTTCAAATCATGTATCATGAATCATTTGATTCAAAACGGGACTTTAATGCACGTATTGTGAATCATTTGATTCAAATTGGGACTTCAAAGTGCGCATCACGAATCATTTGATTCAGAACGGGACTTCAAAGCACGTATCGCAAATCATTTGATTCAAAACACCACTTTAAAGAGTATATCGTGAATCATTTGATTCAAATTGGGACTGCAAAGTGCGTATCATGAATCATTTGATTTAAAACGGCACATTAAAGCACGTATCGCAAATCATTTGATTCAAATTGGGACTTCAAAGCACGTATCGCAAATCATTTGATTCAAATTGGGACTTCAAAGTGCGTATTGCAAATCCTTTGATTTAAAACGGCACTTTACAGCGTGTATCGTGAATCATTTCATTCAAAATGGGACTTTAAAGCACGTATCGTGAATCATTTGATTCAAATTGGGACTGCAAAGTGCATATCATGAATCATTTGATTCAGATTGGGACTTCAAAGTGCGTATTGCAAATCATTTGATTTAAAACGGGACTTCAAATCATGTATCATGAATCATTTGATTCAAAACGGCACTTTAAAGTGTGTATCGCAAATCATTTGATTCAAAACGGGACTTTAAAGCACGTATTGTGAATCATTTGATTTAAATTGGGACTTCAAAGTGCGTATCATGAATAATTTGATTTTAAACGGGACTTCAAAGCGAGTATCGCAAATAATTTGTTTCAAAACACCACTTTAAAGTGCATATCGCGAATCATTTTATTCAAATTGGGACTTCAAAGCACGTATTGCAAATCATTTGAATCAAATTGGGACTTCAAAGCACGTATCGAGAATCATTTGATTCAAAACGGCTCTTTAAAGCACATATTGCAAATCATTGATTCAAAACGCCACTTTAAAGCATGTATCGAGAATCATTTGATTCTAAACGCCACTTTAAAGCTTGTATTGCGAATCATTTGATTCAAAACACCATGTTAAAGCGCATATCGCAAATAATTTATATATATATTATAAATATATCTTGAATCATTTGATTCAAATTGGGACTGCAAAGTGCGTATCATGAATCATTTGATTCAAATTGGGACTTCAAAGTGCGTATTGCAAATCATTTGATTCAAAACGGCACTTTAAAGTGTGTATCCCAAATCATTTGATTCAAAACGGGACTTTAAAGCATGCATTGTGAATCATTTGATTCAAATTGGGACTTCAAAGCACGTATCGCAAATCATTTGATTCAAAACACCACTATAAAGAGTGTATTGCGAATCATTTGATTCAAATTGGGACTTCAAAGCACGTATCGCAAATCATTTGATTCAAAACACCACTATAAAGAGTGTATTGCGAATCATTTGATTCAAATTGGGACTTCAAAGTGCGTATCACAAATCATTTGATTCAAAGTGGCACTTTAAAATGCATATCGTGAATCATTTGATTCAAAACAGCACCTTAAAACGTGTATCGAGAATCATTTGATTTAGATCGGACTTTCAGCAGAGGCATGGGTTGCATAGACCAGAGGGGGAAAAATCCCCCCCATCCCCCTTGGTAAATTACACCCTATATATAAGTTATACATTCATACATTTTTACAGTTACAATCAGTGTATCAGTTATATTATATTATATTATATTATAATTTATTATACAAATTTGTTTACATATGCATGTAAATGTATTTTGTTGTTTACTCCTTTTTTTAATTATACATTTAAAATTATTTAAGGTGATATATTTCAGGTAGCTTCAGTTTATTTTTTATAGTTCAGTGTTTTTGAAAAGTAGAGGAAAAACATATTGTATCATATTATATTCTATTATACATTTTAATTTATTTAAATGTAAATTAATTCATTTATATTTATTGTAAATATGAATTTATTTAAATGAATACATTTCAGAAAGGTTCAGCTATTTTTTTCTAATTCATCAGTGTTTATAAGCAGAATTTGTCATATATTCATTAACATGGTTCACAAAACCTAGACAATAAAGCTAATTGCCTATACTCACCTAGTATAAATTTATATTTGTTTAAATATATGTACATTTCTTGTTCTATTGTTTATTTTAAAATAGAGGGAAACCTATATATTATTAAAACAGGCCCTGTTTACACTAGTGCATTTTCGTTTTAAAACGCATAACTTTTTCTATGGTTACGCCTGTTCTTTACACTACTCCAGTGTCTATAGAATGTAGTTTTAACTTGTCTATAAATTTGCAAATGACCATGGAATAAGCGGGATAATCAATGGCTTGCTGTGCATTAAAGGATTTTAAATGCCTCCACGTTGTGCGTTTAAAAGTCTTTAATGCACGGCAAACCGTTAAACCGTTGAACCGTTGTAGTGGGAAAACTCAGCTAAAACCCCCTTAGCTGTTACAAATTCACTGGGGCTTATTGTTATATTACACCAATATATATCAAGCAAATTCATACATCTCAGGAAGTTTCAGTTCATTTATACTTCAGTGTTTCTGAAAAGCAGAAGAAAAATATATTATACTAAATTATACATTTGATTTAATTTAAATGTTAATTTATTCATTTATTTTTATCATAGATTTGAATGTATATAAATGAAAACATTTCAGAAAGGTTCAGCTCATTTTTATAGTTCATTAGTGTTTCCAATAAGCAAAATGTATCATATATTCATTAATATGCTTCACAAAACCTACGCAATAAAACAAATGACCTCATCTAGTGAACAGTTTAAATTAAACTGACTTTAATGCAGTTTAACTTGATAATTTCCTATAATTAGTTACTAATGAGAAAACCTAGTGAACAGTGAGTTCTTTGACTAAGATTAACATTTTAAAGCAGTTTTTTTTTTCTTTTTTACGTTTTGTAATAGAATTGTAACTTGGTTTATCATGTTATAAAGGAAACCTGGAGCTGATCATGAAAACGATGTTTGTTTGTGTTGCATGGTGTGTTTGTGAATTAGGGTGTGGAGCAGTAAGGGGAGAGGTGTGTTTGTTTGGGTGTTGATTTTTAAATATTTCAAATATCCACAGTCCACAGAAATCACTTTACTGGACCTTTATCAGGCTATAAAGTAAAAATTTGAATTTTATTTTATACCTATATTTTATTGGATTTTTAAGGTGAATTGACCGATAGAGGCAGACTGACACTAGAGCTGACCGAGTACAGTATGTCACTTCTTAAGACCCAACAAATATTGATTCAACTTGTACATTTGGTGAAAATAAGAAGTGACCAACGCGGCACACCGTGAAATGACACGACAGATGTTGCATCTGGTGTAGACACCATTATAATCAGTGATGCTGTCTACACTGGATGCGGCGCAATGTGTCACGACAGATTCGGACAGTAAAATGATGCCTTGTTTTATTTATTACATGGTGACACAACGTACAAATGATTTGCAACGGTCGCTTTGTCGTGTCCAGTGTAGACAGACTTTAACTGTTGCAGTGCAATTCGACGCGACACATGTTGCATCTGGAGTAGCGACACATTAAACTTTAGTAATTGAAAATCTTACCTGTTGGCGACTCTTCTGTCATCTGTCGTAGTCTCTTCTTTCTGAAGATAATCACGTACCTGCAGATTCTTGACTTGATATTTTAGAGATGTTGTGTCACAGAAAGACAGAAAGAAGGGTCAGTTTGATTTTGTACAATTTGCTTAATAAATTTCTGATTCATATTTGTAAGCAAATTGGTTGGGATTTTCTTTTTTAAAAAAATCATTTGTCGTTTTTTGGCAACCTAGGATGTGCCCTGTGTCCCACCCACCATGACCTTACAGGACACACCCTAGTCCTAACTCTTAAATGTTTCCTCCGGGGTGAACTCACAACCTTGCCCATATTTTCCAGGTGACCAAGGTGTGCAATGCGCAGAGTTGCGCTCTTGGTCTATTGCTCTCCGACCCCTCCAGAGGACTGCAGCACATTTTTAACTTTAGTAATTGAATATCTTACCTCTTGGCAACTCTTCTGTCATCTGTCATGGTCTCTTCTTTCTGAAGATAATCACTTACTTACCTGCAGAGGTCTTGATGTTGTGTCACACTGGTGTGTGTGTGTGTGTGTGTGTGTGTGTACAAATATATACTTATAACTATGCATGAAACTACTCTAATAGTTTAACCAAAGTAAGTCAGAGCTTCCCTGCCTCCCTGCCCTCTCTGTAATTGCGCAGGAGAGTTACAGGTTTCCTGGATTATATGGGCACATAGCTGATCTGTCCCGCCCAGAGTTCTGCACCGGAGCTAGGAACCAATCTGACATACAGACCGTTTTTTTTTAATTCATTTTTAAACAATTTTTGTGCAATATGCATAGTTCAAAACAATATTACTTGTCGTTTTTTTTGGCAACCTAGGGTGCGCCCTGTGTCCCACCCACCACGACCTTACAGGACACACTCTAGTCCTAACTCCAAGTGTTTCCTCTGGGGTGAACTCACAACCTTGCCCATATTTTCCAGGTGGCCAAGGCAAAGAATTGCGCTCTTGGATCATTGCTAGCAGTCCCATCCAGAGGAGCTGCGGCAGAGCTTCCTGCTTCCCTGGCCTGTTAGGGTGGCCTTTCCCTAATTGCACAGGGTCTTACAGGTTTCCTGGATGCAGATTGTAACAGACTGCACTATGGGCACATAGCTGATCTGTCCCGCCCAGAGTTCTGCACAAGAGCTAGGAACCAATCCGACAAAAAGAAGGGCCAATTTGTTACAGATTTAATTTTTTGTTAGCAAATTGGTTGTGATTTTCTATTAAAAAATATTATTTGTCGTTTTTTTTGGCAACCTAGGATGTGCCCTGTGTCCCACCCACCACGACCTTACAGGACACACCCTAGTCCTAACTCTTAAATGTTTCCTCTGGGGTGAACTCACAACCTTGCCCATATTTTCCAGGTGACCAAGGTGTGCAATGCGCAGAGTTGCGCTCTTGGTCCATTGCTCTCCGACCCCTCCAGAGGACTGCAGCAGAGCTTCCCTGGCCTGTTAGGGTGGCCTCTCCCTAAATACACAGGCACTTACGGGTTGCACGGATGCAGACTTGAACAGACTGCATTATGGGCACATAGCTGATCAGCCCCGCCCAGAGATCTCCACTGAAGCTCGGAACCAAAAAAACGACAAAAAGAATGGTCAACTTGTTAAAGTTTTTTTGTTCTTGTTTGAAATAGTTTTTGTCCAGTTTGCTTAGCTAATTTCAGATATTTGTTACCAAATTGGTTGTGATTTTCTTGAAAAAAAAAAAAAAAGTCATTTTTTTGGTAACCTAGGGTGCGCCCTGTGTCCCACCCACCACAACCTTACAGGACACACCCTAGTCCTAACTCCAAGTGCGTAACTGGGGTGAACTGACAGCATTGGCCATTGCCTGTGGAAGCAATAAAAACTTTTAAATCGTACCTGTTGGCGACTCTTCTGTCATCTGTCGTGGTCTCTTCTTTCTGATGATAATCACTTGCCTGCAGAAGTCTTGACTTGATATTGCAGAGTTGTTTTGTCACATGCTGGTGTGTGTTTACAGAAAGAAAATGTACAAAGTCAACGATTCACTTCAAAGTGACATATGACTTACCTCCTAACTATACTTATAACTATGCTTAAAAGTTATCTCATACTTATCTCAAATTGTTTACAAATGCGAGACATGTTGCATCTGGTGTAGAGACCATTCTAACTTAATAGTGTCATAGCACACTTAAAACTTCAATAATTGAAAATCTTACCTGTTGGCGGCTCTTCTGTCATATGTTGTGGTCTCTTCTTTTTGAGGATAATCACGTACATGCAGAGGTCTTGACTTGATATTGTAGAGTTATTGTGTCACACGCCGGTGTGTTTGTGTACAAATGTATACATATAACTATGCTTGAGACTTCTATTATAGTTTAAATAAACTAAGGCAGATGCTAACAGTCCGTCCAGAGGGGCTGCAGCAGAGCTTCCTGTTTCCCTGGCCTGTTAGGGTGGCCTTTCCCTAATTGCACAGGGGCTTACAGGTTTCCTGGATGCAGATTATAACAGACTGCACTGTGGGTACATAGCTGATCTGTCCCGCCCAGAGTTCTGCACCAGAGCAAGGAACCAATCCGACAGAAAGAAGGGCCAGTTTGTTTTTGTACAATTTGCTTAGTAAATTTCAGATTCATATTTCTTAGCAAATTGGTTGGGGTTTTCTTTTAAAAAAAAATCATTTGTCGTTTTTTGGCAACCTAGGATGTGCCCTGTGTCCCACCCACCACGACCTTACAGAACACACCCTAGTCCTAAGTCCAAGTGTTTCCTCTGGGGTGAACTCACAACCATGCCCAAATTTTCCAGGTGGCCAAGGTGTGCAATGCGCAGAGTTGCGCTCTTGGTCCATTGCTTTCTGCCCCCTCTAGAGGACTGCAGCACATGTTTAACTTTAGTAATTGAATATCTTACCTCTTGGCAACTCTTCTGTCATCTGTCATGGTCTCTTCTTTCTGAAGATAATCACTTACTTACCTGCAGAGGTCTTGATGTTGTGTCACACTGGTGTGTGTGTGTGTGTGTGTGTGTGTGTACAAATATATACTTATAACTATGCATGAAACTACTCTAATAGTTTAACCAAAGTAAGTCAGAGCTTCCCTGCCTCCCTGCCCTCTCTGTAATTGCGCAGGAGAGTTACAGGTTTCCTGGATTATATGGGCACATAGCTGATCTGTCCCGCCCAGAGTTCTGCACCGGAGCTAGGAACCAATCTGACATACAGACCGTTTTTTTTTTATTCATTTTTAAACAATTTTTGTGCAATATGCATAGTTCAAAACAATATTACTTGTCGTTTTTTTTGGCAACCTAGGGTGCGCCCTGTGTCCCACCCACCACGACCTTACAGGACACACTCTAGTCCTAACTCCAAGTGTTTCCTCTGGGGTGAACTCACAACCTTGCCCATATTTTCCAGGTGGCCAAGGCATAGTATTGCGCTCTTGGATCATTGCTAGCAGTCCCATCCAGAGGGGCTGCGGCAGAGCTTCCTGCTTCCCTGGCCTGTTAGGGTGGCCTTTCCCTAATTGCACAGGGTCTTACAGGTTTCCTGGATGCAGATTGTAACAGACTGCACTATGGGCACATAGCTGATCTGTCCCGCCCAGAGTTCTGCACAAGAGCTAGGAACCAATCCGACAAAAAGAAGGGCCAATTTGTTACAGATTTAATTTTTTGTTAGCAAATTGGTTGTGATTTTCTATTAAAAAATATTATTTGTCGTTTTTTTTGGCAACCTAGGATGTGCCCTGTGTCCCACCCACCACGACCTTACAGGACACACCCTAGTCCTAACTCTTAAATGTTTCCTCTGGGGTGAACTCACAACCTTGCCCATATTTTCCAGGTGACCAAGGTGTGCAATGCGCAGAGTTGCGCTCTTGGTCCATTGCTCTCCGACCCCTCCAGAGGACTGCAGCAGAGCTTCCCTGGCCTGTTAGGGTGGCCTCTCCCTAAATACACAGGCACTTACGGGTTGCACGGATGCAGACTTGAACAGACTGCATTATGGGCACATAGCTGATCAGCCCCGCCCAGAGATCTCCACTGGAGCTCGGAACCAACAAAACGACAAAAAGAATGGTCAACTTGTTAAAGTTTTTTTGTTCTTGTTTGAAATAGTTTTTGTCCAGTTTGCTTAGCTAATTTCAGATATTTGTTACCAAATTGGTTGTGATTTTCTTAAAAAAAAAAAAAAAGTCATTTTTTTGGTAACCTAGGGTGCGCCCTGTGTCCCACCCACCACAACCTTACAGGACACACCCTAGTCCTAACTCCAAGTGCGTAACTGGGGTGAACTGACAGCATTGGCCATTGCCTGTGGAAGCAATAAAAACTTTTAAATCGTACCTGTTCTGTCATCTGTCGTGGTCTCTTCTTTCTGATGATAATCACTTGCCTGCAGAAGTCTTGACTTGATATTGCAGAGTTGTTTTGTCACATGCTGGTGTGTGTTTACAGAAAGAAAATGTACAAAGTCAACGATTCACTTCAAAGTGACATATGACTTACCTCCTAACTATACTTATAACTATGCTTAAAAGTTATCTCATACTTATCTCAAATTGTTTACAAATGCGAGACATGTTGCATCTGGTGTAGAGACCATTCTAACTTAATAGTGTCATAGCACACTTAAAACTTCAATAATTGAAAATCTTACCTGTTGGCGGCTCTTCTGTCATATGTTGTGGTCTCTTCTTTTTGAGGATAATCACGTACATGCAGAGGTCTTGACTTGATATTGTAGAGTTATTGTGTCACACGCTGGTGTGTTTGTGTACAAATGTATACATATAACTATGCTTGAGACTTCTATTATAGTTTAAATAAACTAAGGCAGATGCTAACAGTCCGTCCAGAGGGGCTGCAGCAGAGCTTCCTGTTTCCCTGGCCTGTTAGGGTGGCCTTTCCCTAATTGCACAGGGGCTTACAGGTTTCCTGGATGCAGATTATAACAGACTGCACTATGGGTACATAGTTGATCTGTCCTGCCCAGAGTTCTGCACCAGAGCAAGGAACCAATCCGACAGAAAGAAGGGCCAGTTTGTTTTTGTACAATTTGCTTAGTAAATTTCAGATTCATATTTCTTAGCAAATTGGTTGGGATTTTCTTTTAAAAAAAAAATCATTTGTCGTTTTTTGGCAACCTAGGATGTGCCCTGTGTCCCACCCACCACGACCTTACAGGACACACCCTAGTCCTTACTCCAAGTGTTTCCTCTGGGGTGAACTCACAACCATGCCCAAATTTTCCAGGTGGCCAAGGTGTGCAATGCGCAGAGTTGCGCTCTTGGTCCATTGCTTTCTGCCCCCTCTAGAGGACTGCAGCACATTTTTAACTTTAGTAATTGAATATCTTACCTCTTGGCAACTCTTCTGTCATCTATCATGGTCTCTTCTTTCTGAAGATAATCACTTACTTACCTGCAGAGGTCTTGATGTTGTGTCACGCTGGTGTGTGTGTGTGTGTGTGTGTGTGTGTGTGTGTGTGTGTGTGTGTACAAATATATACTTATAACTATGCATGAAACTACTCTAATAGTTTAACCAAAGTAAATCAGAGCTTCCCTGCCTCCCTGCCCTCTCTGTAATTGCGCAGGAGAGTTACAGGTTTCCTGGATTATATGGGCACATAGCTGATCTGTCCCGCCCAGAGTTCTGCACCGGAGCTAGGAACCAATCTGACATACAGACCGTTTTTTTAAATTCATTTTTAAACAATTTTTGTGCAATATGCATAGTTCAAAACAATATTACTTGTCGTTTTTTTTGGCAACCTAGGGTGCGCCCTGTGTCCCACCCACCACGACCTTACAGGACACACTCTAGTCCTAACTCCAAGTGTTTCCTCTGGGGTGAACTCACAACCTTGCCCATATTTTCCAGGTGGCCAAGGCATAGAATTGCGCTCTTGGATCATTGCTAGCAGTCCCATCCAGAGGGGCTGCGGCAGAGCTTCCTGCTTCCCTGGCCTGTTAGGGTGGCCTTTCCCTAATTGCACAGGGTCTTACAGGTTTCCTGGATGCAGATTGTAACAGACTGCACTATGGGCACATAGCTGATCTGTCCCGCCCAGAGTTCTGCACAAGAGCTAGGAACCAATCCGACAAAAAGAAGGGCCAATTTGTTACAGATTTAATTTTTTGTTAGCAAATTGGTTGTGATTTTCTATTAAAAAATATTATTTGTCGGTTTTTTTGGCAACCTAGGATGTGCCCTGTGTCCCACCCACCACGACCTTACAGGACACACCCTAGTCCTAACTCTTAAATGTTTCCTCTGGGGTGAACTCACAACCTTGCCCATATTTTCCAGGTGACCAAGGTGTGCAATGCGCAGAGTTGCACTCTTGGTCCATTGCTCTCCGACCCCTCCAGAGGACTGCAGCAGAGCTTCCCTGGCCTGTTAGGGTGGCCTCTCCCTAAATACACAGGCACTTACGGGTTGCATGGAAGCAGACTTGAACAGACTGCATTATGGGCACATAGCTGATCAGCCCCGCCCAGAGATCTCCACTGGAGCTCGGAACCAACAAAACGACAAAAAGAATGGTCAACTTGTTAAAGTTTTTTTGTTCTTGTTTGAAATAGTTTTTGTCCAGTTTGCTTAGCTAATTTCAGATATTTGTTACCAAATTGGTTGTGATTTTCTTTAAAAAAAAAAAAGTCATTTTTTTGGTAACCTAGGGCGCGCCCTGTGTCCCACCCACCACAACCTTACAGGACACACCCTAGTCCTAACTCCAAGTGCGTAACTGGGGTGAACTGACAGCATTGGCCATTGCCTGTGGAAGCAATAAAAAACTTTTAAATCGTACCTGTTGGCGACTCTTCTGTCATCTGTCGTGGTCTCTTCTTTCTGATGATAATCACTTGCCTGCAGAAGTCTTGACTTGATATTGTAGAGATGTTTTGTCACATGTTGGTGTGTGTTTACAAAAAGAAAATGAACAAAGTCAACGATTCACTTCAAAGTTACATTAAATGTAACCTCCTAACTATACTTATAACTATGCATTAAATTTATCTCATACTTATCTAGGAAAGTAACTCATCTGACAAGTATAAGCATTTACACCTATGCTTAAAAATAATCTCATTTAACTGTTCTTTGCGCTTTCATTTAAAATCTTATTTGTAAGTGACTCTTGTTATTTTGTATGGTCTCTTTCTAAAGACACAGACATGTTTGCAAATGCATATATAGTCAATATTGTAAAGATGTTGCTTTACACACTAATGTGTGTTCATTTAAATGTGATTTACATATTTAAGGATTCACTTTGAAAATAACTTATCTGACAAGATATACTTATAACTATGCTTTTGTTTCTTTTCTTATAGGTTAGCTAAAGTACATTCTTGCTTTTATTTAACATCTTGTTGTTTGCTTTTAACATCTTGTTGTGGTCTCTATTTATAGCAGATTTATTGATTTGATATTGTAGAGATGTTATTTTATCACACTTTCCACTTACTTTAAATCCTTGTACTTAATTTCTTGTATATGATGGTCACAGACTCCGATTTTTTAGCTTCATACTTTGATTTCATGCAGTCGGAGGATATTAAACATGTTTGATATTTTCCGCCGATTTTAGAACACTTTGTTTTCATTTGCGTCTCCTAGCAACAAGAAACTCTGATGCGTTTTTGATAACAGCCACTAGGTGGCGCTTCGGTAGCGCGGCCGCCATTTTGGGCTGAAAATGCGAACTGAAAGGAGTAAAAAAAAAAAAAAAATGAAAACATGTTATCATTCAGGTTGTGTATTTTAGCTTTAATGTACTTTTTTTAAACAAAGCAGCTATTTAGATATTTGCCATAGCGACAGCAAGAAGCTTGTGGATCGCCGAGTCCATTTCACTGTAGTGATGGGAAGTTCCGATGCTTTCTCGTTCAGCAAAATGAACGAATCTTTTTTCGAGTCATTTCGTTAATTTTAGCCAAATATAATTAAAATGCTACGTGTTACTTCTCTAACACATCTACTGCTTACACAAACGTTGATCACACTACAAACACTTTTGAAACACATAAACATACACACTTTCCCAACATTGTTTTTCTGTGCAGCCGGGAATTTTTAACGTCTTCTCTGTTCCACTAATTTGTTTCTTTAGCGTTCCAACGTTCCACCCGCGGGACGTTTTGCTTTAAGGTAAGTTTGACAGGAAATGCTATACAACACACACAATATATTTTTCACCAAAGAATAATTTTGGTGTCTAAAACCTGAGGCAAACAATTAAATGGCAAGATTTATTAAGATAGGTGTCGATAGAGATTTCTTGATTTGGTTTAAGTCTGATTCGTTTTCAAAATGATGTTGTCCATGTTTATATAAAATAAATTATATAAACAAGGAATTTTCAAACTTCAAACATTAAAATATAAATTTAAAAAATTTAAAATAGGACTGATAGATTAGTAGACATACTTAACACAACCTAAAGCTAATCTGTGTATGCCAGCTGAAGTTAACTTTAAATTTATTGTGTTAAAGTGTTATTGTACATTTTCTGAAAATATATTGTAAACTTTTGAAAAGACAGAAAGTATAGTTTATCAGGTTTACTTTCTGTTGAAAATTTAAGGTCAGTTTAAGAGTAAGAGTCCTTAAGAAATTAGGAGATTCTCAAAAATGAAGAGACATTTTATTTATAAGTTTAAATGTAGATTTTCTAAAATAGTGATTAAAAAAATTAGGTCAGTGAACAGTAAAATTTGTGCTAATGTCTGGGGCAAGATAAAGTTACTATTCACTATAGTGTCATTTATCAAATCAGTCAAAAAATCTTGTGGTATTCTTTAGGAAATCAGCGTTGTCTAATAAAATAGAAATACTAATAGTAATGTATTTTGTGTTTCAGCTCTGGTGCAACTATATAGCGAAGACAGTGAGCAGTGGACATCCACATGTATTTAGGGACACACTCCTCCCAGTCTTCATGGGTCTTTGGGTCAGAACATCACAGTCTATTTATCAAGGTTTGTATCTTAATTTTGATCACAGGACCAGCTGTGCCATTCTTTAAAGTTACTATTGATAAATAAATAGGCTTATTCAAAGACTTTATTTAGTTCATGTCTGACCAATAAATCTCAGCATATCATCTCTCTGGCATTAGCCGACAATAAGTTTATTTGTCCAGAAATCAAGCTTATCTTAAGAGTATTATCAAAAACCTGAAACCAGTGCATGCGCTTCGCAAAACAGTACTGTTGACAGTGATGATATTGCCGTGGTTGTTTACAGGAGGAACACGGTAGGACGTGCTCCATATAAATATAAATGAGATTCACCTTGTTCCATGTGGCCTCCCAACTATACAGGAAGATTTCAGCTTTCCTGCTGTGAAATAAAATTACCAGTGCTGCTTGGAATAAACACAGGCACAGATTTTTACATACATTTATCGTACATCTCATTATAATCTCCGCAGGATGTATGCATGACAACAGACCCCGGTTTGAGGAAAGTGCATTACATTGTCTTGTTTACTCCTGCTGTTTTCAACGTTATTGCACAAGCACTTGCAGAATCTCCCAGGCAGGTTTCTGCCGTGATGTGAACATAGAGACCATTCCTCACTTTCTTTTTGCAAGTTCAGCATAAGTTATTTTGGTTTTATTTGCGCAAAAAATGTATTCTCGTCGCTTTATAAAATTACGGTTGATATCACATGGACTATTTTATCAATCTTCTTACTACCTTTCTGGGCCTTGAACGTGTTAATTGTTTTGCTGTCTATGCAGGCTCAGATAGCTCTTGGATTTCCTCAGAAATATCTTAATTTGTGTTCCGAAGATAAACGAAGGTCTTAAGAGTTTGGAACGACATGCGGGTGAGTAATTAATGACAGAATTTTTATTTATGAGTGATCTATCCCTTTAAAATTTTGTATCATGTTTGATGTTAAAAGGCATTTCAAGATGATTAGTAGAGTTTAGCTGCATTAGGACAAAGATTAGATTGCCATCTACTGGTGATTCACCACACAGTGCCAGAAAAAAGCTAATTTGAGAAACATTTACTGTCTTCAGACATCCAAAAAATTTATTAAGTTAGCATTTAGTTGAAACCGTGTACACAACTTATATATACAGTTGAAGTCAAAAGTTTACATACACCTTGGAGAATCTGCAAAATGTTAATTATTTTACAAAAATAAGAGGGATCATACAAAATACATGTTATTTTTTATTTAGCACTGACCTGAATAAGATATTTCACATAAAAGACATTTACATATAGTCCACAAGGTGAATTAATAGGTGAATTTATAAAAATGACCCTGTTAAAAATTTTACATACACTTGATTCTTAATACTGCGTTGTTACCTGAATGATCCACAGCTGTGTTTTGTTAGTTAGTTTGTTTGATTAGTGATAATTGTTCATGAGTCCCTTGTTTGTCCTGAACTGTTCTTCAGGAAAATCTTTCAGGTCCCACAAATTCTTTTTTTTTTTTTTTTTATAGCATTTTTGTGTATTTGAACCCTTTCCAACAATGCCTTTATGATTTTGAGATCCATCATGTTCAAAAGTTTTCACCCCTGGCTATTAATGCATTGTGTTTCCTTCTGGAGCATCATTGAGCGTTTGAACCTTCTGTAATAGTTGCATATGAGTCCCTCAGTTGTCCTCAGTGTGAAAAGATGGATCTCAAAATCATACAGTCATTGTTGGAAAATGTTCAAATACACAAAAATGCTGAAAAACCAAAGAATTTGTGGGGCCTGAAAATTTTTTTTCTGAACAACAGCAGGCAGTTTAACTGTTCAGGACAAACAAGGGACTCATAAACAACTGTCACTAAACAAAACAACCACAGCTGTGGATCATTCAGGTAACAACACAGTATTAAGAATCAAGTGTATGTAAACTTTTGAATGGGTTATTTTTTTTTATAAATTCTACTATTAAATAAAACTCAGGTCAGTACTAAAAAAAATACCATGCATTTTATATGATCTGTCTTATTTTGCTAAAATAATTAACATTTTGCAGATTCTGCAAGGTGTATCTAAACCTTTGACTTCAACTGTACATAGTACTGGAACTTAGGGAACTGACAGTTACAATTAATTATTTTTTTAATAATTTAAAGTAATTAGGTAATTGTGACAAATTGTAAATGTAAATGTTTTAAAGGTATCAGAGCCAAAGTGAACAAATAATATTATTATGGTTATATACTATAAAATAGAAGTTACAGCAGACCAGAAAATGCAAAATTTTGTACAAATTAATTCACATGGTCAGTGTCACAAGTTTGCATATTTTGTTAGTTTTGTTGTTTTGTTAACGCATCTTAAATACTACTTTATGTTATGTCATATATTTAAATAATAAATTAGAGTACTTTCTGAAATAATGATAATTAAGTATGCATTGTATAATTTTGAAAAAAAGTGAAAAGGCTATAAAGGTATAAAAGGTAACGATGTGAGAGAGAAAGATACACTTGTGCCTGATAGAAGTAACAACAGTTTGAACCCAGTATGTCTTGATAAAATTCCACTTAGAAAACAGTAGAGGGAGACTTCGAGCTGTTTTGGTCTTGTGTTTCTGGGTTCGTCCAGTTTATTGGAAAGTAAATATACACAAGACACTAACTTAAATATTGTCTCATCAGCCTTAAAGCACATCTACACTTGGAAAGAAACTGGGAATTTGGTTGCCCAACAGAGGGAGCCAAAAAAAAAAAAAAAACGAATCAGACTTCAGACGACTTTTGTGTTCAACAGAAGAAAAAAGCTCATACTAACTTGGAACAACTTGAGGGTAAGCAAATGATGACAGAATTTTCATTTTGCAGTTCACTATCCCTTTAAACGCGAAGCAACCGTGACTCTATCCTGTCTGTGTCTTATGAATTACTGTAGTGTTTTGTGGCAGCCTCCTGCTGGCACACAGAGCACCTTGGCATTTCTATTTCAGTTGTAGAGAGTCCTGGTCTCTTCACACAGCTATCCATTCTGATGGCTGCGGTCACGGCCCCGTGCCAGTGACCTACACAACCAGCCGCAAACTCCGGTTCATTGCTGTTTAAAAGCGGTAGGTCATGCTGTAGAGGCTCATTATAACATTAAGTGCAAAGTAAAGCTCTACTCCAAAAAGCACAGCGTCTGGTTTGGACAGTACAGAGATGCTAAATATGAATTTTAAGAGTCAGCAATAAAACTGGATTGAGTTCAAATGTATGCACATGAGCTATAGCAGAAAGGACAGTGATTTGCATTAAGACACAATGTGAGCTCTGCAAAATATAAACAGGAAGAATTAATATACTGTGAAGTTTATTTGCCAAATATAAACACAACATGGAAGCAGACAACTTTCTTAGCTTTAAAACCTTAATATACACTGTTACACCTATAGAGGGTTTGCACTTTTGTCACGATTTGGTAAATTACCTGAATGTGTGGCCGTACTGGTGATACACTGGACATGAACAACAGCATTGATTGCATGGTTAATGTACTACTGAACATGTTGTTCTGCTCATTTATGCTGTCTAAATCATGAAAAAAGTGTGGAAGCTGCTAAATCTTATAGAAAAGACAATTGTGTGCAATATTTTGGCAAACTAAAGTTAATAGGTGGTAAAGATGCGTACAAGCTTGCAGTATTAGTTAAGATATTAGTCTAATATTTCACCTACCTGACTGGAAATGATAAGAACAAACACAAATGTTGTCAAGATTCTTGCCCTGGAAATTCTGGTTCAGTTTAGACAGTTTTTTTGCACTTTTCTTCTTGATTTGCTATAACTTTTGGCAGTCTTTAGTACTCCAGATGTTTTTTTCCTGTTCTGACCGATTAGTACAAGCCAAAACATGACAATAATTGACCATTTTCAGCAGCAATAATCAGCAAAATATGCAAGTTTCATTCGGTTTAGTAGCATTGTTTATGTTCAGTGCCACCAATATGGCCGACTGATGACGTGTCGTAAAAAAATAACAACACTCTATTATAAAGAGCGCAGATAATGTCCAGTGTTTCTGTTCTTAAAAATCTAAATTGGCAGGAAATGTGATCTGTGACACTAACTACTGAATGATTTATGGTTCCACATGTGGTGTAAGTATAAAACTGCTGATTTTCCGGGATTTTCATGCACAACAGACTCTATAGGGGATAGTGCAAAACAAAATAACAATAACTAGTAAGCAGCATTTTTGTGGGTGAAAATGCTTTATTAATGAGAGGTGAGAGTAGAATGACCACGCTGGTGCAATCTGACAAAAAGGCAACAGTATGTGAAATAGCCACATGTTACATCAGTTCTTTGCTGAGGAACATCTCTGAACACTCATCAAACGTTAAAGTACATGGGACAGCAGCAGATGATCATTTTTTTTCTGAGGTTCCCAAGCACAGGTACCATTCCAAGTAATGGTGGGCACTTGTCTGGATGTTACTAACCCTCATTCAGATTGGTTCTACATGTTTCAAAAGAGATCTAATATAAATGCTTTCAAATCAACATGGTCAGAATTCAGAGTTCATACCTACGTGGATAACAATATGTTGCATAACAATAACGAACAATAACTACCACACATTACGCATTTAAACGCAAAAATTCCACTTTCTAAATATTTCTTTGAATCCAGGTTAAACGGGTGGGTTGACTGAAAGACCGGAGGTGTGGTTTCCATTTTCCAAAGAAATTCGACACTGTGAACGAAGTTGAGTGTGGATTTAAAGAGATGCTGCAGCCATATAGGGGGAACTGAGTCTCCCCGGCAGACTGATGGTCGTTAAACTACACTTATGAGCGTGATTACAGATGCTTTGGGATCTATGGATGAGCATTCGCAAAAACATTACTGTCACAACACTTGCATTCCTCAGTATTGAAACTTTTAGCAAGTCTGCAGAAAAGCTGAGTGAGCGCTCATTCGCTGGAAACAGATCTCAGGTAATCATTCAAAAGTATAACTTATTAAAAATAGACACTTTGTGATTAGTTGCTAGTGAAGTCATGGTCAGTCCTTCTGTATGTGTTGACGAAATCACTGGTTCAAAGTGTAATTATTGATATTGTACCTGACCGTTTGTCGTATATCCTCATGTCTTAGTGTACTTTATGAAGCAGCAAAAGATATATCATTTGTTATTTAGCACGGTGTTCGTGCTTGCATTAATTCTGCGCTATATTGTATTTGTTGGTTACTGTAGACGCCATAGGTCAGACTGATGTACCGTATTAGACTATATTTAAGTTTGAGTTTTAAGTTAAAGTAGTTTTTAAGCATGTCAAGAGCTACGTTGTTTCATTCCATTGCTCATTGGCTTATTGTAGGCTAATAGCGGTCTCAAATTCGTGAATGAATCATTCATTTGAATCGGATCTTTTTAAATGAATCGAGTCTTTTAGATAATTCGAAAATTGATTCGTTTGGAACAATTTACACCACTGATTCGGTACTTGAGTCAATTCACCTGACTTAACGAACCGAGATTCGTGGCTTTTGGACTTCGTAATGAGCTGAGAGCATCTTTGTAATGAACTTATTTAAGAGCTGCTTTCAGTTCAATTTTGTTGCTCTCATTGGTTCATTAGGATAATAGCTGTCTCAAATTCATGAACGAATCATTCTTTTAAATTGGATCTTTTAAATGAATCGAGGTTATGAATCGAATCTCTTAAGTGAATCGGAATATGAATCGGTTTGAACAATTTGCTCACACGACTGATTCGGTCCACGAGTCAATTCACCTGAATAAATAAACGTAGAGTGTCTTTTGGTCTAATTTGTAATGAGCTAAGAGCTCTTTTGTAGTGAACTGATTTAAGAGTTGCATGCAGTTTAATTTTGTTACTCTCATTGGTTTATTGTAGGCTAATAACTTTAAATTTCTTACATTTGTGAACGAATCGTTCTTTTGAATCGGATCTTTTAAATGAATTGCTGTTATGAATCAGACCTTTTAAATTAATCGAAAAATGAATCATTTTAAACAATTTGCTCATACGACTGATTCAGTCAATTCACCTGACTCAGTGTACTAAGATTTGTGTCCTTCTGTCTAATTTGCAATGAGATGAAAGCAGTTTTGTAGTGAACCAATTTAACAGCTGTGTTCAGTTTCATTTTGTTTCTCTCATTGGCTCATTGTAGGCTAATAACTCTCAAATTTGTGAATGAATCGTTCTTTTGAATCAGATCTTTTTTTATAAATTGAGGTTATGATTCAAATCTTTTAAATTAATTAAAAAATGAATTGTTTTGAACAATTTGCTTACAAGACTGATTAGGTCCTCTAGTCAATTCACCAGACTCAGTGAACCGAGATTTGTGTCTTTCGGTCTATTTCGTAATGAACTGAGAGCGTCTTTGTAGTGAACCAATTTAAGAGCTGTATTCAGTTTCTATTTCGCTGCTCTCATTGGCTCAATGTAGGCTAATAGCTGTCACAAATTTGGGAACGAATTGTTCTGTTGAATCAGATCTTTTAAATGAATCGAGGTTATGAATTGCATCTTTTAAGTGTAAAAAAATGAATTGCTTTGAACAATTTGCTCTCAAGACTGATTAGGTCCTCTAGTCAATTCACCTGACTCGATGAACCAAGATTCGTGTCTTTCGGTCCAATTCGTAATGAACTGAGAGCGTCTTTGTAGTGAACCAATTTAAGAGCTGAATTCAGTTTAATTTCGTTGCTCTCATTGGTTAACTGTAGGCTAATAGCTGTCAGAAATTTGGGAACGAATTGTTCTTTTTCGGATCTTTTAAATGAATTGAGTTTATGAATTGCATCTTTTAAGTGAATCCAAAAATGAATCGCTTTTTTAACAATTTGCTCACACGACTGATTCGGTCCACAAGTCAATTCAGTTGAGAGCATCTTTGTAATAAACCGATTTAGGAGCTGCCTTCAGTTTCATTTTGTTGCTCTCATTGGCTCATAGGCTAACAGCTGTCTCAGATTCGTGAATTGGATCTTTTAAATGAATCGAGTTTATGAATCAGATAAGTTAATCGAAAAAGATTGTTTTGAACAATTTGCTCACACGACTGATTCGGTATTTTTACCGAAAACAAGGTGTATTTTTTTCTATTTAGGTTTGGATTAAATGTTATGCTTTTATTAGCTGAATAGAGGGTTTGCACTTACATCACGGTTTGGTCAGTTACCTCGATGCGTTGCCATATTGACGGATGTAAACAATAGCATGGATTGCACAGTTAATTTACTACTGAATACATTGTTCTGCTAATTTATGCTGTCTAAACCATGGGAAAGATGTGTGGAAGCTGCTAAATTATATAGAGAAGGACTTGGTAAACAGGAAAAGGTGGTAAAGATACGTACAAGCAGTATTAATTAAGATATTAGGCTAATATTTCACCTACCTGACTGGAAATTATAAGAACAAACACAAACGTTGTCAAGATTCTTGCCCTGGAAATTCTGGTTCAGTTTGGCCAACCACAAACAGTGTTCCTCAAACAGTCTTTTGCACTCTTCTCCTTGATTTGTTATAACTTTTGGCAGTACTTCAAATGTTTTTCCCGGTCCAAACAATTAGCACAGCCCAAATCATAACGATAATTGACCATTTTCAGCAGGAATAATCAGCAAAATTTGTGATTTCCATTCAGTTCAGTGGCATTGTTTACGTTCAGTTCATCAGCTTTGTTACCTAAAAAGCTCTTTCTCTTTCCTTCAGTTACCCTCAGACCCTCAGACATCATCATCAGAACTCATCCACTATGGGTCACTTATCCTCTGCATTACTGAGGGGTCTCTCTCTCCTGCTGGTGACCCAGAGTGTGTTTGCCATGGTGCTGTTTAATGCCACAGATCTTGGCATTCTCTTGGAGAAGTACCTAGATGATGATGGAGACTGGATGGTGGAGAGACAGCGAAGCAAGAGGGCCATCACTGCCAGTGACATGCAAGCAATTCTAGACCTCCACAACAAACTCCGGGGGCAGGTCTACCCACCGGCATCAAATATGGAATTCATGGTAAAACACCTCTACACTGCTACAAATGATAGAACATTTTTAACAACACATACTAGGAAGAATTATCCACTCAACAATCTGTGGTTGAGTGGCATGTGTACAATAAGTTTGTATCATCTTTTAGGATAAACTATGATTCAAAAAGGCCGAATGTATTCAGAAAATTATGTATAACAGGTTTTTCAGCAAAGTTTTGATGGTGTTGATAACTAAGTAAGAGGCTTTAGAAATCCATTTGTCAAAATTGACACAGTAGGATTTACAGTGTTAGGAAAGATAACCTGTATAATGCTGTGACTTGAAAACAGTATGAATGATTTCTGTCTGACCTTTTTTTTTTTGGAAAAAAAAAATGCTAACACAAGTGTGTACTTGTTTTTAATTACCTGGTCTTTGTTTGTGAAGTGGATAGTGGGGTTTCAGAGGTTTATGAGAAAAAAAAGAATGAAAAAGGATTAGATTTTTACACAGAATTGGTGTCATTGCAGGATAGAAATACGGTAACAAAATAGTATGCATATTTGAAAGTTGCATAAACAGTTTTGCTTTGATTAAAGTTTGATGCTTGTGGCATAATTACGTCCTGATATCTTTGCTCAAGCACTGTCAGTTTTCAATAGGCTGTTTAACAGAGGACCACACACTTGCGGACACTCACCACCAAACCTACTTCTAGTCTGCATGTAAAGCACATATATCGTTCTGTCTGAAGGATCATTGTCGAAATGGAAGAACGTTTTAATTTCATTATTCTTCCAGACAGTCTTTGAAATGGACAAAGAACCCCTTCAGTGCAAGGGGATATAAAATTAGCAGAATGTCAGCATCTGAAGTGTTGTAAAACAAATACAGTTAAATATTGTTCACTCAAATATGAACAATTTTTCTTAGGGTGTATGTTTGGTTCGATTAAAACAAACCCTGGTGCGATTGCTCTGTTAGTGAGGTTCGTTTGAGTAACTGGGAACGCTGCCATCCAAACCCTGGTGCGCACCAAACAAGCGGACCAAGACTGCTAAAAAGATGTGTCTTGGTCCGTTTCAAATGAAATATGAAAGCAACACGGACCAAATACTTTTAAACAAACCAAAAACAGGAAGTAATGACAAGATACGACGCTATGCAACATGATTTAATGAACGGAAAAAGCGATGTATCCAAAACAAAATGAGCAAAGGGGAAAAGGTGGAGCAACGAGGAGGTAAAGTTCCCTTTTATTAGCTCTTTATGGTAAAAATAAAATCATATACATGCAACAACAAGCAGATGGACTCAAAGTACCCATTCTCTGATCGGTCTGCTCAGCGTCAGTTTAAGTCAAACGCGCCATTTCCTTTAGTTTGGAGTGTTTTTTTGTCATGAAATGTACGTCATTCAACCCTACCAATCAGGTTGTGAACATATCACTATGCCTTTAGCTTCAGTGCCTTTAGGTTCGCTGTTTAAAATGCCAGTGTGAACACTAAGCGGACCAGGACCAAATTTATCATTTTCCTATTTGGTCCAGACCAAATGAACCAAACAAACCAAACTACAAGTTTGAACACACCCTTAATTTACACCCTCATGTTGTTGGCACATTCTTTAAAATCTTGCTTTAAACGAAAGTCAAACTGGTTTGGAACAGCATAATGGAATTTTCATTTTTTGAGGACCTATCCCTTTAAAGTTCACCTAAAAATGAAAATTACCCCATGTTTACTCACCCTCAAGCCATCCTAGGTTTAAACGACTTTCTTCTTTCAGACGAAAACAATCAGAGTTATATTACAAATTGTCCTGGCATCTCCAAGCTTTATAATGGCTCTTGAGATTTTGAAGTTCAAGAAAGTGCATCCATTAATTATAAAAAGTACTCCACATGGCACCGGGGGGTTAATAAAGGCCTTCTGAAAGGATGTAGGTGTTGTGTACGCTCCGGTGAGAATATTCTAATCTCGAGAGAACCCATTCACTGCTATTATAAAGCTTGGAGGAGCCAGGACATTTTGTAATATTACTCTAAATGTATTCGTCTGAAAAGAGAAAGTCATATACACCTAGGTTGGCTTGAGAGTGAGTAAATCATGGGGTAATTTTCATAATAATTCAAATGCATATTTGAATGCTGATTTTAAATGCTCTAGCTAGGAGATAAACATGACTCACACTAAACAAACCAGTGCCATGAGACTAATACAGTGTACAGTCTTAGATCAGAAAAAAGTAAGTGGTGCATGGCCCTCTTGAACACTGAGACCCATTTATATTTCAGCTTTTCAGAAAGACGGGTAGTGTTTTGAGAGATGCCTTGCAGGGTTTGTTAACTGAGTGTTGGGAATGGAGTTTGGGCTGCTCAGCAGAGTGCGAGTAATAGGAGTGGTGTGATGGATGTGGAGACATGGAATGTGATGATGCTCTGCTCCATCCTCTTATAATACCAGATTCAGAATTCTAGGCAAAACTGCAGAATTCCAGACTGCAGTGGGGAAATCGAGCGATCAACAGGCACACATGCACTGTACAGCGGCTGCATTGACTCTACATCTCTCATTTAATACTTTCCCTCTCAAGCTTCTCTCCTGAGGGATGTTGGAAATTTTTCACTTTCTTGGAATGTGACCAGATGACGAAAAACGTGCAGCTGATGAGGTGTCAAATGAAGTAAACAATGGTGTGTGAAAGAGTGTGAGTGTCTGCACTGACGGAACGTGTTTTACTTTACCGGTCCTGTCTAAGTGCGGTCAGATTCTTGGGGGCCTCCCCTACTGAGAACGCTGTGCAAACAGAGTCAGTTTACCCTTTTTCATTTACAGATTTTGCAGTATAGACCATTCACTGGTGAAAATGTGCAAATCTGTGCGATCAGTACTCACTGATGTTAAACTAATGTCACTAAACAGTTGTGGTTTAGAAGTGTTTGATTTGGATTTACTACAAAAGTCCTCGATATCCATGTCCTACACTGCAAAAAATGCTTTTCTTACTTAGATTTTTTGTCTTGTTTCCAGCCAAAATATCTAAAAAATCTTGAATCAGGAAGGATTTTCTAGACAAGTAAAAATTATTACCTTGTTTTTAGTAAAAACAAGTCATAAGTGAGTTTTTGCTTAAAAGAAGCAAACTAATCTGCCAATGTGGTAAGAAAAAAATCTTATTTCAAGCAGACAACTAGATTATTTTTCTTACCCCATTGGCAGATTATTTAGCTTGTTTTAAGCAAAAACTCACCTAATTTTGACTTGTTTTTACTAAAAACAAGACACAAATTTTGACTTGTCTAGAAAATCCTTCCTGATTCAAGAATTTTTAGATATTTTGGCCGGAAACAAGACAAAAAATCTAAGTAAGAAAAGCATTTTTGCAGTCTAGTTGATTATTTCTAATATTTCTGCTGTAAAATCCTTCAAAATTGGCCCTGTTTACCTTCATTGTGGTCTCTTTTTTTAAGTAAATGAGGAAAGAATCAAAATTCTGTTATTGAGCTTAACTTGTATTGAACGCAGAATATTCCTTTATCTTTACAGTATGAAGGCCGACTTTAATGGGTGGCTTAGCAAACCAAGCAGACATCCAGTTGGCAGGTGCTCACTTCAAGGATTAATGTCTTAGGCAATTGTTTCAGCTATTTTAGGGACCTTATTGGGCCAGGTTTACCGCTGGACTGTGCTTAGGGACTTCCCAGGGAAAAAGTGTAACATGTATGGGCAGTGACAGGGCAGATAACTCCCCCGCTGCCCCCGCCACAATTCTGGCTCAGATTTCTCTCCAACCTTGAGTTTTGTATGCTTTCCATTCAAGGTGAAAGTGCTGTTTTACTTTTCCAGAATAATGAGATGTTTGTATTAAACAGCAAAATATGGGTCAGATGGACAGAAAACTCTAACACTTGTGAGTGGCCTTGAATGATGTAGCATGCAACCAAAACTAGCAACACAGAGCAGGAATTATAGAAACAAAGACATATGGAGAACATTATTGTGTCCAAGAAATCACTGTGCCTTTTGAATCAGGGCACAAGAAAAATAAACCAAGAGGTGGACCAGAAAGAAACCCGTTTTTTTCTCTTAAAGGGATAGTTACTCTAAAAATGAAAATTCTGTCATTAATTACTCACCCTGTGTCGTTCCAAACCTGTAAGACCTTCGTTCCTTTTCAGAACACAAATTTAGATATTTTAGATGAAAAACGAGAGCATTGTGAACCTGCATAGACAGCAACACAACTGACATTAAAGGCCCTGAAAAATAGTCAGAACATTGTTAAAATAGCTACAAGAATACTTTTGTGTGCAAAATAATGACTTTATTTTAGAGATGCACCGATCGATCGGCATCCGATCGCAATCGACCGATAGGGGCGCTATCGGTTTTGATCGGAGTTCTCAAAATAGATCAGAGCAGGCCGATCAGATGACGTTTACAACAACAAACAGCCGCCAGAGCACGCATTCCCACTTCTCAGACTAGGGTCTCCTAATGGGCGCGGCTGTCTCTACAACGCATTAACACTGAAGATGACGTCGCCGGTGAGGGGATTTCCTCCCCTCTGGTCTATGCATCCCTGCCTCTGCTGAATTATTTTTATCCACGGTGGGGATAAAACGTCCCGCGAAGCCGCTCCTACGTCCCGATCTAAATCAAATTATTTGCAATAAGCGCTTTAAAGGCGTCTAAATCAAATGATTCGCCATACGCGCTTTGAAGTTGAACGTACTGAATCAAATGATTCGCGATCCGATTGGAGCGCTTCAAAACAGTGAATCTTTTTGCGACGCAGTGGTTTACTGATTCTGAGTTTCCAAAAAGCTCCGTTGATACTTTGCTCACCTTCTCTATAAAATGTATTCGTTGTTTGAAATTAAACCATTACTATTAATACAATGTTTTTATTAAATTGTGATCACATAATACAGCTTCTGTCATATTAAAAAAAAATGCATGACCTGACACTCATTATCTGGTTCTTGCCTAAAAAGACGGGTATAATGCGCGTTGTTAACAGATTACAGTAACAGTTTGGTCAACCTCTCCCTATGGAGAGAGAAAAAAAAGTTTCTAAAAGCATCCCCCCTTCTGTTTTTTTTTCCACAAATTGCACCCTGTATATGCAGTGGTGGACGAAGTACACAAATCAAGTACTTGAGTAAAAGTACAGATACGTATAATAGAATATTACTCCAGTAAAAGTAAAAGTACTCCTTTTTCCATTTTACTTGAGTGAAAGTACAAAAGTACTACATTTTTTGTGTACTTAAGTAAAAAAGTACTGACATATTTTGCAATTTTATAAAGGCTATAAATTTATATTAGCATATATATTTTTTATAATCCTACTATAAGCCTTGGTTTTTCCCAAAATAACCACTAGCCTATATGGAGTCAAGATAGATTTTTGTTGTTGATATGGTCTACGTTGACAATGTTCACTGTGAAGCTTACATTGCATTGTAACGTTACCTGAGAGAAAACTGATTTAACCATCTCATTTTCACCAGTAAGAAAAGTGTTTTAAAGCTTGTTATTTTGTGGAACGGCACAGTTATAAATGATATGAGAATAAGGCCTGAAGTTAGGAAGAAAAATGTAATTATATTTTCATAATATTTTTCTTTTTTCTCAAACATTGTCTGTGGTGTAAAAACACCCCCTGGCCAAATGTCCCCAGAGGGCATCACTTCCCACTTTGATAATTACTGTAGTTACCATCTGAACATCACATATTTTCTTTTCCCTAAGATGTAATCTGTCTAGGTGGTTGATTATAAATATTTGGACTTCATATCTGAAAATTACCTCAACTTAGCACCAGCAAGCTTGTTAGCTAGACAGTTAGCATCAGCTAACAATATTTACTTATTTTCAGTATGGTTATGAATAAACATTTATTTCTGTATACTAGGCTAGTTGATTCAAACAATATAAAAAAGTATACCATTAATAAACAATATAAAAACAGACGTCACATAGGGCTAAATGCGTAGCATTTTAATAAAACTGTTGAGGTTACAGCAGCGAGGAATATGAACGTGTAACGTTATGAGTTATTTGATTTAATCTGTGATATTTTAATGTTTCGTTATTTTACCTAAAAAGAGACGATGTTGATGTGTCTGCATTTAATCATTTCAGCGGGCTTAAATACATCACCCTTTACAGCAGATTTAGTTCGCAAACAACTGACAATTGCAATAATTAATCCTAAAACTCGACATTATATCTTACTTTTCGCAGCATCAGTCGCGCGCGCTCACAATCTCCCGGTTCTTATTTGTGAATTCAGATGACTGGAGACTCGCTCTAAACGGCTCATTTGAATCAGTGAGTTTGAACAGCTGCAATTGGATCAGTCCAATTCGTGAATGAATCGCTTGTGGCGATTTGCGAACCGATTGAAAAGAATCAGTTTGTTCATTAATCAGACACTGCTTCTGCGTCTCGGAGCACGTAATATATTATAAGGAGTAACGACATGTTTTATTAAATGTAGTGGAGTAAAAAGTACGATATTATGCTTTGGAATGTAGTGAAGTAAAAGTAAAAGTTACTCAAAATAAAACTACTCCAGTAAAGTACAGATACTTGAAAAATGTACTTAAGTACAGTAACGAATTACAACTACTTCGTTACTGTCCACCACTGTGTATATGTATATGTATGTGTATATGCATATGTATGGCATATTTATTTTATTTTTCCACAAAAAGCTTGTTGCTAAACTCTAAATTGTGATTTTAAGAAAGAGCCTCCTGAGAGTTAAATGTTTATTATGGTGCACATGTGTGTTTTGCACAATCATTTTTTTATTTTAAGATTTAACTCTTTTATTAGATTTAACTTTTTCCACAGAAAAACTAAGGTTCATAGTTTACAAATTGTGTCAGCTCTAAAAGAGTGAAATGTTGTGTTGTACATAATTACTGCCAAAAGACAGTTTAAGATAGTAAGCAACACTTACTCTATGTAAGCTGAGTCCAAGTTGTCTGAGAGTCTTGAGAGTGTTCAATATTGAAATTTGCCTCAGCCTGCAATAAAACTGGTCAATTCATGATACTTTCTCATTTCCTACTTTTTATACTAATAATACAATGTCAATGTTTGTACATGAGACAACAATATTGAAGAATTTATGGATTTGACGCTGTGATCGGTAATATCGGGATCGGCAGATACTGCTTTTGGTGATCGGTGATCGGTGATCGGCCCCCAAAATCCAGATCGGTGCATCTCTTTTCTTCCGATGTCACATGGACTATTTTATTCTACCTGATCTCATGACAGAAACGTACCTGTGGGAACATTTTCACAAGATGCGAAATACATACCAATAAGTACATATCACTGCAGTTATTAACAGAAATGTCCACTAGAGGCGTTAAAACAGTTATGATTATGATTTTGCTTTCCGGACATGACAAGCTTGTTGGTAGCTCAGTCGGCATGGAATTGGATTTAGGATGTGGAATTCTTGGGGTATGAATCCTGTGATAAACACGAAGGGCTGCACGATTAATCAACAAAAAAATTGATTTCCATGCACAATTTGTCAGTAAAGCCGGTTCTGTAATCAGCAGTTAATCTCCATCACATGCTTTCAGATGGAGCAGCATTTACTACACAGAGCCGTAGTTCACTGACAGGTTGCAATATTAATTTTATGATAATGACAGCTGTTTGCGTAGCTTATCAGTGAACTACGGCTCTGTGTAGTAAATGCTACTCTATCTGAAAGCATGTGAAAAAACTACATTTAATAACATGTTTTTACTACTAACTAACTTCATAATGTCAGTCGAGTGTTTGAAATAAATCCTTCCTTACACAGAATAAGGCACACTACATATTTCATAGTATTCTAAGCAGTGATAAAGGCATTGCATTATAAATGTACTTTTATTATAATGAAAATTATAATAATAAGAATAAGAACATATGAACGTTCGTCTGTTCTAGGGGAAAAACTGAACACTGTTTTAGTGCCACTCAGTGGACATTTCGTCATGAGACCAGGTTAATTTTATTGATGTTCTTACTACCTTTCTGGTCCTTAAATGTGTCAGTTGTGTTGCTGTCTATGCAGGATCAGAAAGCTCTCAGATTTCTTCAAAAATATCCTTATTCATGTTTTAAAGCTGAACGAAGATCTTACAGGTTTGAAACGACATGAGGGTGAGTAATTTATCCCTTTAACCTGCAAAAACAGCCGTTGACTTTTACAGGACTGAATTCTTTTCCTGTTAATCACATTATAAATAGGTCAAAATCATAACTACACATGCCAAATGTTAGGGATTAAACAGCTTTGTGTAGCGTTTCTGTAGCGCTCTACTTGCCACCCGTTTCCATCTGAATCTCAGCCATGTCTCCCTGTTTCTTTTAGGTGTGGGACACTGAACTGGAGCAGAGTGCTCAGGAATGGGCCGAGACGTGCCTGTGGGAACATGGCCCAGCTGGCCTGCTGCCTCAGATTGGTCAGAACCTGGGAGTGCACTGGGGAAGGTCTGATTGTGCTTTGGTGTTATATAGTGATTGTGTTGAACTTCTGTACAGCTAGTATTCAGCTTTATTTGTACAATACTGTTCAAATGTTTGGGGTTTTTAATTTAAAAAAATCATACATGTTGTGCCTTTAAAACTAAAAAGGTCTCAAGATAGAACCTTGAAGGACCTAGTTTTTATCTGAGCAGCGACCCCAAATGGCCACGAAACATTTTTTTAAGTCTCTTTTGCTCACCCAGGCAGCATTTACTTAATAAAAATACAGCCGAAAAGTAATTCAAGTAAAGTTAAAGTAATTAAAATGCCATTCATTTCTGTGAATGCAAATCTGAATTGTCAGCAGCCATAACTCCAGTCTTCACATGATCCATCAGAAATCATTCTAATATGTTGGTGCTCAATTTTTTTTATTATTATTATCAGAGTTAAAAAGAGTTATTTTTATACCTTTGTATTTTTTTATTGTTACTTTAATTTTCTTTTTAATTCATTCAGTAAAAATATTAGTTTCTTTAAAAAAATCTTGCTAATCCCCTGAATGGTAGTGTATGTCTAACGCATATTTAAATGAACCTAGCAAAATATATTTACATCAGTCTCTGTGTCAGATGGCACACCCAAAGACCACCCACATGCTGTTCACTGACCGCTTGATGCATATTGCATATAAAACTGGAGATTGCCTTTTAGATCTGGCAAACCGTAATCCGGTTGGCTGGCTTTACACAACTTCGGTCAGTAAGGGCAGACAGTATTTTTTTATCAGTCCACCTGGAAATGAAGTCATGTTTACAGAGTACCATGCTGATACAGTGAGCGGTTTTGAAGACCGTTTGAAGTTAGTGTTAACAGATCTTTAAAAGATACTGGCACTTGAGAGACTTTCTACCAATGGTTTGAGGCACTTTTTAGCAATTTAACTAGATATCCAAGTATGTTAATATTTGTTTTCTGAGTTATGTCTGTGAGTCCACCATGATAGACTATTATTGTGATGTATATTTCAGCATAAGACACTTCTTTTAAAGATTTTAAAAACAAAAATCAACCCAAGAATTTTAAACAATAGTGTGCATGTCAACAATATTTTGGCTTTGTCTTGCATTAGACAATGCATTAAATTTAGGCTATTACTAATTATGCTTTTTTTACCCTTCACCCCAGATATCGTCCACCTACTTCTCATGTACAGTCCTGGTATGATGAGGTCAAAGACTACTCGTTCCCATATCCCCAGGAATGTAACCCTCACTGCCCTTTTAAGTGCACTGGTCCAGTCTGTACCCACTACACTCAGGTAGATAAACAGTAATAACATACCTCATAAGCACATCACATGTTTATTTAGGTGCAAGCCCATTTATTGGTTTGACAGATCTGAAAACAATTCAGAAATGTATGGGAAGTCAGTAAAGGAATTTTAATACCAATGTAATATGTGCCCTGGTTCTGGTTGTCAGCACTTCAGCTGCAGCCTTTTTAAATAGTTCTGGAGAATACCAGACAAGAGAGCATTGAAGCGCTTCAGTCTGCTACCAGTGAACATGAGTGTCAATATCTGTGTGCTTTTGACAGTGATTCTTAGATGTTAGAAGGCAGTTGTAAATGACTGTAAATCATGAAGTAGCATATTAAAGGAACAGTATGTCATTTTTGCCACTAGAAGGCGCATATTCAAAACAAACAAAGAAACAAAGGCGTAGTTTGATAAGGAAGATTAAATCCAATGAGACTTGAGCAGAAATCATGTTCATGGATGAGCTGACATAATAAAGATTTATTAACGTCACTGTAGCATAAAGCAGGTCCATCATTGAATAAAATGTTTAGAAAAGGTAATTGCGACTTTTCGGAATTCTGAGAAATAAACTCTCAATTCTGACTTCTTTTCTCAGAATTGAGATATAAACTCGATATAAATTGTGAGTTATAAAGTCAGAATTGTGAGATATAAACTCACAATTGTGAGATTTAAACTCACAATTATGAGTTATAAAGTCAGAATTGTGAGACATTCAGACTGTGAGAAATAAACTAGAAATTCTGAAAAATAAACTCACAATTTTAAGAAATAAACTTGCAATTCTAAGAAAAAAACTTGCAATTCTGAGAGATAAACTCACAATTCTGATAAACTTCCAATTCTGAGTCATAAATTCGCAATTCTGAGACGTAAACTCACAATTCTGAGAAATAACTTTGCAATTCTGAGAAATAAAGTCACAATTCTGAGAAATAAAGTCATAATTCTGAGAAATAAAGTCACAATTCTGAGAAATAAAGTCACAATTCTGAGAAATAAAGTCGCAATTTTGAAAAATAAAGTCGCAATTTTGAGACATAAACTCGATATTCTGAAACATACTCGTAATTCTGAGACAAACTTGCAATTCTAGGAAATAACTTTGCAATTCTGAGAAATAAACTTGCAATTATGAGAAATAGTGTCAATTTTGAGAAAAAGTCACAATTCTAAGACAAACTCAATTATGAGAAATAAACTAAATTCTGACACAAACTCGCAATTCTGAGACATAAACTCCATATTCTGAAACATATACTCGTAATTCTGAGACATAACCTTGCAATTCTAAGAAATAACTTTGCAATTCTGAGAAATAAACTCGCAATTCTGAAACATAAACTCGCAATTCTGAGACATAAACTCAATATTCTAAAAAAAACTTGATATTATGAGACAAACCCGCAATTCTGAGAAATAAACTCAGAATTATAAGATATAAATTCGCAATTCTGGGATCACATCAGTTTTTTTTCTCCCTCAAAATAGGAATTCTGAGAAAAAAAACTCGCAATTCTGAGAAATAAAGTCACTATTTTGAGAAATAAAGTTGCAATTCTGAAACATAAACTCACAGTTCTGAGAAATAGTCTCAATTTAAAAAAAAAGTTAATTCTAAGAAAAAAAAGTCAATTCTAAGACAAACTCACAATTATGAGAAATAAACTAAATTCTGAGACAAACTTGCAATTCTGAGACATAAACTCCATATTCTGAAACATACTCATAATTCTGAGACATAAACTTGCAATTCTAAGAAATAACTTTGCAATTATGAGAAATAAACTTGCAATTCTGAGAAATAGTCTCAATTTTAAGAAAAAGTCACAATTCTGAGACAAACTCACAATTATGAGAAGTAAACTAAATTCTGAGACAAACTCGCAATTCTGAGGCATAAACTCGATATTCTGAAACATATACTCGTAATTCTGAGACATAACCTTGCAATTCTAAGAAATAACTTTGCAATTCTGAGACATAAACTTGCAATTCTGAGACATAAACTTGCAATTCTGAGACATAAACTTGCAATTCTGAGACATAAACTCAATATTCTAAAAAAAAACTCGCAATTCTGAGACATAAAGTCAGAATTGTAAGATATAAATTTGCAATTCTGGAATCACATCAGTTTTTTTCAAAATAGGAATTCTGAGAAAAAAAGTCAGATTTATGAGGAAAACAGAATTGCAAGATACAAACTCGCAATTGCAAGAAAAAAAAGTCAGAATTGCGAGTTTATATCGCAATTATATCGTCTAATAAAGCGCATAACAAATTAAAACGCCTTTGGTTTTTTCAATGTTTTTTTACAAAATAAAAACTGAAATTGAAGGTGCATGACATCATTGGCAGGGGACACAATGACACATTCCGTCACACAAGTCAAATTCTTATTTCTCTGGATTTAAACATTCTTGGAAACATATGGAATAATATAAGTACACAAGTCAACAAAATATATAACACTGTTCTAGTGGTTTTGGGGTATTTTAATAAAAAAATACATACTGTGCTTTTAAAACTAAAGAGGTCTCAAGATAGAGCCTTGAGGGACCTCACAAATTTATCTGAGCAGCAACCCCAAATGGCCACAAAACATTTCTACTACTAAACAGTCAAAGACTATCAATCTACTAAAGATTTAAAGCCTAATTAAAAGTAAAAATTCCCCTTGTAGCAGGAAATATAGCCAATTATATGGATATTGAAGTCATATGGACTACTGTGTGTGTCCTTTTGAGCTTGTATAGACAAGAGGGATAACCCATGCAAAAAGATTTGAATAAAGCGCATATTCGTTATGTTAAAGATAACGCCTAATTGTCATTTAAGGATAGACACTTTAGGCAGTTATACTTCACTGACTGTTTTTCTTCCTTACTGTTTCCAGCTTGTTTGGGCAACTAGTAGTCGAATCGGCTGTGCGATCAATGTGTGCTACAACATGAATGTGTGGGGCCAGATCTGGGCGAGAGCTGTTTTACTTGTGTGCAACTACTCACCAAAGTGAGTTACTTATTCAGTAGTCTTCATTTATTACTAAATACTGCACTGATTCTCTGTCATTTATATTATGATAACCTGTCAATGCTGTCTGTCCTTGTGTGTTTCGTCCTGTGCAGGGGTAACTGGTGGGGATATTCCCCATATAAGCATGGCGCCCCTTGCTCTGCCTGTCCACCCAGCTATGGAGGAATGTGCAGAGAAAACCTCTGTTATAAAGGTTTGTTAACATTGTCCATACATGCACTACTGTTCAAACATTTGGGGTCAGAATTATGTTTAAGAAATTAGTGCTTTTATTTAGTATAAAAAAGTTTTTCATTGTAGTAAAACACTACCAATCAAAAGTTGTTGAACAGTAAGATTTGAAATGTTTTTGAAGTTTTTTCTGTTCAACAAGCCTGCATTTATACAGCAAAACAGTACAATTTAGAAATATTTTTACTATTTAAAATAACTTTTTTATTTGAATATATTTTCAAGTGTAATTTATTTCTGTGATCAAAACCCATTTTCTAAAGTCTTCAGTGTCACATGATCCTTCAGAAATCATTCTAATATGTTGATTTGGTGTTCAAGACACATTTATTATTATTGTTATTACTATCAATATTTAAAACAGTTGAGAATTATTTCAGGATTCTGTGATGAGTAGAAAGATTCAAAGATCAGCACTTATCTAAAATAATAAGCTTTCGTAACATTGTACAATAAACCATTCAAAACCTTTGAGTTAGTATAATTTTTTTTAAAGAAATTATAGAAATTAAAACTTTTATTTAGCAAAGATGCTTTAAATAGATCAAAAGTGACATTTATAATATTACAAAAGATTTCTATTTCAGATAAATGCTGTTCTTCTTTCTATTCATCAAAGAAACCGGAAAAGCTTTTTTTTCCAGCTTTTTTAATATAATAATAATAATAATAATAATAATAAATGTTTTTTAAGCAGCAAATCAGAATATTAGACTGATTTCTGAAGGATCATGTGACTAAAGTAATCAAAGCTAAAAGCGTCATGCTGAAATTACCACTGGTGCCCAAGGCGAAGTTTCTCTGCAGACTGCCTGATGTTGTTGTTTAGAAATTTTGATGTATTGCTCCTTCTTCATGGTGCCATTTTGCTGTGATGCTGTGCTGAGGTTCCCTGGTCCACCGGCTGAAAAACACCCCCAAAACATTAGGTTCCCACCACCATGTTTGACAGTGGGGATGGTGTTCTTAGGGTTGAAGGCTTCTCCTTTTTTTACGCCAAATGAAGGCTACATCAATGTGGCCAAACAATTCAATTTTTGTTTCATCTGACCATAAAACAGAAGACCAGAATTCTTCCTCTTTGTCCAGATGAGCATTTGCAAAGGCCAAGAGGGCTTTTGTGTGCCTTATCTGGAGAAGTGGTGTCCTTCTTGGTCTGTGTCCGTGGAACCCAGCGGTGTGCATTGTCCGTTGGACTGTCTGCCTTGAGATGTTGCCACCAGCAGAGTCCAGATTCATCAGGATGGCCTTGATGGTGATCCTTGGATTCTTTTTACCTCTCTCACTGTCCTCCTGGCCAGAACAGGTGTCACTTTTGGCTTCCGACTAAGTCCTCTGAGATTTTTCACAGTGCGTAACGTCTTGTATTTTTTAATAATACTTTGCACTGTAGCCACTGGAACTTCAAAACATTTAGATATGGTCTTATAGCCCTTTCCTGACTTGTGAGCAGCCACAATGAGCAGCCGCAGGTCCTCAGTGAGCTCCTTTGTCTTAGCCATGACTGTCCACAAACCAGCAGCAGAGAGCTTCTGTTTTTCACCTGTTGAGTTGATTAAAACAGCTGTTCCCAATGAATCAGGCTAATTAGGATGCTTTAGAACAGCTTGGACTATTTGGAATGGTATAGAACTTTGGATTTTCCCATAGACTGTGACAGTTTGAAAAGGGTATGAATAATTTTGGACATGCCACTTTTTGTTTACATGTAAATAAAAGCTGAGAAATATTTTTTTTCCACAATGATGCCTCATGTACATCTTATCTTTCAGGAGAAGCCTGTGTCATTTCTGGTCAAAAAAAAACTTTTTCGGGCTTGACTGTATATTGTGTTTAATTAATAATTTGTACTGTAGATTGCTTGATGAACAGCATCAGTTTTTCAGGCAAAATGTAAAACTGCTAATTTCTCCTACTCTTTCAGGTGAGGGAGCAAATAGACAAACCCCACGTGAGGAAACAGACGAAAGAAATTCTATAGAACCAGAGGCCCCTCATAGCCCTGGGCCCCGTTTACAGGCCCCAAGTCCAACTAGACGCCCAAACACGGTTGTGAGCAAGGAGCAGATGTGTAAGCTGTTCTTTGATTATGCTTTCCAGCATCATGAAATAAAAGTTGTGGTTTTTAATCTAAAAATTAATTTTCTAAATGTGACCACACTCAAAAATTTCTAGCACGTAAACATATTTCTGTTTAACTCTGATTGTTTTGATGTTTGCCAGGCATGAATCTGTCAATCTGTTTTTTATTTCTTTAAACATATATTTAATGTTGCAAGTCACTTTTGTGCAGCAGGGAGGTTTTTTGTTCTCATAATGTGATCTCCCTGCTGAGTGTGTTTGCTTTGGGGACGATGAATACTTGTGGGTTTTAAATTGCTTCCTTTGCTGAAAGCGGGTTTGGACTGAAAGCTGAGATCTCCTGCTGCTGGCCACCATGAGCTCCTGCTGGAATTCCACAGCTTGCTTTTACAGAACTGCAGGAACAGAGCTGTGCATTTCTGCAGCGCTGCTGAACTATACAGCATATCTGAACATAAATGAACCACCTGTGTTTTTTTCTGCTTTGTTGTGCAGCCCAGATTGTGACATGTGACACAAAGCTAAGAGACCAGTGTAAAGGCACCACATGCAATAGGTAAGATAAAAAAAAATATATATGCCATATACGTCACATAGACCATTTTCATGAAAATAATAATAATTACAATTTTCACTCCATTTTCTGCAATTATTTTTTTGCTTCTGTAAAGGTATGAGTGTCCTGCTGGTTGTTTAGGTAGCATGGCGAAAGTGGTTGGAACAGTGTATTATGACATGGTAAGCCTGGCATAATTTTTTTTTTTTCGTTTATCCTGTCACATATACTCTAAACTTTTCATACTGACAATATCTTCGCCTTCAGCAATCCAGTATTTGCCGGGCAGGCATTCATTACGGTGTCATTGACAATGATGGAGGCTGGATGGATGTCACAAGACAGGGCAGAAAGGACTTCTTCATCAAATCATACAAAAATGGGCTTCAGTCCCTTGGGTAAGCAATCTGTTCAAGATTGACTTTCATGCGCATTAGAGACAACTCCATCTAACTTGATGAAAATGTTACAGGAAATACCAGAGTGCCAATGCCTTCACAGTATCCAAAGTGACAGGTAAATGACCATTTAGAATATATTACATGGTTCTCTGTAATACTTGATTTTGATTGGTTAGTTGTGTCATTTAGCAGTCAGATATTTTATATAATGGCTAAACTGTATATTAATTTGCCAACAAATTTCCTACATGGCTATGCTAGTTTCACGACTCTTTGCATAACTGTGCATTTTATTCTCATATAATAAAAAATATATATACAAGCACTTACATATAAGCATTTATTTAATCAGTATTACATAAGTATTTCATGTCCATCTGTAAAAGTTTGGGCTTGGTAAGATTAAAAAAAAATGTTTTTGAAAGTAGTCGTACAGTAGGAAGCCTGTTTCTGCCACTGAATAAAAAGTAAAAAAAAAAAAAAAAAAGGTAATTGTAACTTTTTATCACAGTTCTGACTTTTATTCCTTGCAATTGCAAGTTTACATTGGGAGTTATTAAGTTTCTCAATTCTGAGAAACTTAAACGGAAAAAAAATGATATGTTCTCAGAATTGCAAGTTTATATTGTAATTCTGACTTTATAACATGCAGTTGTAAGTTAGTCAGAACTGTGAGATATAAACTCGCAATTCTGAGAACGTATCAGTATTTTTTTCCCCTTAAAATTTGACAATCGTCAGAAAAAAGTCCTAATTGTGAGTTTTTATCTCACAATTCTGACTTTATTTCTCACAATAATGAATTTATATCTTGCAATTCTTAAAAAAAAACAGTATTGCTGGTTTTTAATCTTCTGACTTTATTTCTCGCATTTGTGAGTTTATTATCATCTAAATTGTGGGAAAAAAGTCAGAATTGCGAGTTTTTCCTTGCAATTCTGACTTTATATCTCACACATTCTGACTTTATTTCATGCAATTGTGAGCTTATATCGCAATTCTGCGATCGTAATTGGGTTAATTACTCGTAATTGTGAGTTTATTTCACTCAATTGTGAGTTTGTATCTCACAATTCTGACTTTATAACTTGCAGCTGTTAGTTTATGTCAAAATTATGTCAAAAGTTTTTTCTAGGTTTTCACTACTTCTTGCAGTTGTAAGCTTCTATGCAATTCTGAGGGGGAAAAAGTCAGAATTGCGAGTTCTATCTTGAAATTGTGAGTGTATTTCTTGCAATTGTGAGTTTATATCACGCAATTCCAAGAAAAAAGTCAGAATTGCACTCACACAATTGTGAGTTCATATCACGCAATTCTGACTTCATAACTTGCAACTGAGTTTATATCGAAATTCTAAGAAAAAGTTTTTTCTATGTTTTCACAATATTTTGCAATTGTAAGCTTATATCGCAATTCTGAGGGAAAAATAGTCAGAATTGTGAGTTATCTCACAACTGTGAATTTATATCATGCAGTTTTAAGACAAAAAGTCAGATTGCGAGTTCTATCTTGGAATTGTGAGTGTATTTCTCACAATTTTCTCATGCAATTTTCTCATGCAATTCTGAAAAAAAGTCGATATTGTGAGTTTTTTATCTTGCAATCGCTACATTATTTCTCATAATTGTGAGTAAATTCGAATTTGAATTTTTATCTCAAAATTCTGACTTTATATCTCACAGTTCTGACTTTATAACTCAATTGCAAGTTTATATCTTTAAAACTCACAATTGTGACTTTATATCATGCAATTCTGAGACAAAAAACAGAATTGTGAGTTTTTATCTCGCATTTCTGACTTTATAACTCAATTATGAGATTATATCATGCAATTATGACTTTATAACTTGCAGTTCTGAGAAAAAAGTCAAAATTAAAAAAAATTATCTCACAATTCTGACTGAAAAAAAGGGCTTCCATAGAAGTCTCTTAAGCTCACAAAGGCTACATTTATTTAGTCAAAAATATCTTTAATTAAAAATGAATAAAAAACAGAAATAATGCGAAGTATTACAATTCAAAATATTACATTTTCTATCTGAATACATGACAAAGGAGAATTGTCAGCGTCATTACTCCAGTCAGATGATTCAGTGTCACATGGTCCTTCAGACATTATTTTAATATGCTGATTTGATGCTTGACAAACATTTCTTATTGAGATTTTTTTTTACATTATAAATTTCCTTTCTGTCATTTCTGATTTAAAGCACCCTTGCTAAATAAAATTTCTTTAAAAATTTTTAGGTATTATGGTATTATTATTTTAAGGTATTATGTTTTATATAAGGAATATATCTGCAAAGTAGCTGAGGAAGGAGCACAATAATAATAATAATATGGTTATTATTACAAAATAAACCAACAACAGTGGTCACGATCCCTGGTGCAAAACCGAGGGCTCTTGTATCATCCTGTAGTTGTTACATACAGTACCTTTACTATTAATTTCATCATCTTTCATTTGTTTCAGTAAAAGCTATCACATGTGAGACTACAGTTTCAGTGCTGTGCCCTTACCAGAAGCCTACAAGACACTGTCCAAGGTAAAACTCGATCTGTAATGAACCAAACCTCCAGGTGAAATTCTTTTATCTCACCTGTTTTGAAACAAAAATTGCCAACAGCATTTGAAACTACTATTATTACATTGTCCAAAAAATAAATCTTTCTGACCTGTGTTTTCTTCCAACAAGGATTTACTGTCCTCGGAACTGCCTGCAAGAAAATCCCAATCTTTCTCGAGTCATTGGCACCAACATTTATTCAGATGTAAGGTTTTTTTTTTGTAAATCAACTCAAAGCAAGAAGATTGCTGTCTCACCAAAGACTTAATTTTAAATTTGTTTTGCAGAAATCTAGTATATGCAGATCTGCAATTCACGCCGGAGTTTTAAGCAACGAATCAGGTGGTTATGTTGACGTGATGCCCACAGACAACAGGAATCTGTACATTTCTTCATACCAGAATGGCATAGTCTCAGAAAGGTAGGTTTTATCCCTAAACTGGCCCGTGTGGAGCCCGTGTAAGGCAGAGTATGGGGCGGCCTGCCTCTCCCTAAGCTTTTAAAATCACAGGCCTTTATTAAAAAAGCTGATTAGGGTAGAGCCGTACCAGTGGTTCCACGCAGAGCATGGTAGAGTAAACTTCGAAGGTTTGGTAGGCAAAATCATGGATAAATAAATGTGTACAATTACGGAAATTGACAATGGCTTGTAATGAACATAGCCATCCCATCAAATAATCACAAAGGATTCATCACAATATCGTAAACATCTACTTACACTAAATAGGCTTTTCACCAAAACGAACACAATTATGTTGAAGGGTTGGGAAGCATTGCTTATTTAACTCCTGTGTTCTCTCGCAGTCTGCAGAACCCCGCGGGAGGCAAGGCATTCAGAGTATTCGCCGTTATTTGAGCGTGTGCTGAAATCACAGTCACTCATCAACTCGTTCTGTTGATTAGGCTGTAATAGTGGCCATTGTGAGGCCTTTTTTTGCTCTAACCAGCCTATACTGTATTTTCTTTCACACAAATGTTGAGTGAACTAAGTATTTGCCGTATAGATGGAGACCCTTTCCAATGCATCAAGCTGATTAGCCATTGTATTGCCTAAAAAGCATGTAATTAGAGGATCATTCAGGGAACATTGTGTCTGTATTGCAGAGAAAAAGCACTTAAGGAGTTTTAATCTTCGTTATTGTCGTAAAGATCATTTTAGAAACCGTTACAGCTTTTTAGTTTCATTACATTTCGAGGAAGTTCTCACTCATTTATAGATTTCACTATGTATTTATTTTTATATGTGTATTTTTTGCTTTAGGGCAAGAAAGGACTGCTGATAAGGTTTTTTGCATATTATTTTGATTATAATTATGAATGTGGGTATAATCCTGCAGGGCAGGAGATTACATCTAAAAACATCTAATGAAACATAATATGAAACGTCCACATCGTTAAACACTGTAAATAGCTTGTTGTGAATAGCGTGTCTCTGGTATTAAAGGGATAGTTCACCTAAAAGTGAAAATTCTGTCAATAATTACTCACCCTCATGCCGTTTCAAACCTGTAAGACCTTCGTTCATCTTCAAAACACAAATTAAGATATTTTTTGATGAAATTTAAGCTTTCTGACCCTGCATAGACAGCCATGTAATTACCATGTTCAAGGCCCAGAAAGGTAGTAAGGACATTTTATGAAGTTACGATAATATTTGTGCACAAAGAAAACAAAATTAACGACTTTATTTAATAATTTCTTCTCTTCTGTGTCAGTCAACGTGCTTTCACAAGAGTACCACATAGATGAACGAAGGTCTTACGGGTTTGGAACGATATGAGGGTGAGTAATTAATGACAACATTTTTATTTTTGGGTGAACTATCCCTTTAATTGTAATGAGGTGCTGTACGTATTTATGGGTATTGTGTACTGTCTCAGAAAAAACAACTGTATTATCAAACTATTTCTTTTATATCATGCTCTAATGAATTTGAGGTCCTTTTTGTAATTCCTTAAAGGGATAGTTCACTCAAAAATGAATTTTGAGTGAACTAAACAAATTTTGTCATCATTTACCAACCCAGGCTCATGAAAATACATGCCTCTATGTACATTTCTGCAACACCGTAATTACGCACCTTACTGCTCGTTTTGTGGCAATTTCAAAGTAAAATGTCTAGAGAGTGGCGCTAAAACATACATTCAATAAGTGACCTTGGCACGTTTTTATAACATTGGTACAGGCATGTATTGTTGCAATTTTAGTACGCTGCTTGAGGTATGTATCGCGGCTGTTCAGAATTCAGGCCAAGTATGGTGACCCATACTCGCAATTTGTGCTCTGCATCTGGAGCAGTGGGCAGCCATATTGCTGCGGCGCCCAGGGAGCAGTTGGGGTATGGTGCCTCGCTCAACGGTCTCACCTCAGTCGTGGTGTTGAGGCTGGAGAAAACACTGGTTATTCACTCCCCCCACAACAATTCCTATTGGACCTGAGACTCGAACCCACAACCCTTGGGTTACAAGTTCGACTTTGTAACCATTAGGCCACAACTGCCCAATAATCAAGGAACTTTCATTGCGCCTGAAAAGGCTAACTTAGTTAACACAAACTTAGTGCCAGTCACATTGGAAGTTACCTAGCTGGGGACTATCTAATATCATTACGCCTGCTGCACCAATGGTACGGCCGCAAAGTTCCTCGATTATTACGCCGGAATAAGAGTATAGTTCCTAGCCATATCAGCATAGAAAATCGCAACTTTTCATTTTCCGTCGGTCTTAGTACGCAATGTAACCACAGAAGAGTCAAGTTTTAAATAGGAAAAATATCAAAACTCTTTGGTCATTTTTGAGCCAGATGCTAACGGTCTAATCAGATTCAATGATGTATACTAAGCTATGCTAAAAGTGCTACCGCCAGAATCAGAGATCGACTGAATGGATTCGAAAATGGTAAAACTCAACTGTTTAACTCTAGGGGAGTTGGAAAATGAGCCTATTTTTCAAAAATAGTGGCGTGTTCCTTTAAGTGCAACGCTGTATCTTGTGAGCTACCGAGCTAATTTACTGAATTAAAAAACTCATGCATATGAAGCAGTTTATGTGACGACAATGTTCAAAAGTATCACGTTTTCAAATCGCACAGGATGTTTTGAAGTCATGACATAATATTCTGCAAGTACTTGTGTGAAAATTAGTCTTTTTATACCTGTAAATCATACTTTGTGTGAAAAGGAAAAAGTTGTCTGAGTTTTACTGCCTCTAGTGTCATTTTAACTAGAAACGGCAGTGATTCGTACATATAGGTATGATGTTTCAGTTTTGCAGAAATGTATATAGAGGCACTTATTTCCAATGAGCCTATATTGTCATTTACTCACCCTGAAGTTGTTCCAAACCAGTATGAATTTCTTTCTTCTGCTGAACACAGAAGATATTTTAAATAATTTTTGTATGCAAACATTTGGCTTATTGACTATAAATAACGTTAAGGTAAGTAAATGATGAAAAGGTTTTTGGCGGAACTATCCCTTTAATGTAGTGGTTTTCAACTGGATTGGTCACAAGCAAAAATGAGTCACAGGTCGGTTCTGATACAGAAAACACTAACCATATAATTCTGCATATTTAGGATAGCTAAATAAATAAGCTTTTGAAACGGACTGGGAATGTGTATATTTTGTTGTTGACATAAAAGACTGCATCCTCAGCTAACATAGGACGTTCTCAGAACTATGGCTGATGTCCTGGCAAGGTTCTCTCAAAGTTAACATTACTGGAAAAACATTTGTTCTTAATATAATGTTCCTTCAGAGTTATGTAGTGTACCGGTGGGAACGTTTATGCAAGACGCGAAATACGTAGTGCCATGTACATTTTGTGACATATTCGATGTGATATGTCCACTGAGTGGCGTTAAAAGAGTGTTCCGTTTCTTTTCCCCAGAACAGTTGAACGTACATATGGTATGTTTTATGTGTCACAGCAATTCTGACTTGAAATGTCCGTTCAGTGGCGCTATAAGTCTAATGCTCCGTGACGTTTTAAAATAATGCACCATCTGCACTGCACCTAAACCTATCCGATAGTATGAACAAAAGTGAATGTGACATTAAAAAAACGCAATCGCAAGCGTGTCATTTTAGATTTTTTATTGTTAGTCATGTTTTTGATGGGATTTGTACCCAAGGATTCTGCATCCTAAATTCAATTCCATAACTGTGTTCGAAAACACCTCCAGTGTTAATTTCTGTTGGAAACTGCAGCGATATGTACTTATCGGTACGTATTTTGCATCTTGCGAGAAAGTTCTCACAGGTATCTTTTCATCATGAGATCAAGTAGATTTAACAATATTTAATATTAGCAAAAAAAGCGTTATCTATACATTGTTCACGGAATGTTTTTTTATGAAATGTTTTGGTTGGACGTTCATCTTACATTTTTTTAAATGTTACTACTTGTTTCAGAAAATTCAGAGAACAACAGTTATTTTTAGTCATGCAAGTACAGCTCTGTTCTGCTTAAAGGGATAGTACACCCAAAAATGAAAATTGTGCCATTAATCACTCATCCTCATGTTGTTCTAAACCCGGAGGACCTTTGTTCATCTTCAGAACACAAGTTAAGATATTTTTGATGAAATCTGAGAGCTTTCTGACCCTGCATAGACAGCAATGCAACTGACAAGTTCAAGGCCCAGAAAGGTAGTAAGGACATCATTAAAATAGTCCATGTGACTTAATTTGTTTTCTGAAGGTGAACGAAGGTCTTACAGGTTTCAAACAACGTATGGGTGAGTAATTAATGACAGAATTAGCATTTTTGAGTGAACTATCCCTTTAAATGGGAAAAATTCAAAAGATTACGAATGGTACTTTACACTGTCCTCCCCAATGTCACAGTGTCTGTTATAATGGCCTAATGTATGCGTATGATTGTATATATTTGTGTTTTCTACCTCACAATCTTTAAAAACATTTTACAATAAACTTCAGTAATCACTCACAATGTACCTCATTTTTTAAAATGAAAATATGGTGTGTATTGAGCCCACAATGTGATTTTTCTTCTTTGGAAACTCTGGAGTGGCACAATGCATGGACTAGAGAAAGTATTGAAGCCATCTGTCTGTAATGAAAACCAGATGGAATAATTTTCAGTGTTTACTGCTCTCTCACCCTCAATGTAACAGCTAAAACAATTCCCTTATGGATTATAGAAGCATTTTATTGAGCAACACGCTTCCACATTACTTTCATTCATTCAGGTTGATAGATGCCATAGATCTAATTTAGTAGAAGAATTGAATGTCTTCTCAGTAAGAAGGATGGGTAAATATGATAACTACTAAACCAGGAGCTGCTAGTGAATATTAAACACCTGCAGTTTCAGACACCTCAGGTCATCTGTTAAATAACTTGTTTATTAGTTGGAAGTCCACTTTGTCAAAGTTTCAGACCTGCCACAATTGCTGTCTGCTGTGCTGTAGACAGCCAATATTTATGGCTAATGTCCAAAACATCACTCTCCTTCCAGGTTGTGTTCCACCTGGACGCCTGCGGTCCAGAAACACAACTTGAGTGTAATTACCAGCCAGCCACACTGACATCATAACAAAACAGAGTAATGCAGGGCGACTGCCACACTAACATATGTTTATATTATAAAGTGCCATTAACATATAATGACACGGTTTCAACACCTTGATAAATAACTTTGCCTGTTTATTGGAGTTTGGTACCTTTGGATGGAAATTACTCAAAAAAGCAATAACGTTGGACGTGGAAATATTACTGTCGCCACTTTCTTACAGCAGAATGTAAAAAACAGAGGGAAATACCCACTTTATGTAAGGAAAATGAGAAATACACAAAGTTTAAGATCAACTGTGAGAACAGACAAAGAACAACACTGAGCATGTCAGAATAATTCTGGTTATTAAACCTGATGGAGCTCAGTTGAAAGGCAAGGTCCTTTCTTATGTAATTACAAATGTATACATGTGCACAATTTTACTTGTAAAGTTAAAGGGATAGTTCATAGTCTTTAATTACTCACCCTCATGTCGTTCCAAACCCGTAAGACCTTTGTTTATCTTTGGAACACAAATTAAGATATTCTTGATTACGTCTAAGAGCTTTCTGACCCAGCATAGATAGCAACGGTGGAACCATGTTCAAGGCCCCAAAAGGTAGAAAGAACATCGTTAAAATAGTCCATGTGACATCAGTGGTTTAACCGTAATTTTATAAAGCTACAAAAAAAAACATTTTGTGCTCAAAGGAAAAAAAAAAGATTTTATTCAACAATGTATACAACAAAAATATCTTAATTTGTGATCTGAAGATAAACAAATGTCTTATGCGTTTGGAACAACACAAGGGCGAGTAATTAATGACAGAATATTCATTTTTGAGTGAATTAGCCCTTTAATCAACTACTCAAAACATGCGTTCAACTACTTGTTAATGCAAATATCTAATCAGCTAATCAGATGACAGCAACTTATTGCATTTAGTCATCTAGACTCTAGATGACTAAATGCAATAAGTTGCTGTCATCTGATTAGCTGATTAGATGGACAATCATCTAAAGTTCAAACTGAGCATCAGAATGCGGAAGAAAGTTGATTTAAGTGACTTTGAACGTGGCATGCTTGTTGTTGTCTGAGTATTTCCGAAACTGCTGATCTACTGGGATTTTCACACATAGCCATCTCAAGGGTTTACAGAGAATGGTCAGAAAAAGAGAAAATGTCCAGTGAGCTGCAGATCTGTGGGTGAAAATGCCTTGTTGGTGCCAGAGGTCAGAAGAGAGTGGCCAGACTGCTTCGATCTGATAAAAGAGCAACACTAACTCAAAAAAACATTTATTTCAACCAAGGTATGCAGAAGAGTGTACATGTTGAACCTTAAAACAAATGAGCTACAACAGCAGAAAACCACACCGTGTGCCACTCCTATCAGCTAAAAACAGGAAACTGAGGCTACAGTTTGCACAAGCGCAATAGAAAATTGGAAAAAGGTTGCCTGCTCTGATAAGTCTCAATTTCTGTTCTGACGTTTGGATGGTAGGATCAGAATTTGGTGTAAACAACACGAAAGTCATGTTCAATGTTATGTCAACACTGATGTTAGGGGTCTCACTTGAGAGCCCCAATCACCTCTGAGCATTATAAGAAAAGGCCAATGACAATTGGCAAGTGGAATTTGCCAAGCCACTCCCCGTACATATGGGTATATACACTAAGATGGTGGCATTCATCCACTCATTCAGATTTTTGCTTCAGAGCTGATCGCTTTGTAAGTGCTTCTACCCTTCTACATTTTGAAGAGAAAATTCTTCAATAAAATCACTTGCAGGAGTTTTTCGGCTGTGATCAAAACTGCATTCACTGGAGAGTTCACCATGTCTAGCAGCTTTCGTCTTCAGAGTCTACTCTGACAGAGTGGCTGCTCAGTTGGAGTCTAAGGCAGAGTTAACGGCCATGCTCCTTCGGGCGGCCAAGAGAATCGGGTTGTAGATGAACTCTCTGCCTTCTTCCGAGTGCTTCAGGCTTGATGATTAATATCTGGGTTCCGGACGTGACTCTCAGCCTTCAGAGACAGCATGAGTGCTTATTCCCTTCTACATTTTAAAGAAAAAAGTTCCTCGGGTGTGATCAACACTGCATTCCCCGGAGAATTCGCCCTTGTCTAGCACAGATAAGCTTTTGTCTTCGAGGCTGCTGACAGAGTGGCTGCTCAGTTGGAGTCTAAGGCAGAGTTGACGGACATGCTCCTTTGGGCGACCAAGAAAATTGGGTTGGAGGTGAACTCTGCGCCTTCTTCCAAATGCTCAAGGCTCGATAATTTGGTATCTGCATTCTGGACGTGATTCTGAACCACGCTCCGCCCCAGTGCCTTTCTTCCTGGAGGTCCATTGAAGAGCTCACCAAAACCAGGAAAGCTCCGTACACCTATCCCCAGGTGGAGCATGCAGTTGCGGTGCACTTGTGCCCACAAAACCACACCATCGCACACGGTGTGGTTTTCTGCTGTTGTAGCTCATATGTTTGTGCACACAAAACTCTGCAACTTGAAGGAACCTCCTGTCCAAGACCTGTAAGCTGTAGTCAGCTCTGCCTGCCAAGGCTTACAACGCTGTGGGCCAGGACACCTCCACCCTGCATGCCATGGCCATCCTGCACGTACATCAGGCCAAGGTGCTCAAAAAACTGCATAAGGGTAGGTCTAACCCAGGGTTGATGCAGAAACTGGATGAAACCAACTGGATAAAAGCTGGTCCAGAAGCACCATCTCTGGCTGAACCTGGCTGATATGCAGACAAAGTTTGCTTTCTCAATGCCCCCCTCTCCCAGGCCACCCGCTTTGGCAACACTGTCAAAGACTTTGCTGAGCAGTTCTTGGCAGTCCAGAAGAAGATTGAGGCCATAAAGCAGCATTTGGTATAACTCTGTGTTTCTACAGGCAGGAGTGCCCTTAGAACAGGTTTCAAGGCATGTTGTTGTCACAACAGATGCCTCCAGAATGGGCTTGGGCTTTGTATGCAATGGGCATGCATCTTTGGGCTCCTGGACAGGACTTTGATTGCAGTGGCATATCCGTTGACTCGAGTTGTTTGCAGTACTGCTTGCTCTTCGCTGATTTTCTTCTACTGCTGCAAGACTAGCATGTGCTTGTCCATACAAGCAACACTGCAATGATAGCGTCAAAGGGGGCACGTTGCCCGCCATCTCCTCCAGAGTCAGATGTGGCTCAAATTGCTGCGTTCATGTTCGAGGAGAGCTCAATTGTGCAGCCGATGTGCTCTCACGACAGCTCGGACCTGGTTTGCTGACCTTATGCTTCTCGCAACAACCCCTCCTCGGAGAATTCCCCTGAGGGAGGGACCTTCTCTCTTAGGGGATGGGCACAATTTGGAAACACCCGTGCCCCAATCTATGGAACCTGCATGTTTAGCTTCTCTGGATGGGATGCGGTAGACCTCTCTGGCCTTTCTCAGGCCGTAATAAATATTATCACTCAAGCCTGTTCTTTGAAGTGGGGTCTGTTCGTTGAATGGTGTTCTTCTCATTGGGAGGACCCCCAAAGATGCTCGGTTAGTGTGGTGCTTTTCTTCCTACAGGAAAACTTGGAGCAGATGTGTATGTTGCTGCCATAGCTGCACATCACAATGCAGTTAATGGTACATTCCTGGGAAAGCATCACCTGATTGTCAGGTTCCAGAGAGGTGCATGGAGACTAAACTCCCAGGTTGCACCTCATCCCCTCTCTCCATGGTCCTGGCAGGACTGTGGGGAGCCCCATTTGAGCCGCTTGACTCAGTAGAGCTGAAATTCCTGTCTCTCAAGACTTCGCTCCTGGTCTGGGTTACCCCAATTAAGAAGGTAGGGGACCTGCAAGCATTCTCTGTCAACGAATCGTGCCTTGAGTTTGGTCCGGCTGATTCTCATGTTGCCTGAGGAGCCCAGCCCGTTTATGTGCCCAAGGTTCCCACCACTCCCTTACAGGTCCAGGTGGTGAACTTGCAAGCCCAGCCCAGCCCTTGCTTTGCTGTGTCCTGTATATGCTTTACGCATTTACGTGGAACGCACTCACATTCCTCTGGTGAGGATACATGCATTTGTTTATCCAGTAAGTCTTTCTCCCTGCAGCCTTGAAGTCTTGTTGCTGTTTCATTTATTGGGGTTATGTCATCAGTCATCCCTTGGCCGGACTTGGCACTTTGATAACTCACATATCGTTTGCTTTCGTGGTATGGTCTGTTTATTACAGTTTTACATCCCTTATGGCACAACCTTGAACTGCACTGAATGCCGGGATGCTTCTCGGCTCCTTAGCATAAACCTGAATGAGTGGATGCACGTTGGCGTCTTATATACTCGTATGTACGGGGAATGGCTTGGCAGGCAAATTCCATTCACTAATAGTCGTTGACCTTTTCTTGTTTTGCTCAGAGGCAATTGGGGCTCCCAAATGAGACATCAGAGACACTGCGGATGCAGTGGGTTAGTTTTGTTTTGATGGTAATGCGCCACAAAATACACAGAAAACGGAAGAGAGGGGCGGGGTGAGCAGTAGCTCATTATCATTTAAAGAGACATGCACCAAAACGGCTTGCTGTGAACAGAGCTGTTTTGGACAAGTTAAAAAAGGTGTTGTTTTACACAACTGTTGAGGAATTTTAACCAAAGTATGTCTTAGACATTTCATGAAGACTCTAAAGAGTAAAAAAAATTAAGAAAAGTACTTTTTTCCTCACAAAGAAACGTCTTTTTTGGCTTATTAGCCCAAACAGAAAATTGTGTGAAACAGAAAGCAGTTCATACAAACAATTTGACTAAATAGGGCATAAAGGACTGTCTTTGGACAGCATGGCAGCAGAGGTTTGCGCAGGACAAATGAGGCTGGGAGTTGCCTCAACTTTCCATTGACACGTGTGGCAGTTGGCAGCAGCAGATTGAAGACTGAAGATGTTTGTGCGTATGATGAAAGACAAACCTGAAGACTTATGTTTTCTGAGAGTCATTTAAAATAACAGTCACCATTAATAACTTTCTAAGCTGCTGTGTGATGAACTGAACTGAAAGCAGCATATATATTCACCATGCTGGCATGAAAACGTTGAGTCCTTTGGAACATCTTCAACAATCTTACTCATTCGTTCTTCTATTTACATGCCGCATTTTCCGAAACCTTTGAAAACGGTTCAGCCTGGCAGCCACAAGGTTGCTGGCGATGAATTGAAATATTATGGTGACCAGAAGTAATGTCTGCCTCTCTACGCCCACCTTTTCCTTGGCATCAGAAGATGAAGGGAAACGCTAAAAATATGACACACAAATTGAATATATTTTGATTGGAAGGAGTTTAGACTTCGCTTGACCTGCCAAACGAGTCTTACAATTGGAGCTATTTCAGTTCATTAGACAGAAACCCTGTGTAAATCCAAAACAGTGATTTTAATTCATATTTCTGGGCTACTGAAACACAAACTCCTGCTTGTTTCTGCACGTTTTGACCGTGACATGTGAACATGACATGCACGTGAACGAGTGATTTGATTTATTACTTCTGACACATTAACAGGACTAATAACGTCTCACTCTAAGCACAGCCAGCATCCCATTTTTCATATAAAAATGACAAGTCTGTTCCCAATGCAATTTACAGCGAATTTCACAGAAAAATGACAGAAAATCAGCAAATATTTCAAGTTGCACAAAAGCGAGCAATCTGAACATTAAAGGAAGGTAACAGACAGTAATAAACAATCATTACGGCAGATGAGATGTCAGATGGATCAGGAACATGTGCTTTAGTACAAGCAGTATTGAGTAAATAAAGCTGTTCTTGTTTTTGCAGTAATGTACAGTAGTAATTTTGTGCTGAGTGAAACTTTTTCCTTTAAACGTGTATGCTGTGGCATGGTTGGCTTTTGGATGACGTTTTAGTCAAATATAACTGGTTAAAATAACAAGATTGCTATTGTAATCTTCATATAAACATGAATTTTTGCACCTAGAAAAAAAAGTGTAATTGCTGCCATTCATTGTACCATACATTCAAGCCAAAACTCCATCAGCACAAGTCCAACAAAAACATTTGCTCATTTGAGTTACAATAAAAGCATAACAAAGTTTTGCTTCAGGTGTGTACCATATGTTAAAGCTTTCTTAAAACAAGAACATTCAATTTCTTAGATCTTCTCTAGAGATTCCCAGTTTCTGGAAAGCTGCTGGCATTTGTGCGTTAATATTTAAAGACTTCTGATTAAAGGCTTGAGAAATGCATTGTGTAAGATGTTCAGATTATTATTATGGGACTCAAAAGTTTCTTCTTTTTTAAAACGAGAACAAGTAGTGTTTTAGTTTAGTGAAACAACACCATATTAGTGAAATGAGGAAATACCTTTGAATACAGGAACCGGCTCAGATATTAACGTGCTGTCTACTTTGCATTCCTGGGAGAAGGAATCTAGGTCAAACAGGATGGAGAAGAATATTGTTTTTTGTTATTTTTTTTTCTTCCCAAAAGTAAAAGGAATCAAGCTGAGAATGAGTGAATCCAAAAGAATTTCTGAAGGAAATATGGGATCTGCTAAGGATATTTATGGGATCTGGTGAGGATATTTATTCACGGCATCCTATGATTAACTGTTTTGGGTTTCAAAAATGCTTTTTTGTTTTGTTTTTTTCTCTTAACTAATTTATGATTTATATTCTGCCCTGGCAGTGGTGTTCAGAACCAAAGCTTTGACAGATAGTTAACGGAAATAAAGCACCATCACACTTTCTTCTTGCGCATGTGATGCACACTTTATTTCCGTTAACTATCTGTCAAAGCTTTGGTTCTGAACACCACTGCCAGGGCAGAATAGTAAAAGGTCGACTACGCGGCGGGAGAAGACAAGCAAGCGCAATCTTAGCGAGTTACACTGTGATATCAAGATGGACAAGTCACAGCCTTGCAAAAATGTTGAAGAAGCTGACCAAGCACTAGAAATAGAATCACGGTCAGGAAGATCACATCGGTCTACTAGATCTTCAGCCAGTGCAGCTGCGACCACAGCAAGAGCTAAAGCAGCAGCATGCAAAATAAAAGCATCATATGCAGAGAAAGAAGCCATCATGATGCGAGAACGAGCTCAACTAGAAGAGCATCAACAAAAAACATTAGCGGAAACAGCACGTAGGAAAGCAGAGGTTGAGGCTGAACTGTATGTATTGAAATTGCAGAAAGAAGCTGTAGCAGCATCTAAAGAAGCAGATGTTTATGACGCTGCAGTTCTCAGAGAAGATGAACTAGGTGAAGACCTAGAAAAACTTTCATGCATTTCGAACAGAACTGAACGCACCAGAGAGTATGTGCAGACACATTCTCAGCTACCAAATGCTCCTAATCTGACTTCTAATTCGCAACATGAGAGTGAGAATTCTCAGTATGTGACACGAAGTTATGTTGAAGGTTCACTTAGCTCCCACTCGCCGACAAAGAAAGAGGAGTCTAAAGCAGAGATAGTATCTATGAAACAGGAACACACAGTTCAACACAGCTTTCAGTGCTCTCCTTCGAAAGTTAAGATGGATCCATTTGATGGAGATGATGAGGTGAGGCATCAAAGCTATCCAGTAAGAATACAGTGTGAATCAAACCCGCTCTCACAAGAACCTGCTAGGTGCTCTACACCAACGCCACATGTCAGTGACTTCACTACATATCTGCTGAGGAAAGAAATGGTGAGTTCAGGCTTGTTCCGGTTTGATGACTGCCCTGAAAATTACTGGGCGTGGAAAACATCTTTTCAAGCTGTAACCAGTGAACTTAATTTAACTAGTAGGGAGGAGATCGACCTTCTCATCAGATGGCTCGGTCCTGATTCCTCTAATCATGCCAAACGAATCAAATCAGTTTATGTCAGTAATCCGACCTCAGGAGTTAGAGTGATATGGCGTCGTCTAGAAGACTGCTATGGTTGTCCGGAAGTCATCGAGCAGGCAATGTTAAAAAGACTTGATGCTTTCCCTCGTATCACAAACAAAGACATCCATCGTCTGAGGGACCTTGGAGATTTGCTGCTTGAGCTGCAGTCTGCTAAAGAGAGTGGTCGTTTGCCTGGACTTGCTTACCTCGACACAGCACGAGGAGTAAACCCCATTGTGGAAAAACTCCCGTTCGGTTTTCAAGACAAATGGATTACGCAGGGTTCCAGGTACAAAGAAGATCATAAAGTATATTTTCCTCCTTTCAAGTTCTTTGTGGAGTTTGTTTGTCGACAAGCAAGAACCAGAAATGATCCTAGTTTTGCACTTGCTTCATCTGGCTGTTTGAGCAGCACGAAAGCAGACGGAGCTGCCAGGTCGAGTAACAGAGCTTCTGTCTTTGTCAAGAAAACTGAAATAATGGCTGTGCAATCAAACCAGGACGGAACCCTGGAAAAGAATGTAGAACCAAACAAGGTCTGCACTGTGCACAATAAGCCTCATCCACTTCACAAGTGTCGAACATTCAGGAGCAAGCATCTGGATGAACGAAAAGCACACCTGAAGGAAAAGTCCATCTGTTTTAAATGTTGTGCTTCCACCAAGCATGTTGCGAGAGACTGTACAGCATTGATCAAGTGCCGGGAGTGCAATAGTGATCGACATATTGCGGCCATGCATCCTGGACCTGCTCCATGGTCTGTTGAGGCACCTGAGTCAACGACAGAACAAATCAAAGAAAACATAGGTGAGGACACAGCTGAGGTCACCAACAAGTGCACGGAGATTTGCGGAGATGTTAGTAAGCCTAAATCATGTTCAAAGATCTGTCTCGTGAAAGTTTATCCCTCTAAGCAGTGTGAAAAGGCCAAACGCATTTATGCTGTGCTGGATGAACAGAGTAATAGATCTTTGGTGAAGTCACAGTTCTTTGATCTGTTTAACGTCGATAGCAGTACTTCCCCTTACACACTGAAGACGTGTTCAGGCATAGTGTCTACGGCGGGGAGAAAAGTAAGTGGATTCTCTGTCGAATCACTTGATGGAAAAACAGTAGTTGCTCTTCCACCCTTGATAGAATGCAACAGCTTACCAGACGATAGATCCGAAATCCCTACGCCTGAGGTAGCTGTGCATTTTCCCCACCTCACTGTGGTGTCAGATAAAATTCCACCTTTAGATCCCAATGCTCCTATCCTTCTCCTCTTGGGACGAGATGTTCTTAGTGTGCACAAAGTGCGTGAACAACGCAATGGACCCCACAACACACCATATGCACAGCGCTTAGACCTGGGCTGGGTGATAGTGGGAGAAGTTTGCCTAGATGGTATTCATCGTCAGTCAAGTGTGAACGCTTACAAGACCAACATACTTCTCAATGGACGAACTTCATACTTCTCTTCATGCACAAAGGGCATCAGCGTCGTAGAAAAAGCGGAGTCACCTCTTTTGTCATACATACCCGACCCACCATGTTCTCTCAAATCTAACGAGAGCTATTCAGTGAGTTTAAAGGAGGATGTGTTCTTCAGATCTCCAGACGACGATAAAGCAACTCTATCTGTGGAGGATAAAGTCTTTCTAGACATAATGAATAAAGAGGTGTACCTTGACGAGGATAGCCACTGGGTGGCGCCACTTCCATTCCGCTCCCCAAGGATTCAACTCCCAAACAATAGAGAGCAAGCTATGCAGAGACTAAGCTCTTTACAGCGCACTCTCTCTAAGAAACCAAAAATGAAAACGCACTTCTTTGACTTCATGCAGAAGGTGATCGAGCATAAACAAGCAGAACTGGCTCCACCCTTGCATTTGGGGGAGGAATGTTGGTATTTGCCGATTTTTGGTGTTTACCACCCCCACAAACCTGACAAAATAAGGGTGGTTTTTGATTCAAGTGCTCAGTTCAGGGGAGTTTCCCTCAATGATGTTTTGCTGAGTGGTCCTGACCTCAACAACACCCTTTTGGGTGTGCTGTTGCGCTTTCGTAGGGAGAAAATAGCTGTGATGGCAGATATAGAACAAATGTTCTATAGCTTCAAAGTAAAAGAGCCGCATCGCAACTATCTTCGCTTCCTTTGGCACAAAGACAACTGTCCAGAAAAGGAGATAATTGATTACAGAATGACTGTACACGTCTTTGGCAATAGTCCGTCGCCAGCAGTCGCAATATATGCCCTGAGACGAGCAGCGGAACTCGGCAAAATGGAGTTCGGAATGGATGCCAAGAACTTTGTGTTGCGCAACTTCTATGTCGACGATGGTATCACGTCCGTCCCAACTGAAAGAGAAGCCATTGATCTCCTAAAGCGCACACAGACAATGCTTTCTAAGTCAAGCTTGAACCTGCATAAAGTGGCCTCCAACAGTGCTTCGGTGATGGAAGCATTTCCTTCTAGCGAAAGAGCCAAAGATCTGAAAGACCTAGATTTCAGTAAAGATACAATACCTCTCCAACGCAGCCTTGGTATAAGTTGGAACCTCAAGACGGACTGCTTTATGTTTAAAGCTTCTCAGGAACGCAAACCCTTCACCCGAAGAGGGATCCTTTCCACCGTCAATAGTTTATATGATCCTCTCGGGTTTGTCTGTCCAATCACTATGCAAGGCAAAGCTCTAGTGAGGGAACTTTCAACAGTCCAGCAGGATTGGGACACTGTTCTTCCATCAGAAAAGGAACATCCATGGAAGGCATGGATTTCATCTTTAGCAGAGCTTGATCGATTGCAAATACCTCGAGCTTATGTCCCAACCTCGGTGTGCAGAGCTCAACTTCGTGAGCTGTGCATTTTCTCGGATGCTTCTACTTTAGCTATTGCTGCAGTAGCATACCTCAGAGTGATGGACTCGAATGGACAGCCTCATGTGGGATTTGTAATGGGAAGATCCAAGTTAGCCCCCTTTCCAGTGCATACTGTTCCGCGCCTCGAGTTATGTGCTGCAGTGCTGGCTGTGGAGTTGATGGAATTCATAAAAGGAGAAATTGACTTGGAGCTTCACAACGTCCATTTTTATACGGATAGTCGCATAGTGCTCGGTTACATTCACAATGTCACGCGCAGATTCTATATGTATGTGGCTAACAGAGTTGCACGCATAAGGAAAGCCACAGAACCCAATCAGTGGCACTACATCTGTTCTGAGCAGAATCCTGCGGATCATGCCACTAGGTTCGTGCCAGCAGCCCACTTACCTCTTACCAACTGGTTTTCAGGTCCAGAGTTCCTTAGGAAATGTGGTCCTGTGGGATGTAGTGTGGAGGAATCCTATGGACTTGTCCAAGCAGAAGAGGATGTTGAAATACGCCCTCAAGTGCAAGTCCTGGCAACTGGCATTATTGAGCAGTCTCTAGACTCAAGCAGATTCCAACGTTTCTCGAGATGGAGGTCTTTGGTGAGAGCTGTCACAACTCTTACTCACATCACAAAATCCTTCTCACAATCTCCACCTAATAGTCCTTGTAGAAAGTGGCATTGGTGTGCAAAGACCTCAGATGTTGAGATCTCACAAGCTAAGTCGACCATAATTAAAACTGTACAGCGAGAAGTGTTCAGAGAAGAGTTCGAGAGTCTGACCAAGTATGGTAAAGTCTCACAGCGTAGCACACTCCTGAGACTTGACCCCTTTGTGGACAAGGAAGGTCTGTTAAGAGTCGGGGGTCGGATTCAATGTGCTGACATCTCAGATCCAGAGAAGCATCCCTTGATACTTCCGCCCAGCCATCATGTGACTGATCTTTTAATTCAGCATTATCACGATCAAGTTGCTCACCGAGGCCGCCATTTTACGGAGGGCGCTATACGTAGTGCAGGATTGTGGATTGTCAGCGGCAAAAGACGTGTTTCAAATATCATCCACAAATGTGTTCTATGCAAGAAGCTGAGAGGTAGAATGGAGAGTCAGAAGATGTCGGCTTTGCCCCCAGACAGGGTTTCTGTAGATCCACCTTTCACACACACAGGTCTTGATGTTTTTGGACCTTTCACTGTGGTGACGCGCAAGACAAGAGGGCACAACCTTGAGAACAAGCGATGGGCCGTCATATTCAGCTGTTTGAGTACTAGGGCGGTTCACTTGGAAGTCATGGAGTCTCTATCAGCATCAAGCTTTATTTGTGCTTTGAGGCGTTTTTTGGCTGTCAGAGGGCCAGTGAAGCATTTTCGTTCAGATAGAGGGACGAATTTTGTTGGAGCAGTGAAAGAACTCCAAATTGACAGTGGCGATTCTGAGCTAAAAGGTTTCTTGCGGAATCAAAGCTGCACCTGGACATTCAACGCTCCACACTCCTCTCATATGGGGGGTGTGTGGGAAAGAATGATCGGGATTGCCAGACGTATTCTGGAAGCGCTCTTGGTGAAAACTCCTACAAGACTCACACATGAGGTCTTAACAACCTTAATGGCAGAAGTCATGGCCATTATGAATTCCCGTCCTTTAACCCCAATTTCAACAGACGCAAGTATGCCTCAAGTGCTCTCACCAGCGATGCTCTTGACTCAGAAAGCGAGCGTTGCCCCAACTCCACCAGGCAACTTTGAGTTAGGACACTTGCACAAAAGTCAGTGGCGTCAAGTCCAGATGTTAGCGGATTCATTCTGGAAGCGATGGAAGCAGGAGTACTTGTCCACCTTGCAATCCAGAAGGAAATGGACCAAGGAGAGAGATAATATTCAGGAAGGAGACGTCGTACTGTTAAAGGATGGGGAAGCTAAGCGCAGTGAGTGGCCAATTGGTCTCATAACAAAGACTGTAGCCTCATCTGATGGGAAAATTCGGAAGGTTATGGTAAAGACTGCAAAGCAAGGGGCTGTCAGAGAGTACTTAAGACCTATATGTGAGGTAGCCTTACTTTTGTCCAGTGATTAAAAGGCATAGTGGTATAACCAAAATACCAGGCGGGGAGTGTACTGTATGGTGTTTGTTTCGTTTTTGTAAGCTGTACTTTGATTTATTTAAGAGGTTCGATTGTGACATCTAGTGGTGAAAAACGTTATTGCACTATTCTTTAGAACGTAACCGGATGTTTAAATAATCATAGAAGAAGAGACTGCGATCGGCATCCAGAGACGCGTTGTTGTTTGCTTTCAGTCCTTGTGATAGAAACGACCGTAAGTTGCTAATTTTATTTTGAAAACATCTGCTATACTTCTTTTCTGTTAGATTGATTAAAGTATTGAAATGTTTAAAGCTTGATATTCTGTTCTGAAATCTGTCGCAATCTGCTAACGAGCTGTATAATCGTTTTCATATAGGTGCACGTCATTAATGTGCTTCGATTGTTTATTTAGCTGTTTGAATATGTCAGCTGATGTTTACAAATGTTAAAGATGTATATTATTTGTAATCATTTTGTAATTTCTACTTTTGTATTTTTCCTTTTAGTTTTACAAGTGAATCAAGTAAAGTGTGCATCACATGCGCAAGAAGAAAGTGTGATGGTGCTTTATTTCCGTTAACTATCTGTCAAAGCTTTGGTTCTGAACACCACTGCCAGGGCAGAATAATTTATGTTTTTGAGCATGGTATATTATAGTTTATTATATCAATGTTCTTTATAAAATAAACATCGCTAAATAAAATTTAACAAATGTTTATCTTTTTCTTAAACATAATTCTATTTTTTTAGTGTTACATATTCATATCATTATTATTAGAAAAATTTTATTATAATTAACAATTATTCTCTCTCTCGCTCTCTCTATGTATACATATATTTTTTTTCTATATGTTATCAATATTTAGTTTATCATATTTTTTATTAAATTTTTAATCAAAAAATGATGAATAAAATAAAAAATAAAATAAACATTGATTAATAACATAAATATTCTTCATTTCTTCATTAAACATTATTTCAGCTTTAATATACATACATACACATATAGAGAGATGAGTGTCAATCAATGTTTATTTTATCATTTTTATTGTATTCATGTATTAATAAAAAATTATGAATAAAATAAAAAGATAAATAAACAAATATTCTTCATTTTCTTAAAATATTATTTTTATATTTATTATATATATATATATATATATATATATATATATATATATTTCAGCTTATTTTTATTTTATTCATTTTTTAAAAATGATGAATAAAATAAAAAAAATCATAAATAGAATATTCTTAATTTTCTTAAACATTTAGCTTATATATATATATATATATTTGTGTGTGTGTTTATTTTATCATATTTTTTATTTATCAAAAAACGAACTAAATAAAAATCAATAAATCCAATAAACATTAATAAATAAAAATAAACAAATAATACAATATTTCAGCTTTAATTTTCAGTGTTATTTTTCATATTATTATTAATATAAATTTTGTAGAGTTTATATATATATATATATATATATATATATATATATATTAGTATAGATAATATATACTTGTATGTATGTATGTGTATATATATATTATTTGTATATATGAATTTATCAATATTTATTTGATCTTTCTTATTAATATAAATTACGAATAAAAGTGAAAAATAAGTAAGAGAAATATAAACATTAATAAAGAAAATATACATTTTTTTAGTTTCTTGAACATTTCTTCAAGGCTATGAATTATTATTATTATTATTATTATTATTATGTAATTTTATAGATAAATATATGCTTTAATGAAGATGTATTATGTAAAAAAAAATCTTGATTTATGCAAAAAAGTTACATTCAGATTTTTTTCTGTTTTTTTATTTTATTTTTTTTTATTCAGTATTTATTTCAGTTAGATATTTCCAACTTTTGTAATATATATAAAATTTTCTCTAAATCTAATATTTTTTTCTAATATATCAAAACATTCATTTACATGGTTCACATTCGTTACAGCATCATACATATGTATATGTAATGTTTTAAATTTATATATATATATATAAAATTAATTATTATATAAATAATTATATATATATATATATAAATTAATAAATTATATCTTTGTTCACATCTGTTTACGGCATCATACATATACAGTATATGTAGTGTTTTCCAATTTATATATATATATATATATATATATATATATATATATATATATACATATATACATATATATAATTTTCGTATTTGTATAATATTCTTTCTAACATGAAAACATATCAGTTGACCTGGTTCACTTTCGTTGCAGCAGCATACAGGACAGGACACAGTTAAGGTTACAGACTGTGGTGAGCACTAGGTCTTGTACTACTCATCCACGTCACCACTGACCTTTCTCTGTTTATAAAATGGATTTCTTTTCGCTTCTTTTTCCATGTTCACACATGAGCCGTTGTCAGGACCCGCGGGGAGGTAAAAGAGTCACTTTGTCTTGATGAAATGGCAGCAGCGGCCACACATGTTTCTGCCAAAACCAGCCAAGATTCAGAGCTCCACAAACTTCACCTGTTTTATATTAAACCTGTCAGATTAAATGAGTGAGCCGATAAACTGCTGCGAATACAGTCTGAGCCAAAATACACGCCTCTATACCCCCTCACTGGCCTGAGTTTCCAGCTGATCCCATGAATGATTCTGTACAGCCCGCTTGCAGTGACAGCTTGTGAAATCAAATCTGCTCTGAAGTCGGCAACAGTTGCTTGTTAATCAGTTCAGTTCCCTTCCAGTTGGATAACTAATAAAGGAATAAACAATAGCAGTTAATTGCCATTTAATCAAATCTTACTTGTTGCATAAATGAAAACAATTAATAAATTACAGCAATAAATCAAATAAGCTAAAAAGAGTTCTTAGTCCCTAAAGTAGCGGTATATACAGTCAAGCCCGAAATTATTCATACCCCTGGCAAATTCTGACTTAAAGTTACTTTTATTCAACCTGCAAGTTTTTTTTTCTTTTTTTTTTTTCAGAAATGACACAGACATCTCCCAGAAGATAATAAGATGATGTACAAAGTGGCATGTCTAAAATTATCCATACCCTTCTCAATAATCAATTTTATAGCCAATAATCAACCTTTATTGGCTATTACAGCAATCAAACGCTTCCTATAATTTCTGACCAGCTTTTTACATGTCTCCACTGGTATTTTTGCCCATTCATCTTTAGCGATGAGCTCCAACTCTTTTAGGTTGGAGGGTCTCCTTGCCATCACCCTGATCTTTAGCTCCCTCCACAGATTATCAATTGGATTTAAGTTAGGACTCTGGCTGGGCCACTGCAAAATGGTAATGTTTTGTCTGCTAACCATTTCTTCACCACTTTTGTTTGTGGTTTTTGGGTCCTTATCGTGCTGAAATGTCCACTGGTGCCCAAGGCCAAGTTTCTCTGCAGACTGCCTGATGTTGTTGTTGAGAATTTTGATGTATTGCTCCTTTTTCATGGCGCCGTTTACTGTGATTAGGTTCCCTGGTCCACCGGCTGAAAAACACCCCCAAAACATTAGGTTCCCATCACCATGTTTGACAGTGAGGATGGCTTCTCCTCTTCTACGCCAAATGAAGGCTACATCATTGTGGCCAAACTGTAAAATTTTTGTTTCATCTGACCATAAAACAGAAGACCAAAAGTCTTCTTCTTTGTCCAGATGAGCATTTGCAAAGACCAAGCAGGCTTTTGTGTGCCTTATCTGGAGAAGTGGTGTCCTGCTTGGTCTGCGTCTTCTGTTTTTCACCTGTTGAGTTGATTAAAACAGCTGTTCCCAATGAATCAGGGTAATTAGGATGTGGTAACATCCTATCTGGGAACAGCTTGGACTATTTGGAATGGTATAGAACTTTGGATTTTCCCATAGACTGTGACAGTTTGCAAAGGGTATGATTAATTTTGGACATGCCACTTTTTGTTCAAATGTAAATAAAAGCTGAGAAGTTTTTTTCCCACAATGATGCCTCTTGTATATAGTCAATAGGAAAGGAAATTAAATATCAATATTACCATGAAATATGAGATATTCTTATGAAAATGTTGCCCTTAGTTATTACTCCCATTATTACACTTCTTTTTTCATTACGTGTTGCCCCAAGAATAAAACAAGTATGACATCTACTAGTGTCTATTTTCTTTCTTCCACACAGTACATTAAATGTGAATGAAATATCTTTTTTCTCTCCATTTGTTTATTATGTTCCAATAAAATTACATACATACATACATAAACAAACAAACATTATTTTTGCCTATACATGTTTTGTCTATTTTTTTTTTTTTTTTTACAACTGAGCCCTTGTCCACACAGGACATAAATATATTTATTATTAGAAGCAGCAAGACAGCCCCAGACCATCACACTACCACCACCATATTTTACTGTTGGTATGATGTTCTTTTTCTGAAATGCTGTGTTACTTTTACTTTTACTTTTTCCCAAAAGTCTTGGGGATCATCAAGTTCTGGCAAAACTGAGACGAGCCTTTATGTTCTTTTTGCTCAGCAGCAGTTTTCGTCTTGGAGCTCTGCCATGCAGGCCATTTTTTCCCCAGTATCTTTCTTATGGTGGAGTCATGAACACTGGCCTTAACTGAGGCAAGAGAGGCCTGCAGTGATTTAGATGTTGTTGTGGGGTCGTTTGTGAACTCTTGGATGAGTCGTCGCTGCGCTCTTGGGGTAATTTTGGTCAGCAGGCCACTCCTGGGAAGGTTCACCACTGTTCCATGTTTTCGCCATTTTTGGATAATGGCTCTCACTGTGGTTCGCTGGAGTCCCAAAGTTTTAAAAACGGCTTTATAACCATTTCCAGACTGATAGATCTCAATTACTTTCTTTCTCATTTGTTCCTGTTATTCTTATCCAATAATGAAATACTTACGTGACAAATCATTCAAACTTTAAAGATAGAAGTTCATCGATTATGAACTAATGCTCCCTGTTTTTAGTGTTTTTTAAATCAGTGTGTTATGAATGAAGTGTATGTTTTTTGAATGAGAATTGTTCCCAGTGTATAGTAAAACAAGCTTATTTTGAGACCTATATGAAGTGTTTTGTCTGAGTGAGTTTTGGAGGTGAGATCAAACTGTTTGGCCAAAACATGTTTGGTAATGCAGTCTGTATAAACAAAAAAATGTGGCTTCAGTACTGAACAATGCTTGTTAGCAATTTAAAAAACTGTACAGCACAAAATAAACAAGTACGGAAGACTGTTTCCACCACTGAATAATAAAAAAAGGTTATTGCTACTTTTTCTCTCACAGTTCTGCCCATTTTTCCCTCAGGATTACGATACAAACTCACAATTCTGAATTTTTTCTAAGAATTGTGAGATATAAACTCGCAATTGCGAGATATAAAGTCAAAATTGTGAGATATAAATTTACAATTCTGACTTTTTTTTCTCAGAATGTGTGATATAAATTAACAACTGCGAGAAATAATTCAGAATTGCGAGAGAGAAACATGCATTTCTTACTTTTTTCTTAGAATTGCATGATGTAAACTTACAATTGTGAGTTATAAAGTCAAAATTGTGAGATATAAATTTACAATTCTGAGAAACTTACAATTGTGAGTTATAAAGTCAGAATTGCGAGATATAAACTTGCAATTGTGCGATATGAACTGCATGTTGTAAACATGCATGATGAATTGCATTATGTAAATGCGAGATACAAACTCGCAATTCCAACTTTTTTCCTCGCAAATTCAAGTTTGTATCTTGCAATTCTGAGTTTTTTCTCAGAATAGCGTGATATAAACTCGTAATTGCATGATATGAACTCAGAATTGCATGAAGTAAACTCACAATTGCGAGATAGAAACTTGCAATTCCGACTTTTCTCGCAAATTTGATTTTGTAACTTGAAATTCTGACTTTTTTTCTCAGAATAGCATGATATAAACTCACAATTGCAAGTTATAAAGTAAAAATTACGTGATATAAACTCGCAATTCTGACTTTTTTCTAAGAATTGTGAGATAGAAACTCACAATTGTGAGTTATAAATTCAGAATTGCAAGATATAAACTTAATTTTATTTAATTTAAATAAATTATTTTTTTAATTCTCCACACAGAACATAAAATATTTTTTCTCTGTATTTGTTTATTATGCTCCAAAAAATACAACAACAACAACATAAATAAATAAATAAATAAATAAGGTAATTTATTTATTAACTTGTTTTTGCCTATACATATATATATATATATATATATATTTTTTTTTTTTTTTTTTGTCTATTAATGTCTAAAAAGTCTGGCGTTCTCCACACAGAACATAAAATACGAATAAAATATTTTTTTTTTCATTGCTTTTCTCTCCATTTGTTTATTATGCTCCAAAATAAATTAATAAAAACATTGGTTTTGCCTATATATTTTTTGTCTATTACTGAGTCCTGGTGTCCTCCACTCAGAACATAAAATATGAATGAAACATCCTTTTTTTCTCTCCATTTGTTTTTTATGTTCCAAACAATAAGTAAAGTAAATAAATAAAGTTATTTATTAACTTGTTTTTGCCTTTACATTTTTTGTCTATTAATTTCTAAAAATAAGTTATGCTCTAAACAATATAATGACAGAAATTAATAAATAAATACATAAATAATGTTTTTTTTTTTAATATATAATAACTAGTTTTTGCCTATAATTTTTTGTCTATTAATGTAGACAATAATGAGATAATGAGTCTTGGTGTTCTCCAGAACATAAAATATGAATAATTTTTTTTCATTGCTTTTCTCTCCATTTGTTTATTACGCGGCAAAATAAATAAATAAAAACATTGGTTTTGCCAATACATTTTTTTCTATTAGTGACTATTTTTTACAGAGTCCATGTGTCCTTCACACAGGATATAAAATATGAATGAAACATATTTTTTCATTTTTTCTCTCCATTTGTTTATTATGCTCCAAACAATATAATGACAGAAATAAATAAATGCATAAAAAAAGTTATTTATTTATCCGTGTTCCACACAAAACATAAAATATGAATAAAGTATTTCTCTCCATTTGTTTATTATGCTCTAAAATAAATAAATAAAAACAGTGGTTTTGCCTATACATTTTTTTTCTATTTAACTATTTTTTCCTGGTGTCCTCCACACAGAACATAAAATGTGAATGAAACATCTTTTTTCATTCAAAGTCATTTATTTATTTATTAACTTGTTTTTGCCTATACATTTTTTTGAGTCCTGACATTCTCCACATAGAACATAAAATATGATTTTTTTCATTGCTTTTCTCTCCATTTGTTTATTATGCTCCAAAATAAATAAATAAAAACATTGGTTTTGCCTATACATTTTTTTTTCCTATTTGTGACTATTTTTTAACAACTGAGTCCTGGTGTCCTCCACACAGAACATAAAATAGGACTGAAACATCTTTTTTCATTTTTTTTCTCTCTATTTGTTTATTATGCTCCAAACAATATAATGACAGAAATAAATAAATAAAGTAATTGATTTATTTATTTATTAACTTGTTTTTGCCTTTACACAATGGAGTCTGGGCGTTCTCCACACAAAACATAAAATATGAATAAAATATATATATTTTCATTGCTTTTCTCTCCATTTGTTTATTATACTCCTATATATATATATATATTTTTTTTTTTTTTGTCTATTAGTGACTATTTTTTAACAACTGAACATAGAATATGACACAGAACAGAATATGACACAGAGCATAAAGTAAACAAAAAAACATAATTTTTCCCCCCATTTGTTTATTATGCTCCAAACAATAGAAAGAAAGAAAGAAAGAAAGAAAGAAAGAAAGAAAGAAAGAAAGAAAGAAAGAAAGAAAGAAAGAAAGAAAGAAAGAATATTTATTTGTAAACTTGTTTTTGCACGTTTTATTTGTCTAATAGTGACTATTTTTTTTCTTGGTCTCCTCCACACAGAACATAAAATATGAATGAAATATCTTTTTCTTTTTTTTTTCTTCTTTTTTTTCCCTCTTCATTTATTTATTATGCTCCAAAAATGTTTAAAACATTTTTGTCTATTAATGTCCACTTTTTATTAATTAAATATCTTTTTTTTTCTCCATTTGTTTATTATGCCCCAACAATAGACTGACATACAACATAAATAAATAAACAAATAAATAAAATAGACATTAATAGATTAAAAATGTATAGGCAAAAAACAATGTATATATGGCAAAAGATGCAAAATCAATACAGCATCAATGCAGCCTTAGACTTCTAATTTCAAAAGTATTAAAAACACAAAATAATTGATGTTCGTAAATGATAATCATCTCACCCTTGCGTCCTTCCGAATCCACTTTTGACTCTGAAACACAAAAGGGGAAATTCTGAATTTAAGCAATTTTTCATGCATGAGATTCAAATGAAGGAGGATTGGGGCGTTCTGAAAATCTTGCTGTTGCGACAACTGCACTTTCTGCAAACCAGGATCTATTAAAAAGAGAGTTTTATCTATTTCATTAGTTCGAGTTTCTCGTACATCATCAATACGAACTCAGGGTCATGTTTAAAAATAACAGAAAAACATTTCAAAATACTAACTGAAGAGAACTCCAGACATCTTCTGGTCTAAACAAAATGAACATCTGAAGACAAAATATGAGTAATCAACCAGTCGCTGTCTGGCAAATGTACAAGTCATAAATTCATCCACTTTGTTCCCCAGCATTGAGAATGAACCATCCAGCCATTGAGAGAATAATTGATCAAACATATAAAAGAATTGACGTCATAAGTGCCCCGTCCTTGGCTGATGCACAGTGTGCCGTGATTGTTTGTGCAATTTGAGAGGAGCAAAGGATGCAGACAACCCATGAATTCTTGATTCTTGTCTGGGGCCCATAAGGACCCAACTCTCCACAGGCCCAGCAGAACAAAACAGCCCAACAACCTCCTCAACAAAGAACAACAGAAAAAGCATTAAGAGAGCCACTGAGATCTAGCAGTTCTCCACATCACACCTCCTGCAAACCTGTGATGACGTCAGACAAACGGCAGAACTTAAGCGTTTTTATAATTAGCACAGGAATTGCAGCATCAATGCCCTGATGGTATTCTTGCATGACTTGTTTTAATGTCCAGTTTTGAAGTCTTACTGTTTTAATTCATAATTGATTCCAATCTTCAAACAATTCATTAGGCAGAGCACTGTTAATTGCATATACATATCTATGACCTCAAAAAAGCAAACAAATTGTGTCTCTGGAGAGGGTTGTTTTATTGAAATGACATGGCACTCTGTGTACTGTATTCTCTGAACACTCAGCTTCACTGCTTTCTGTGTAGTGCTGTCTTAGAGTTTGGATTTGTATTTCAAGGTCAAACATTGAGGAAAATCTTTTGTCATTCATACTCCACAACTGGAAAAAACTATACATTTTCAGCACATTTTTCAAATGCTAACACTCTGCTTTCAAAACTGATAAAAACACATTCAAATCAGAACAATGGCAAACTGTCCATTTCTGCAGGAATGATATTGAAATATAAAATCTTAGCAGAATATTTATTATGAAATTGAATAATAATTTTTCCAAACACAACTAAATGCAATTTCAGCTGAAAGCCAAGCCAGATGTCTTATTTTTTGGTCTTCTTCTTCTACTTCCTTTCTTTCTTGGTTATCTTTTGATAAATGAATGGCTTTGGAATGATTTTGTTTGGAAACATGGATCAGTGAAGACACATTGGTGGGGGAAAAACGAATGGCAGAGAGGGAGGAGTCAAAACATTTTCTCTAGCATGGGGAGGCTGGAGCTTTTCCTGGGTCATAGACAGGAAAACCCACTGGACATATGGCCAGTCTTTCACACACATTTATATTCACACTTACTTACAGTCTCCAGTTCACTTGTCCTGTATGTCTTTGGATTGTGGGAGAAACCCAGAAGAAACCAACATCAACACAGAGAGAACATACACACTAACACAAGTAAACACAACATGCAGTTTTTGAATGAAGTTTTTCATTATGAAGGGAAAACACAATCCAAACCCACATGGCCCTGTGTAAGAAAGAGTTTGCCCCCTAAACTTAATTACTGGTTGGGCCACCCTTAGCAGTAACAACTGCAATCAAGCGTTTGCGATAACTTGCAATGAGTCTGTTACAGCGCTGTGCAGGAATTTTGGCCCATTCATCTTGGCAAAATTGTTGTAAATCAGCCACATTGGAGGGTTTTCGAGCATGAACCGCCTTTTTAAGGTCAACATCTCAATAGGATTCAGGTCACGACTTCAGAAGTCTTCATTTTGTTTTACTTCAGCCATTCAGAGGTGGATTTTCTGGTGTGTTTTGGATCATTGTCCTGCTGCAGAACCCAAGTTTGCTTCAGCTTGAGGTCACGAACAGATGGCCGGACATTGTCCTTCAGGATTTTTTGGTAGACAGCAGAATTCATGGTTCCATTGATCACAGAAAGTCTTCCAGGTCCAGAAGCAGCAAAACAGCCTCAGACCATCACACTACCACCACAATATTTTACTGTTGGTATGATTTTCTTTTTCTGAAATGCTGTGTTACTTTTACGCCAGATGTAATGGGACAAACACCTTCCAAAAAGTTCAACTTTTGTCTCGTCAGTCCACAGAGTATTTTCCCAAAAGTCTTGGGGATCATCAAGATGTTTTCTGGCAAACTGAGACGAGCCTTTATGTTCTTTTTGCTCAGCAGCGGTTTTCGTCTGGGAACTCTGGCATGCAGGCCATTTTTGCCCAGTCTCTTTCTTATGGTGGACTCATGAACACTGACCTTAACTGAGGCAAGAGAGGCCTGCAGTTCTTTAGATGTTGTTGTGGGGTCGCTTGTGACCTCTTGGATGAGTTGTTGCTGTGCTCTTGGGGTAATTTTGGTCAGCAGGCCACTCCTGGGAAGGTTCACCACTATTCCATGTTTTTGCCATTTGTGGATAATGGCTCTCACTGTGGTTCGCTGGAGTCCCAAAGCTTTAGAAATGGCTCTATAACATTTTCCAGACTGATAGATCTCAATTACTTTCTTTCTCATTTATTCCAGAATTTCTTTTGATCTCAACATGATGTGTAGCTTTTGAGGATCTTTTGGTCTCAGAATTGCGTGATATAAACTCGCAATTGCGAGTTATGAAGTCAGAATTGCGAAATACAAAGTCACAAAACTCATAATTGCAAGAAATAGATATAACCTCGCAGTTGCGAGTTGTTAAGTCCTAATTTTGAGGGGAAAAACTGATATGTTCCCAGAATTGCGAATTAATATCTTACAATTCTGACGTAGTAACAATTACATGTTATAAAGTCAGATTCTGTTGCAATTCGGAGAAAAAAGTAACAATTGTGAGATGGAAACTCGCAACTGTGAGAAAAAAGTAAGAATTGTGAGTTTATTTCCCAAGTTTGAGTTGTTTGTCGGACAAAAAAGCCGCATGCGGCATTATGATTGGTCAGATCGCCTGTCAATTAAACCCACAAAACAACAACATTAGTAAGCATGGCCTGTTTTTGAGATTTTGCAGCACATGCTCTCTGGTGAATGAGAGAACGCAACAGAACGGAAAAAGGTGAGGTTGTACAAGTTGTGTTTTATGCAAATTACTACAAAAATTAAATAGTGAGCTATTGCCTGAATAAGAATAACCCGAATATAGAACAAGGAATGTGCAAAATATACATGAAAACATTTCTGTGCATATAAAACATTTATTATTGTTTTATTTTATTTTATTTAAATAACACATTCTGATTACTTTTTCAGTTGAAGTTTTAGTTTTAGGTCTGTGCCCACTTCACTTGGTCCTGAATACAAGCATCAGGAAAAACAGTTCACAAAAAAGCAACAAACAATCTTTTGAAATAGGTCTACATTTGAAAATTCTGTGCCAGTCAACATTTGTGTTTATAAAGCATACAAAGTCAACATCCAAATATGAAATTCACTCAGGCAAGTCAGGTGATTCAACCAAAGGACTGAAATACTGGCATGGGCTCAGCTCAGTGACCATGTGACAAGCACTGACATGCATTAACTGGACCCTTAGGTTCTCAGTACACGCGTCAAATGTAACATTGCCATCTAATGGACAATAGCTGCTGTGACCGCTGACAGTACAGGTGTTTGTCATCTCTGTCATGTTTCTAGAGCACAACAGGTGCAAGCTTTTTTTTCTATGATTTGATATTTTGATTTTAGAATGTCTGACCAACTAATATAGCTGCCAACAGACAAAAGCAGCAGGTAATTAATTTATTGACAAAGCTCATATTAAAGGATAATAAATAAATAAATACATATTTTATATGTGAAACTAGTGTTTATATTTTGCAGTATACTCCAGTATATGCATGGACCATGGCTTTACTGAAAAATATAAAAACTATATATAGCAATAATAACAACATCTGCACCATTTTTTAAAGTTTAAATAGCTTTATTGAAACTCTTCATGAGTTAAAGGGATAGTTCACCCAAAAGTGCAAATTCTGTCATAATTACTCACCCTTATGTCGTTCCAAACCCATAAGACCTTCATCTTCAGAACACAAATTAAAATATTTTTGATTAAATCTGAGTGCTTTCTGACCCTGCATAGACAGCAACGCAACTGAAACATTCAAGGCCCAGAGAATACAAAAAGTATTCTCATAGCAGAAATTCCTATATATACATAATTGAATATATTGATTGTTCATATAGGAATTTTGAAAGGAAGCAATTGTTTAATAACAAGAAAAATGGTAAACTGTAAATTAAAATAGCCATTTGTTTATGAGCTATCAACCATGATCAAACATGCAGTGGCAGTGAGTCTTGTGACATTTCACATGCAGAGTGTGTAGTTGTGTGCATGTGTGAATGAGTGTGACAGTTAGACAGCAGTTAAAGTGTGACAAGGCACACATTTTTTGACAATAAATCCCAATATAGCACATGCAGGCTGTGATTAATAGTTTGGAGTTCACACTTCACACACTACACAATGAAATGTGTGATGTTTATTCCAGTGGAAGACTTTGTTCCATCTTCGACGGATGCCTTTATTGTCACCTTCACTGACAGCTTGCAGACTCCTCATGCATCGAGGGTTAGATTCCGTAGAGCTTTCATTTATTGGTGAGTTACCTATGTCATCAGCACGGCTAAATTACTTCAAAGGCAGCTGGGCTGCTAAAGTCTGTTACCTCAAAAGTGAAGGTCAAAGAAGCCCTCAAACCATTTCCTATTCAACAGTTATGAATAAATCATAAATATGACACCAGACTCCTCGGGTGGACAGTGGAGATTTCATTTTTTATGCATTACAGTAAGTGGAGGGCTTGCAAATAAAGTTGCTGTGAAAGGTACTCCATCTGAGGTTGCATGTCTGTTGCAGAAAAGGATAATTGCTGGCTTTGAGAGTTGAATGCAAAATAATCTTCCTTCTAAACATGCAGTGAATAACCGTTTTTGTTGGCAGCAGTTGACATGTCAAGGCATTGTTGCTTTATTAACATCAGCATAATATTATAGATAGAAATGCATGCATTAATGCATTTTAATCAATTCTCTTTATTCATGTTGGTCTCATGCATTAAAAAACACGAGAAAAATGTGAAATGGTGTAACAATCAAGTACAAAGTACAACACACTTTCCTTACATGTTTACATGTACAAAAAATATAAGGCAATAACCTACATTATGTTGGCAAATGTAACTTGTTTGTTTGTTTGTTAGGCCTGCATAACTTTTTTCTAGGGTATACATCAAGACCGTTTCCTCCGAGGAGGCAAGGGAGGCAGTATCTCCTCAAAATATTGGATGAAACAAAAAAGTCGTAGTACAAAAATAAAACAACGCCAGTATTACGAAATAATCTTCCATTGCGATATGATTGGATATGGCTGGTTATGTTCGGCTGTGATTGGTTCATGCTATAAATCCCGCCTCTTGCGTCGTGCACGTTCAGCGTTCACAAGTCAGTCCGAATAAATAATGGCTTAAATGGGAAGACGAATTAAACAAAGTAAGTAAACAACTCACTCACTTAGATATATAACCACTTTGTTACATCAATATAAGACTTAAAATGCCGTGGAAACATGATTTGTGGATATTTTAGTGAATAATCAACTTGGTAGAATTTAAAGTAGCTAAATCTCTGTCTGTGACCAATATTTACTGAGCTTTGTTTGATGACTGATAATCCAAAAAAATCCAAAATAGTTAAAACAGCTGAAGAAGTTCACAAATAAAATATATTGTTTAAATTGTTACTGCCTTGTGTTATTATTTTAATAAATGTAAAATGCTAAAAACACTAACTTGATAAGATTCATGCTTGGCTTTAATTAATAGAATATTGATTGCATTGGTAATGTAAAAATATTATATATATATATATATATATATATATATATATATATATATATATATATATATATATACACACACACACACACACACACACATATATATATATATATATATATATATATATATATATATATATATATATAAATTAATAAATGCTCAGATAAGACAAAATAAGGTCAATTTACCCTGATCATCAAATTCAAAAAGTTTTCACCCCCCGGTTCTTGATGCATAATTTTTCTTTCTGAACCTTCTGTAATAGTTGCATATGAGTTCCTCAGTTGTCCTCAGTATAAAAAGATGTATTTTTCTGAAGAACAGCAGGCAGTTTAACTGTTAAGGACAAACAAGGGACTCATGAACAACTATCACAAAACAACAACAACAAGCTGTATTATTCTTAAAGAATAATACCACAATATAAGAACAAATTAATAAATAATGAACTCGCTCAGGACAGTTGGACATTGCGGTGGATCAGAGGTAAAAAATGATATAAATACTGTTCAGTTTCTTGCACAGACCACTTGTTTCGTGTGTTAAGACCTTAATGTATCGCCATGAGCCACAGGGTTTAATTTGGTTTTGTCTGTGTATGTTTTTTTTGACTCTCAAAGCCGTGGATCCCATTGACTGCCATTATATGACTGCCAGACTGCAACAATTTTGAGTTATAAATCTTTGTTTGTGTTCTACTGAGGAGAAACAAAGTCACCTACATCTTGGATGCCCTGGGGGTAAGCAGTTAAACATCAAATTTTCATTTTTGGATAAACTATCCCTTTAATTCAGAAATGTTAAGCATGTTCATCAAGAGGTGTTTTTAACTCATTGTAAATGCATGAAATGTTTAATGTTTCATGAATGCTTAATGATTTAATTAAAAAAAATTATATTTTACAATTTAATGCGTGAAAATAAAACTGATTGTCACGTCACTGACCACAATAATCCAAAAAAATCTGATGGTAATGGTAAAAAAATCTGATGATAACTTTTTGTTTTTTGAGACACTTATCGTCTCGTATGAAATGTGGTAAAAAAAAAAAAAAAAAAAGACAGAGTAACAAATATTTAAAGCACATTCTCTGGCTGTTTATTTTAATGTAATGTATTTTATTTTAATTTTCATAGACAGGAGAAGTGGAAAAATAATTGAGAAGCAACTGCATAATGTGCCTCAGAACAAAGTAAACAAATGAGAAATGACAGCTTTCAAATTACCTGTATTTCTCAATGACCTTCTTGTTTTACTTTTTTTTTTTCATTGTGGTGGAATTGATGTATAACAAGAGAGACAAACTAATAAATATTTATATTGATACATAATTCTTTGCTGAAATCAAGTTATGTCATCCATATGGATTTTTTACGCCTGATTCATTTTACTATATAATTTAATTTATGTACGAGATCTTCATCCATATAACATCTTTCATTGTCATGAGAGATGCAGAAAAGCCTCTCACACGTGTAACTGTGTCATCAGCTGTGTCTAATGGGTTTGGGCATTTTTCCACAGGCAAAAGGGCGTCTCCGTAAAGCAGGATTAGAGGAGGAGGCTTTTGCAGGCATTTTCAGCATTTGTGTCAGTGGAGCTACAACACGCTTCACATCTAATGTATGAATATAACATCCCAGACCTCTTTTTTCTTTCGCTTTTGATCTGCTTTGATCTTTTAATCCCAAGGATCCAATCAACAAAACAAATCTCCCATCCACTAGTTATCACCACCCTTTTATTGTAGACGGATAATTCCCATATGAAAGCAAAACTCTATTTTGCTAATGAATGAAAATGAAGTCTTAAAAATATACGGATTAAAGATATCACATAGCATATGTAGTATTTATAAGATGTAAAACAGTAGGAGTCATGTTTTTTATGGCTTAACTTGTCAGATTATTTAACACATGCTATCTTTGGAGCATGTTGGAATTAATAATAACATGCAATCTCACACAATCCATCATATTTCATATTTTACATTTCATTTACAGAAAATAAGATCTGTTGTTTGAGCCATTAAGGATTTATCACTGTCATATGTGACCCTGGACCACAAAACCAGTCATAAGGTAAAATTTTACAAAACTGAGATGTATACAACATATGAAAGCTCAATAAATAAGCTTTCTATTGATGTATGGTTTGTTAGGATAGGACCATATTTGGCCGAGATACATCTATTTGAAAATCTGGAATCTGACGGTGCAAAAAAATCAAAATGCTGAGAAAATCACCTTTAAAGTTGTCCAAATTAAGTTTTTAACAATGCATATTACTAATAAAAAATTACATTTTGATATATTTATAGTAGGAATTTTACAAAAAATCTTAATGGAACATGATCTTTACTTAATTTCCTAATGATTTTTGGCATAAAAGAAAAATCAATAATTTTGACCCATACAATGTATTTTTGGCTATTGCTACAAATATACCCCAGCGACTTAAGACTGGTTTTGTGGTCCAGAGTCACATATTAGTTTAAAGACTGATATTCCCCTAAATCCCATTCTTGTGAAGCATGATTGATTGATATCTAACTAACTAACTAACTAAAGAAATAAATTAGTGCTGTCAAAATTAGCACATTAACGCAGGTGATTAATTTTTCCAGTTTGACGGCGTAAAAAAAATCACCTCACTCACAACTGCTGCTACTGTCTCTTTTTTGCTACTGTCGTAGAACATCCTACATATAGTCCACAAGAGAAAATAATAGTTGAATTTATAAAAATGACCCTGTTCAAAAGTTTACATACACTTGATTCTTAATACTGTGTTGTTACCGGAATGATCCACAGCTGTGTTTTTTTTTGTTTAGTGATAGTTGTTCATGAGTCCCTTGTTTGTCCTGAACAGTTAAACTGCCTGCTGTTCTTCAGAAAAATCCTTCAGGTGCCACAAATTTTTTGTTTTTTCAGTATTTTTGTGTATTTGAACCTTTCCAGCAATGACTGTATGATTTTGAGGTCCATCTTTTCACACTGAGGACAACTAAGAGACTCATATGCAACTATTACAGAAGGATCAAACGCTCACTGATGCTTTAGAAGGAAAAACGATGCATTGAGAGCCGGGGGGTGAAAACGTTTTGAAAATTAGGGTAAATTTCATTTATTTTATCTTCTGGGAAATAAGTATCTTCTGTAGCTTCTGAAGGTCAGTACTAAATGAAAAAAAAAAACTATTATATTTAGGCAAAATAAGAAAAATGTGCAAATTTTCATTCTGTTCAAAAGTTTACACCCCCAGCTCTTAATGCCTTCCCTTCTGAAGCACCAGTGAGCGTTTGAATCTTCTATTTTGCATGTTGTTGACATGTTAAAATTCACATGCTTTTGAACCATTTGGCCTTCCATATGGGAAGGTACAAATGTCAAAGGAGCTTCAGTAGAACAACAGGGAGCTATGGTCAGATGAGATGTTGTCAGGCCACATGTCGATAACAATGAATTTACCTGTCCTGTCAGCTGTTATACTGTGTTCGTAGCACACTCACTTAAACTGCTTCACTCACAAATGTGGCGGTGCGCATTGTAGCCTGTATCATTTCATATTAAAGTGCGAATTAAACTGCGAGCATGCGTGTCAGATCTGTGTCACGTTCAGCATCGGCAGCTCTTAAAATAATAGCAGTCAAATAACCTAATAACCCAGCTGCTGGAACAAAAGAAAAAAAGAGGAAATCAATAACGTTTGTAGCTTTAAGGATGTATCTATATTTAATTTAGTGTTTAGTGTTTGATCAATTTCTGTGTATTTCCTACATGCTGAAGGGCACGGGTAAATAATGGGTTTATGTGAAGGATGTTTTAAGTTCACGTAAATTAGAAGTTATTATTTTTTTAAGTCTAACAAAAAATCAATTACACTGTAATATTAAATAGCTATAGTCAACAGTTAAATATTAGGAACAAATAACAATTTAGAGACATCAGTAATATTGGTATCAGTGGTATCAGACCATGGACCACAAAACCAGTCATAAGGGTCATTTTTTTTTCAACTGAGATTTATGCATCACCTGAAAGCTTAATAAATAAGCTTTCAATTGATGTATGATTTGTTAGGATTAGACAATATTTGACAATGTAGAATCTGAGGGTGCAAAAAAAAAATCAAAATACTGAGAAAATTGCCTTTAAAGTTGTTCAAATTAAGTTCTTAGCAATGCATATACTAATCAAAAATTAAATTTTGATATTCTCAGTAGCAAATTTACAAAATATCTTCATGGAACGTGATCTTTACTTAATATCCTAATGATTTTTGGCATAAAAGAAAAATTGATAATTTTAACCCAAACAATGTATTTTTGCCTATTGCTACAAATAAACCTGTGCTACTTAAGACGATTTTGTGGTCCAGGGTCACAAATATGAACAATATACTGTTTTTATGTTGTTTCTTCATTAATTTGAAGATTGAATGTTAAATTATTGCAATATAAAAGTATATTTTAAAACTTTAATGTAAGGTGGGATTATCCATGATTAATTTCAGAAAAAAAAATGTTTAGTTATTTTTTTTAATCGATTGACAGCACAAATAAATAAATACATAAATAGTATAGTACATAAATAATTACTTTACAATAAAATGTTGGCACATTTAGCTTTTTTTTCTTAATATATTACTTTCTTCTAGGACGCATTAGATACATCTATTGAAAATAAATATGAAAATGAAATGTATTCCCAAAATCTAGTGATACAGCGAAAACCTAATATTTATTCATCATACAGTAAATAAATAAATAACAATTGTGAACCTACTCATCGCATTTACAATTTAAAATAAAATAAAATTACAAGGACTAACAAATTAAATTTTAGAAGAAGGATTAATCTTGATAATACTCATCATTATCAGTAAATATACGTTTTTTTTTTAATTTATTTTTTATTGATTTAGTATATTAGGGTATACAGCTGTTAATTTCTGATATTTTTCACAAATAAAGAAAATTTCCTGTGCCTGTGTGAAAGTGAAAATTACATATAGCCAAAACCCCTAAACTCACAATATCATAGATAGATAGATAGATAGATAGATAGATAGATAGATAGATAGATAGATAGATAGATAGATAGATAGATAGATAGATAGATAGATATATGATACATTGATACATTGATTCATTCATTCATTCATTCATCATTATTCCATCTGAAGCAAGTGAGTAGTTGTCAGCGTCCACCCCTCTGACAGCCCTCTCATGGTGCATTCCAGGAAGCTGCTCTCTTCGCTGAATTAAATCATCTGACGCTCGCACTGTCTCCCCATTCTCGGGTGGAATGAGCCGTTCGAGCCGGTTGCCCGAGCAGCAGCAGCAGCAGCAGCGGTGGCGGCGGCGGCACTGAGGCAGGTTGAGGACTGAATGTCGTGCTGACTTCTGAGGGGACTCACAGCCGAGACGGGGGACGAGGACAGAGAGGCTGTTAGGATGGCTTCAAACTTCAACGACATAGTGAAGCAGGGCTACGTGAGGATTCGGAGTAAGAAACTGGGGGTGAGTACAGTCAATATCTGCTGGACGTTACTGTGTGGTCATTAATTGTGGGGCATCTGTATTTAAAAGGGCTTTAGGGAGCGCGCACTGATCAAGAACATGCTATAAACGTGCACGAGCAACTCAAGCTACTTTTGATTTGATTCGATTCTTGAATGGCCAGTTATTTATTTTACAGCGTATATGTATCATTTAATACATGTAGCTCTGATGTAATCCATCTGAACAAGTAGATATTTATAAACAATGTGGAAAATATATATACACAATTCTGAATTTGCTTGTGCTTTGAGCGAATGTGGGTGTTTAAAATTTGTTTTTGATTTAAACAGAGCTAGGCAATATTGTTTATTTATTTAAATATGTTTTGTTTTCAAAGTTGTATTTGATTTTTATGTTTAAGTTTATTACATTTTAAAAAGTTAATCAAGAATCTGCTGTCTTCAGTAGTTTCTTTGCCTATGTGAGAAGACACATTAGTCAAGTCTACAGATGCAGCATCATCTGTTTATTGTCCTCCTGCTTCTGCAGCTGTGAATAGAGGGAGTTCTGTAGGTCATCAGGTCTGTGTGATACAGCAGGTGAATTCATCCAACCAGGAAAGATTAATACAGTCATACGCAGTCATATGCCGATTATAGTTTTATAGCAGCTTATGAGGTTTAATGTGGGTTTTACAGGGCATATATTAAAGTTTATTGCTCACAATTTCTTGTTTATAAAATTTGTTTTAGTGAAATGCACCTAACTG
>NC_133384.1:16335882-16396083 GCF_049309525.1 Garra rufa
TTCTTTTTAGCAATAAATCATAAATATAGCAAAACCTGATATATTTTGTCATATTTGTCCTACATTTTAGACTCTGACTTTGAACTAAATAAAAATGAATAAAAATATGTAGAAATTCATAATTTTTATTTATTATATAAATATATAAAATAAATAAATAATTATTTTCCTGTATTTTTCCTGTAAGGTACAGTATTTATAGCAATATGTTTTGTACTATATTGTAAATTTATTATTTTATAAAATATATTATATATTAATTTAATATTATGTAATGTATATATAAAATGTACAAATGACAAATAATAATTAACTAATAATGTTTGTCAATATTTTCAGAAATGTTTGTTTTAGCAATAAATCATAAATATAACAACATTCATTTGTCCTAAATATGAGACTCTTTGACTTTAAAATAAATAAAAAATGAATAAAAAAATCATATTCTTTTCATTTATTATATAAATATATAAAATAAAGAAACATTGTATTTTCCTTTATTTTTATTTTTTTAAAAGGTACAGCATTTCTAACATTATTTCCACTCACTGTTGTGTTAGTTAGCTGTATTTGTTCTTAATCAAAATAACCCAACTGAGATTAATTGAAATGAACAATGAAAAAAAACATGAATTCCGAGAACTAATAATAAACAGTCTGATTGACATTTTTTTCAGAAATGTCCTTTTTAGCAATAAATCATAAATATAACAGAAAATTTTAGTCATAACTTAGTGTCGTATTTGTCCTAAATTCAAGAATTTTTTTTAGCCATAAAACAAATATTACTAAAAGTTTTAAATCAGTGCTTAATGTCTTAGGGATGTTTAACCATACTGTTTTTTTCACCAATAGACATTGGATATGAGACGTGAGATAAAGTGTATTTCCACAGATATTGCTTCCATCATGTGAGCTCAGTCTAAATGCATTATTTGAAAGTGCAGCCTCATATTGTGTGTTGATTTTTATTGGCTAGATAAACTTAGCAGCTGTATTTCAGATATACATTAGTCTGTAAATATACAGTAGTGGTCACATCTCATTGAAACACAGACAAAGAAAACTGCGCAGTGATGCCACATCTACTGCATTTGTGTTTGAATGCAGAGCATATAATTATCTAATAGTAGCACTGTGAAGAAATAAAACCACTCTCATTATTTTTCCATTATGTGTGGTATTCTCATGGTCGCATTTGCCATTAATTGAACAGAATGAATGTTTGAAAAAAAGAAAAACGTCTAAAAGCATGTTAGATAAGTTGCTTTGAAATCCATGTAAAATCTTGTAATGTGAATCTACAGTTCAGTGCACCTGACATTAACTGACCTTCTCACATAGACGTAATGCCCTTCGAACCCACGGACTTCTGCACCTTTGGCATTTTCCCTTTTGACACATATAACCAAACCGTAGGATATTAGTATAAATGTTAATGTTGATCGAAAACAACAGAAATGTTATGTTTAAACTTTTTTAAAGCCTCTATTACTGGTCTTTATCAGCCATTTGTACCATTTTGAGTGTAATCTGTTCATCTGATAAACTATGCTGATGAAACAGGCAGCTGCTCCTTTGAAGACTGCTTTAGAGGGAAGGACTACTTGTCTCATCAGTGCTGGCACAGTCTTTTTTTTAGTGCAAGTATCATGTTTTGAACAGCAGGATCAGCTTAGGGTTTCCCTCTGATGTCTCTCTCTGTTCCTCTGGTTTCCCCTCTCCTCGCTTTCTCAATCTTCTGAGACCTAGTCATGTAATGCAAATGAAAAACTAAATTGGGAAAATTGCTCATTCAAATTAAGTCACTTTTTTGACAGTTTCCATGAAAACGGTAGTAAATATTGTTGTAAGTGTTCTTTCAATAAATGGTCAGTGAAAGCAGATGCTTAACATCTAGAAAATGTTGATTGTACAGCCACAGGAGGTTAATATTATATTAATATTATATGTCATTTTATATTTATTTTATTAATCTAAATTAAGATGTCACTTAGTAGGGGCGAGCTAGTTAAAATTATTAAATATTTATTTGATCATATTTTTCATGTAATAACATGGGTAACAGAATGCTTGAGCTTGATTTTTGACATTTAATTTAATGTAATTTAATTTTATTTTTTATATACACTGCCATTCAGACATTTAGGGTGTGTACATTTTTTTAACGTTTATTTGTCTAAATTAAGTTGTTACGAATATGGACAAGCTATTTTCTGATCAAATATTTATTTGATAATTTTTTTTCATGTTATAACATGGCTAACGGGGTTGAATGCTTGACCCCGACAAATACAGACTATTTCAGTACTTGTTTTGACAGTTTTATAAATAAATAAATTATTTGATTTGATTTGATTTCTTTTAAATGAATAAATGTACTATTAATTTGATCATATTCTTCATGTAATAACATGGGTAACAGGGTTGAATGCTTGAGCCTGACAAATACAGATAGTTTTACTCATTGTTTTTGACCATTTTAAAAATAAATGCAAAAATATAATAAATAAATAAATTATTTCATTTCATTTTATTTATTTTAAATGAATTAATATACACCACCATTTAAAAGTTGAGGGTTATACGAGCTGAGGAATTTCCTATTTATTTTTCTCATCTAAATTAAGCTGTCACTCAGTACAGGCGAGCTATTTGTTTGATTATTTGATCATATTTTTCATGTAATAACATGGGTAACAGGGTTGAATCCTTGAGCCTGACAAATACAGATAATTTTACTAATTGTTTTTGACCATTTTAAAAATAAAAAAATAATTTCATTTCATTTTATTTATATATTTTAAATTAAACAATATACACCACCATATAAAAGTTGAGGGTTATACGAGCTGAGGAATTTCCTATTTATTTTTCTCATCTAAATTAAGCTGTCACTCAGTACAGGCGAGCTATTTATTTGATTATTTGATCATATTTTTCATGTAATAACATGGGTAACAGGGTTGAATCCTTGAGCCTGACAAATACAGATAATTTTACTAATTGTTTTTGACCATTTTAAAAATAAAAAAATAATTTCATTTCATTTTATTTATATATTTTAAATGAAACAATATACACCACCATTTAAAAGTTGAGGGTTATACGAGTTGAGGAATGTCCTATTTATTTTTCTCATCTAAATTAAGCTGTCACTCAGTACAGGCGAGCTATTTTTTTGATTATTTGATTATAATTTTTAATGTAATAACATGGGTAACAGGGTTGAATCCTTGAGCCTGACAAATACAGATAATTTTACTAATTGTTTTTGACCATTTTAAAAATAAAAAAATAATTTCATTTCATTTTATTTATATATTTTAAATGAAACAATATACACCACCATTTAAAAGTTGAGGGTTATACGAGCTGAGGAATTTCCTATTTATTTTTCTCATCTAAATTAAGCTGTCACTCAGTACAGGCGAGCTATTTATTTGATTATTTGATCATATTTTTCATGTAATAACATGGGTAATAGGGTTGAATCCTTGAGGCTGACAAATACAGATAATTTTACTAATCGTTTTTGACCATTTAAAAAAAATATAAATAATTTAATATTAATTTATTTAATTTTATTTTATTTTAAATGAATTAATATACACCGCCATTTAAACGTTGAGGGTTATACGAGCTGAGGAATTTAAATTCCTCTATTTATTTGATTATTTGATCATGTTTTTCATGTAATAACATGGGTAACAGGGTTGAATCCTTGAGCCAGACAAATATAGATAATTTTACTAATTGTTTTTGACCATTTTAAAAATAATTAAATATTTATTTTATTTTAATATACACCAATATATACACCACCATTCAAAAGTTTAGGGTTAGATGAGCTGTGTAATTTTCTATTTATTTTATTTATCTAAATTAAGATGTCACTCAGTGACAAGCTTGGGATCAAATAATTATTTGGTAATTTTTTTGTGCAATATCATATGTAACAGAGTTGAGCCAAATACAGATACAAATACAGATTTGTTTACTAATTGTTTTTGACAATTTTAAAAAGAAATAATTATTAAATTAAGTTTAAATACATTTTATTTTATTTTATTTTAAATGTACCTGCCATTCAAAAATTTAGGGTTATATTAACTGTAATTTTCTATTTATTTTATTCATCATATTTTTTGATCATATTTTTCATGTAATAACATGGGTACCTGGGTTGAATGCTCAAGCCCTACAAATACAGATTATTTTACTACTTATTTTTGACTATTTTAAAATACACCAATAAATATTTTATTTTATTTTAGTTTAAATGAATTAATGTACACTATCTTTCAAAAGTTTAGGGTTATATTAGCTGTGTAATTTTTGTATTTATTTTATTCATCTATGGACAAGCTAGTTTGGGATCAAATATTTATTTAATCTAATTTTCATGATTTTACTACTTGTTTTTGACCATTTTAAAAATGAATAAACATTTGCATTTATTGCAAACAGTGCATTTATTTGATCACAAAAAACAAACAAACAAACAAACACGATAAAAAATAAAATACAATAAAATAAATATGTAAATAAATCAAAATAGTAAGATTGTGAAATAATGTTATTACAATTCAAAATCTGTTTGAATATATTTAAAAATGTAATATATTCTTGTAATAGCAAAGCTGAATTTTAATCATAATTACTCCAGTCTTCAGTGTCACATGATGCTTCAGAAATTATTCTAATGTGCTGATTTGCTGCTCAAAAACATCTTTTGTTATTATCAATGTTGAAAACAGCCACTTTATATATTTTTTCTTTGATGAATTGAAAGTTCAAAAGAACAGCATTTTTTTGAAACAAGAAAATATAAACTTTATAAATATCACTTTTGGCTAATTAAATGCATTATTGTTGTATAAAAGCATTCATTTCTTTCAAAACTAAAAAATCTTCCTGTCCATCTTGGCCAAAATCACTATTGTAAATAGACAAAACAAATGTTTGATATGTTTAAAGCTAATTACTTTTCATGTTAAAATCATGTTATTATATCTAATAGTTAAATAACATACCTAATTGTTCTCACAACAAAAACATATGATTTGTGCTTTTAATGGTTTACAAATGAGGGAAAGTGCCTTTTACATCAACTATTTGTATGATGGATCACTTCAGTCAGTTTAATTTGTGTCTGACCAGTAGACTGTGAATGTATTGTATTGCTTTACAGATAGTCAGGGCCTTTCCATGTAAACTGTGTCCTTACTGAAATGGCCTTTAACCTTGAATAATTTCATGTGTCATCTGTTTATGTCGTCTTTGTTGTCCCAGCAGTCACTGTTTAGGACATTTACAAACAGCTTCGTAATGCATTGTGAATCCATAGAGAATCAAGCAGGCTTACCCTGGAGCGGTCGACTCAAAGCGGCCTTTCCTCTCAACACTTCTAGCGGAACTGTAATCTTATTTAAGCTGTTGTTGCCAGCCAGTACTTGACCCATATATGAGAACTGTGTTTTGTCATCTGTCTCTGTGTACGGGCAGTTTAGTAATGCCAGAGATTAACGTTTGACAGAGATCATCCTAACACCACGTTCTGGACAATAAAAGTGTCTAGTAGTAAAGCTCATATGATAGGTATACAATGTCTCACTCCATGTGAAGACATGTCATGTCAAACAGCTGGCAGCTTCAGTTTGATATACACTAGTTGTAGGTAAATAATAATAAAAAAAAAACTTTCTACTTCAGAATGACGTGTTTAATAAAGTGTTACTTGCAATTTTTTGTATTTTTTAAATGTAGTTATTTAAATCATTTATCAGACATCAGTGTCACAAATGTACTTATTTATAGAACATATATTTTTAATAAAATTGTTTAAAATGTTTTAAAATGTTCGAAATCCTAAAATTGTGTTTATTTTTAGGTAAATGTACTAGCAATTTTTGAGTAAATCCTGCATGTTTTTTTTAAATGTAATTATTTAAATAATTAAAAATAATTTATTTTTAAAATAAAATTGTTTTTGTAATTGTTCAATATATTTTAAAATGTTCGAAATCCTAAAATTGTGTTTATTTTTAGGTAAATGCACTAGCAATTTTTGAGTAAATCCTGCATGTTTTTTTTTTTTTAAATGTAATTATTTAAATAATTAAAAATAATTTATTTTTTAAATAAAATAGTTTTTTTTAATTGTTCAGTATATTTTAAAATGTTAAAAATCCTAAAATGGTGTTTATTTTTCAGGTAAATTCACTAGCAAGTTCTGAGTAAAAATAGGTCCAGATTAAATCCTACGTTTTTCATTTTTGAAAGTGTAATTGTTTAAATCATTAAAAAATAATTTATTTTTAAAAAATGTAAAACATTAATTTATTTGATTTGTGACCTATAATTAATGCAGAATATATTTTTTAAATTGTTTAAAATAATTTTCAGGTAAATTTACTAGCAATTTCTTAGTTAAATTAGTTTCAGATTAAATCCAGCATTTTTTTGTTTGTTTGTAAAAATTTAATTATTCAAATCATTAAAATTAATTTATTTTTAAAAACTTAAAAACTGCTGTACATTCCATTAGTGACACAATTTTACAAATTGATTTGTGACCTAAAAATAATGCAGAATATCATTTTAAAATTGTTTAAAATGTTCAAAATCTTAAGTAAGTAAGTTCAGGTAAATATACTTGCAATTTCTGAGTAAAAATAGTTTCAGATCACTGTACATGTCACGTCATTGTCAAAATCCAAAATTTTTATTTTAAAAAAGTTCTATAAATCATTAAAAATAATTTCTTTTTTAAAAATTAAAAACGGCTGTAAATGTCACATCAATTTACATTAATTTGTAACCTAAAAGTAAAGCAGAATATAATTTCTTTTTAATTGTTTAAAATGTTCAAAATCTTAAAATTGTGTTTATTTATTTATTTTTTTATTTGAATAATTAAAAATTATTTTTTTTTAAATTAAAAACTGCTGTAAATGTCACATGAGTGCCACAAATTTACAAATTTGATTCATGACCTAAAATTAAGGCAGAACATATATTTCTTTAATAGTATAAAATTGTTAAAAATCCTAAAACTGTTTATTTCCAGGCAATTTCACTATTAATTTCTGAGTAAAAATAGTTTCAGATTAAATCCTACGTTTTTAGTTTTTAAAAATAAATATTTAAATAATTACATTTTTTTTTTACAAATTAAAAACTGCTGTAAATGTCACATCATTGTCACAAATTACTATTTAATTACTGACCTAAAAATAACACAGAACATTGCTTCAAAGTAAATCTTACACTATTTTTCTGTATAAGGAAAATTCTTTGCTTAAAAGGGTGTTTTTATTATTTTAATTATTAAATAAAATGTTTAAAAAAATTCTGAAATGCTGTAAATGTCACATTAATGTCACACATTAGCTTATTTGATTTGTGACCTAAAAATAATGCACAATATATATTTTTTACAATGGTTTAAAATATTAAAAATTGTGTTTATTTTCAGCAATTTCTAGTAAAAGTAGTTTTAGATTAAATCCTATTTTTATATTTTTATTTTTTAAAAATGTCATTATTTAAATAATGAAAAATAATATTTATATATATATTTTTTAAATTTAAAATTGCTGGAAATGTCAGGTCAAGCAAAAATTTTCAGATGTCACAAATTGACTTATTTGATTAGTGAGATAATGTAGAATCTTAAACAAGAATCTTCATGATTGTTTAAAATGATTAAAAATGTTCAAAACCGTAAAATGCAGTTTATTTCCAGTAGATTTTGGAATTCTAGGTTTTCTCAGATTTTGTACCCCACTGTAAGTGTCTAAATTCATTTCAGAAAACTATATTTTTGACAAATAACATGCTTAGAAAGAATGTGGTCCATCACATGTAAGCAGAAAATGAGATACTATGAACATTCAAACCTACATTTTTGCATATATATTATTTCAGCTATGTGTACACCAACTCTTTTGTGAAGATTGATGTGTGGATAATGATTATCTGACAGTCATTTTGGATAATTTGTTCTATAGTGTCTCTTGTGTGCACACAGCTATGTTACACGTTACTCTGTCGTTGTCACGCGGGTGTGCAGGACGAGACGAGACGATAGACGAGATTTACAATCAACAATAAATTTAATAGAAATCTCCAAGATGAACAAGGCAGGAACAGGCAGGAACACAGAGGGCTTTCACACACATCCAGGAAACGTTAAAGACCGACAAAAGACTAAACTCAAAGACAGACTTATAAAGGGCAACTAATTATCAAACACAGGTGACACAGATGACTAATGATTACAAGGACAGGTGAAACAGATAATGGCTAAACACAGGGCTAAACCAAATGAACACAGAATGGCAGGGGAAGACAATGGGAGAAACCAATGACAGACGGGGTTGTGACATCACGCCCCCCTCCGGAAAGGCGCGTCCTCGCGCCGTGGAGAAAACGAGAGGGGCGGAAGAACAGAGTACATAAGGGAGGAGGCTTGGGCGGAGGACGGTACCCCTGGAGGGGGACAACAAACAAAGTCAACAGAGTCCAGGGGGGCGACGAAGGTGGGAGGAGCCAGGGAGGAAACAGGAGGGGCCTGAAGCAGGAGGAACTGACCCAGACCACAGCCATGATGACGGCCCACGGTGGAGCCGACGGAGGGAGGAGCCATGGTGGAGGAAGGCGTGCCGACTCCATGGGGCCGACCAACAGAGGCGGAGCAGATGGCGGAGGAGCCCGAGGCGGAGACGGAGAGCCGATGATCCGGGGTGACGCCGAGGATCCGGAGGGCCAAGGTGGAGCAGGCTCTGGCGCCCGAGGCGGAGGCGGAGTCCCGGAGATCCGCGGCGGAGCCGGAGCGACAGAGGATGGAGGCTGTGCCCGCAGGAAGGAGGAGTCCCAAGGAGCCGGTGGGACGGCGCGACGAGGCACAGCCGGAGGAGCAGAGTCCTGAGGAGCCGATGGGGTGACGACTGACCAGGGCGGAGCCGGAAAGACGATGGAGCCCGGTGGAGCTGGTGGATCGACGGGCGACGGTGGAGAGGAGGGCGTCGAGAGCCGTGGTGGAACCGCGGGGTCGAAGGGCCGAGGCGGAGTCCAGGACTCGGAGGCTGGAGGCGGAGCTGAGGAATCCTCCAGCCGAGACGCCGATGGAAGCTGGCAGTCCCGCGGCGAGCCCACTGCACAGGTGGATGACTGAGGGTGAGCAGGGGGACTGACAGGTGATAGCGGAGATTCAGGAAGGCTGGGCGAAATCAGCGATGACTCTGGACGACTGGACGGAACCAGCGGAGATTCAGGATGGCTGGACGGGACCAGCGGAGACTCAGGATGGCTGGACGGGACCAGCGGAGACTCAGGATGGCTGGACGGGACCAGCGGAGATTCAGGATGGCTGGACGGGACCAGCGGAGACTCAGGATGGCTGGACGGGACCAGCGGAGACTCAGGCATAGGCAGAAGAGGGCGGGTGGGTGGGAAGTTCAGGCAGGCCAGTGGTTCTGTGGAAAAGTCTATTAAGTCCCCAGAGTGTTGCTCATTCTCACCCCCAGTGGTGGTGCAGTGGGCAGGGCTCTCTGTAGCCCTCTCTTGCTCCACGTCACACTCCACCGTCGCGGATGTAGCAGTCGGCTCTCGCACCTGGTCCGATGGGTCCGGCTCTGGCTCTGTCGCTCTCGGCTCGGGCTCTCCATCGTCGGTGGGCTCGGGCTGCAACTCCGCTTGTCGGGGTGATGTTGGGCTGGGTTCTGGGTCTGGAGTGGGGCTGGTGTCATCCTTCGCGGTCAACGAAGCTCTGCTGGACACCAGCACCCACTCGATGTAGTCGGCGAGGCTCTCTCGAGGACCCTCCCCGGACAGCTGCCTCTGGATGTTATCATTAAGTCCCACGCGGTAGAACGTGCATAGGCAACTGTCCGGGTAGTGCGTAAACGGGGCGAGGAATATAAAGTCTCTGGTGTGGTCCTCGAGAGAGCGGTTCCCCTGCTTCAGGAGGAGGATGAGGACGGCGGGATCATTCATGACGGGGGAAAAAAAAAATAAACTAAACACTGATACAAAAAAAACGGAAAATAAACGCAGGGGAAGACGCCGTGAATTTTTTTTTGGGTCGGTCTTTCTGTCACGCGGGTGTGCAGGACGAGACGAGACGATAGACGAGATTTACAATCAACAATAAATTTAATAGAAATCTCCAAGATGAACAAGGCAGGAACAGGCAGGAACACAGAGGGCTTTCACACACATCCAGGAAACGTTAAAGACCGACAAAAGACTAAACTCAAAGACAGACTTATAAAGGGCAACTAATTATCAAACACAGGTGACACAGATGACTAATGATTACAAGGACAGGTGAAACAGATAATGGCTAAACACAGGGCTAAACCAAATGAACACAGAATGGCAGGGGAAGACAATGGGAGAAACCAATGACAGACGGGGTTGTGACAGTCGTATTCATACAGTTTCTCTGTTTTCATGTTCATGCTAATAGTGTTTATCCAGCTTTCATCAAATTGATTCAAACAAAGAGCGGAAGACAAATTGGAGGCTCTTATTAGGCCTGATGAATTGCCCCCCACAGCAGCAGAAGCGGCAAATGTTATTTAGAGTGAATAATGCTGCACTATTGTGCCATTTCTCTCGCAGATAAATCTGCTCTCAGTCTTCACTCCAACATTTCACATCATCGATCCCTGCTGTTTTTAATTACAAAACACACTTTTGTTTTGATCAGTAGCAAACATTACTATTAGCCAGTGTGTGATTCTTCAGTGTCGAGTGAGTCACAGCTGTTTATGTATGTTATGTTCTCGTTCGCTCGTTTTATCAGGCTTTGAAAGCGTTTTGTATCACAACAGTGATTTGTGTGCGTTTTATACCGTTTTAATACTTCATGCTGTCTAGAAGTTAAATAATCATGACAGAGCAAGAGGACACAAGTGAGAGATAGCTTTGCAATCTCCTGCTGATGACAGTCAAAAGTCTTTCATTCAAGGTCGTTCGAGAGCTGCCATTTAGCCAGTCAACAGACTGGAAAGTTGAATTGCACATGTTGAGCCTGAAAAGAGCTCTTCATCTTTGATTTCGGCCATCCACAACTTCTGAAGCTGAGTGCAGACCGCTAGACTGAAGCTTGTCACCTTTTCATGTTATAAAGGAAGAGTTCACCCAAAGATTCTGTCAATATTTACTCACCCTCATGTCATTTCAAGCCCTTTCTTTCTTTTGTAGAACTAAAAAGATGAATATTTGAAAAACATCCTGGCTAGGTTCAACCCAGGCTCATAAAAATACGTGCCTGTATATACATTTCTGCAACACGTTTCATGGAAGTGAAATATCTAGAGAGTGGCGCTAAAACACACGTTAAATATGTGACTATGGCATGTTTTTATTATGTTAGTACAGGCATGTATTGCTGTGTTTTGTTTACACTGCTTGAGGTACATATTGTGGTTGTTTAGAATTCAAATATCCCCCACACCAAACCCAACCCTAAACCTAACCGAGAGTGTTAACAAATGCAAACGTGATATAAAATGCATTTGTTGATGCAGCCGTGCTATTTTGACTTCTTTATGCGGATATGAGCTGCTTTGTCGAACCGTAGTTTCACGGGGTTCGTACCAGAGCTCTTCATCACTCAAGTGCAAGGCCTTATCGGGTGAGCTACTGAGCAAACCTACTGAATCAGAAAATTTGCGCATAAGACGCTGTGTATGTGACAATAACGTTTAAAAGTATCCGTTTTTTTAAATCGGCAGGATGTTTAAATTGTTTTGAAGTCATAACAATATTCTGCAAGTAATTGTGTAAAAATTAGGCCTTATCAGTCAAAAATCTGTACCTGAAAATCATACTTTTTTTAAATCAAAATTTTTACTGCTTCTAGTGTTTATTTCAACTAGAAACGGCAGTGATTTGTACATAAAGGTACGTTTTTTTAGTTTTGCATTAATGTATAGAGAGGCACGGATTTCAAATGAGCCTAGGTAGTATTTTTTTTTTCAGTATAATGAAAGTGAATGAGAACTAGGGATGTCAAGCTCCAAAATGACAAAAACTCTTCTAAATAAAGCAGATTTATATGAGGAACATTTTGAAATTGATATCGCCATTCACTGAAATCTGAACAATTTGACAAGATGATGTTATTTTGGTCTGTGTATTGTATGTTGCATAAGCCATAAAAAGTATTTTCATATATATTTGATTTTTAAATAATTATCTCTTGGAAATATGTGACCTTGGACCACAAAACCAGTCATAAATAAAGTTCTTAGCAATGCATGTTGCTAATAAAAAATTAAGTTTTGATATGTTTACGAAATGTCTTCAAGGAACATGCTCTTTACTTAATATATATGTAAAAATATTTACATAAACATTTTGATATATATATATATATATATATATATATACACTACCGGTCAAAAGTTTGGAGTCAGTAAGACTTGTAATGTTTTTTTAAAGAAAGTCTCTTATGCTCATCAGTGCTGCATTTATTTAATCAAAAATATAGAAAAAAAAAACTGTAATATTGCGAAATGTTATTGCAATATAAAACAATGGTTTCTGTTGTAATATACTTTAAAATTTAATTTATTCCTGTGATGCAAAGCTGAATTTTCTTCAGCCATTACTTCAGTCTTAAGTATCACATGATCCTTCAGAAATCATTCTAATATACTGATTTATTATTAGAATGATCTATATTGGATCTATTTTGGATTATATATTGCAACAGTTGCCCTGCAAAGTATTTATTTAGAAATTGTGATATTTTTTCAGGATTCTTTGATGAATAAAAAGCTCAAAAGAACAGCATCTATTCAAAATATACATATTTTCTAACAATGTAAGTATTTGCTATCACTTTTTTTTACAATTTAACACACCCTTGGTGAATAAAAGTATTAATTTCTTTCAAAAAAAAAAGAAGAAGAAGAAGAAAAATTTACTGACCCCAAACTTTTGACCATTAGTGTATATATATATATATATATATATATATATATATATATATATATATATATATTAGTAGGTCGACTAACAGTTAGTTGACGAGAGGAGGCTTGGTTGACCAAAATTATTAGTCACTTAGTCTCAGTCATTAACATCTGGTCTACGTGGTAATATAGTACATCGGGCAGGACATCCAAACGCTCACCTATTATTCATCAACCTCAAATATGGCTTTCATCTGAAAGATGTACGTAGGAGCAACTTTACATGGCCTCTTAATCTAATGTTAACGTGTAATGTTTTTTCGTAATGTTAATGTATGAAAGATGGAGGTGTGATCACTTGCTCTTAAAAGACTCCATCATTTTTGGTCATACAGATAAAAGTAATACATCTTTTGAATCTGTAAAGACTTCACGTTTATTTGTGTGCACTGCACTCACAATAACAGTGAAGCGTTGCGCTTTTGTAAAATAATGAAAGCAAACAGGATGCGCTTTCTGCCATCTCAGTTTCTGTCAACTTAAGCGTGAAACTTTGAAACTCTGTGTACACTTGCCTTACAGACAAAAAAATATGTATAATCTATAGAGAGTCAAATGTCTACTTTACTTTTAAATAAACCAATTCAAATAGAAAACAAATATTCTCAGATTATGTAATCCGTATGAAACATGCATACAGGTGCATCAGTGTTGCCGACTTCATCTCTTAAGATGAAAACAAAGAAAGCAGTAGTTTATCAATAAATGATTAAAATGTTAGTGCAGTCTCCTTGCTGTTTTTCCCTGACACATTTATAATTATTAAATATGCTGGTGCATTGTGGCAAGCTATTTTTATTTTTATGTTTGCTTGCTTGAGCGCTTATTAGGCTATGTAGGCAGTTAAAGGCTCATTACTATGATTTATATGGTTTATTAATAAACATGCGACTAATAGTCGACTAATGCTTAAAATGAACGACTACTAGTCGACCAGAAAAAGTCTTAGTAAATAGAGTATATTACATTTTAAAATGCTTATAACCAGATTACAGTTACTTTTAATGGATTACATTATTCACACAATGGCAGTACACTATTCATAATTTCTAGACAAAAATAACAAAAAAAAAATTCATAAGTCTAGACAAAAATATTTCAAATCTGCAGACTTTTGGGCGTTGTTGTTTTCATGTTTATTAATGTGTGTTAAATGGGATTCCTGAAAGTTTTTGTCAGCCCTTAAAATAAATTTATTTGCTTGAAATATCGCTAAGGAAGTTAATATTTCAATCATTTAACTTTAACTCATTCACGTTTACAGTTCTTTGATTGTTAATGGTAACACTGGCTTGCAGCCGGTAAACAAATAAAATATTTACATTGTTAATGTTTGAGTGTTTAGATTGCTTTTATTTTACATTTTTATAATATCATTAATTATTAGGTTTTTATTTACTTACTTTTCACTCTCTGTCAACTCACTAATAATGTTCAATGCATTTTAAGACATCAAAAAGTGGAATATATTTTCTTCCTCTTTGCTTTTTTTATCGATATGGTACGTTTGGTAAGTTTGAAACAAATTTGATAAAAAAAGTAATCTAAAAGTAATCTGATTACAGTAGTCAAGATTACATTACATACAATTAGTAATCTATCTATCTATCTGTATGTCTGTCTGTCTGTCTGTCGCAAGAGAGAGAGAGAGTCGTTTTATATATCTCCAATCTCAGTATATTTATATTTTTCAAAATATATTTTAAATTATATCTTTTGCTTATACCTGAAATTAATTTTAACATTGGGAATCAATTTTGTAATAAACTTTAGCTTTTGAAGGTTTAAATGAAATTTATTTTCAATCTGAAAATAAAAAAAAATCACTTAGCTGTGATGATTGGTTTTGGTTTAGATTATATTTTGGCCAGAAAAAACTGTGAATTACTTTTTTACAAGTAAGTGTAGACCGCTTTTATTATACTTTTTTATTGCATCCTTTGAAATGTTTGAATGGAATGACCTTCTCTTCTTGATTTAGGATTCAGAATTTAGAATTCACTTGAAGACTTTAAGCTAAAAAGCTGAGATAAGTTAAGCTAAGAACTTTGTGTCTCCCTTTTTGTTATTGCTCCCCACCCTGCAAAGATTTTAATATCACAATTTACCAGTCCTATCATGTTTGTCCTCATGTGAGTGCTATATTATAATTTCACAGAAAACATTACAGAGGAGAGATGATGAAATAGCCAAGTCTTTCAAGTAGCATACCCTGTGAATGTGTGAAACAAAGTTTTATAGTCCCAGTCTTCCGAGACTCTTTCAATCTGTGTGGAAAATTTTCACCTCTGAATGAATGTTCCATAGGTCCATTTACTCAGCCGCTGTTTCTTCTAATCATTTGGCACACATTAATCATATCTGTGTCTCCTGGGTCTTGCTCATCTCTAGTCATTTTGCTGTCTGGTGTCTCTGAGCACAGTACAGTTCGTGCTTTGGACTAAAGCAACAGCACCCAGTCTGGCCAGCTCAGTCCCAGTCAGCCTAGCATGGCCCATTGAACACACTTTTGGGGTTTTGTTTTCCGCAGGGCAATTTCATTTCACTCTTCTATCACTTTCTTTCCCACAGAACATCTCGGTTTCCTTTTTTCTCCCTCTCTCTCAAGCTGAGAAAGTTCTTGATGCTTCAGGCCTCTGAGAATTTGCTATATGGACATGCTATCTGCTTTTCTCTGCCACAAGCGAAAATGTGTTTTTCATGCTACTTTGTACCCACAGATAAACCACAATCCATAGTATAGCTAGACTTTATTCTTTCTCTAATAATTTCATAGACTGTGTACAGTTATGTGCAGTTATGAACCCATTATAAGGACACTATGTGCCTCTGGACTGTTTCTGAAAGTTTATTTAAATATGTCTCTGTTTTGTAAGATAAAACGCAGAAGGGCAGTGATTTTTATTTAATTTATTTTTGCAGTTTTTTTAGTCGTTGTGACAAATGTTTTTACATTGGCCTGTCATTTTTTACAATTATTTTTTATCATGAATATGGTTTTTCATTCTTTCGTTTGTTATGTTCAATGCTAAATCTCCAATGTTGTTTTGAAGATTGATTCGTTCTGCCCAAAACCCCTGTGTGGTTTTCCCTTCTCTAATTCCTTGTTTTTTATTATTATTATTTATTATTTATAACAATAAATAAGTAATTCATATATGAAGCCCAGTGTTAATTTGATAATGAAATAATAATTTAGGCAGGGTTGGATTATGGTTAAAAGAGACGGTTATGAGATTTTATTCATGAATTTGTTTTATTTATTTATTATTTATTAATTATTTTAATGCCAATACACAGACTTCAACAGTTAATTTTCATTTCTTTAAAATAAAATGAAACAAACTAAAAAAGTAAACGATGACAGAAAGACAAAGAAAGAAAGAAAAAAGAAAGAAAGAAAGAAAGTGACTTTTTATTAGTCATTGAATAATTCAGTCAGCTGATTTATACCATTTAACAAACCATTTTTGCAATGGGTTATTTCTAATGTTTTCTAATTGTATTTAAAATTTTCATTTTGAAAAACTGTAAATACAACTTGCACTAGCTGTCTGCAATACTTTTTACATTTTCCCTTCTGAAAATACATTGTAATAAGTGCTGTCAAATCGATTAGTTGCAATTAATCACATCCAAAATACAAGTTTACAAATGTGCATACTATATTTACATGTATATAAAAAATACACACACATACATGTATATATTTAACAAATATATGTCATATATATATATATTATTGTCACGGTGCGTGTAGGAAGTTGCAACACAAAGTGGGAGCAAATGCAAAGTCTTTAATAATAATCCACAGGCAGGGCAATTCACAGAGAGGATTGGTAGGAACACACACACACACACACACACACACACACACACACACTAGGTAAACTTGTAGCCAGACACTGAACCAAGAACTCAAACAAACTTATAAAAGGACACTAATTGATTACAGACAGGTGATGGGGATAAACGATAATAACAGGGTGGTGGCGACGGAGGAAGGAGCCAAGGAGGAGACAGGAGGGATCTGGAGCAGGAGGAGCCATGTGAGACCCAGGCCGCAGCCATGATGGTGGCCCATGGTGGAGCCGACAGAGGGAGGAGCCATGATGGAGGAAGGGCTGACGTCTCCATCGGTGTCGTGGCTGGAGGATCAGCCCAATGCTCTGGCAACCGAGGTGGAGATCCAGAAGTCCGGAGTGACAGAGGACTAAGGTGGAGCCGGAGCCAGAGGGAGGAGCCCAACAGAACCGGTGATGGTGGGACGAGGACCGACCAAGACGGAGCCGGAGGAACGAGGGAGCCTGGTGGAGCTGGTGGGCTGATGGGCGACGGTGGAGCAGCGGGGTCGGAGGATCCTCCAGCCATGACGCCGATGGAGACTGGCATACCCACAGCGAGCCCACCGCACAGATTGTGGGCTAAGGGTGAGCTGAGGAGACAGTGGTGGCATGGCTGAACCAGCATGGTAGACAGGAGGATCTTGGCTGATGATATCCGAGCAGAAGTCAATTAAATCCAGTGTGGTAAGGTCCTATGCTGGCTCACCCTCGGTGTTTGTGGTGAGCTCTGTTGCCGGCTCACGCACCTGGTCTGACGGCGTCGGCTTGGGCTCCGAGGCAAATTCTCAGCTCTGTTGCTTGTTTCCGTGATGGCTCGTCGGGCACAGGCTCTCCATCAGTGGTGGGCTCGGGCTGTGACTCTGCTCTCCGAGGTGATGGAGAGCTGGGCACTGGGTCTAGAGTGGGGCTGGTGTCATCCTTCACGGTCTGCGAAGATCTGCTGGACACCAGCACCCACTCGATATAGGCGGCGAGGCTCTCTCGAGGACCATCCCTGGACAGCTGCGCTTTAGTGGCGGTGTTAAGTCCAGCTCGATAGAAAGTACAGAGGCAGCTGTCTGGGTAGTGTGTCATGGGGCCGAGGAACACAAAGTCTTTAGTGTGGTCCTCGAGAGAGCGATTCCCCTGCTCCAGGAGGAGGATGAGGACAGACGTGTCGTTCATGGTGAATCAAACAAACAAAACAAACACAGTACGCCATTTACTTTACTGTTGCAAGACTAGGCTATCGTGTAGGACGGCGCAATACAAAGTTGGAGCAAATGCAAAGTCTTTAATAATAATCCACAGGCAGGGCAATTCACAGACAGGAATGGTAGGAACACACAAGGTAACCATGGACACTGAACCAAGAACTCAAACAAACTTATAAAAGGACACTAATTGATTACAGACAGGTGATGGGGATAAACGATAATGACAGGAAAACCAAATATGGCATACAAGGAATAAACCAAAACTGACAAAACGACGGGGGTGTGACAATTATGTAAACACAAACTTATTTTGAATGTGATTAATTGCGTTAATACAAATGAATAAAAAAAAGAAAACATAAAAAATTAGTTATTTCTAATGTATTTGATATTTTTATTTTGACAAACTGTAAACCTTCTATATTTTTCCTTTCTAAAAAAGCCATTTTAATTAGTGCAGTCAAATCGATTAATCGCGATTAATCGCATCCAAAATAAATGTTTGTGTTTACATAATATATGTGTGTACTATGTATATTTATATGTATATAAATACACACATCGATTTAATCGATTTGACTGCACTAATTTTAATGTCATGCAGTGTTTTTCATTTTTGACCTAATCCTAAACCTAACAGTATGGTTTCATTTGTAATTTAATTGTCATGTTTTTTTATATTATTCGATTTTGTTCCTTATAACAAAAAAAAAGCTTTCATTAACTGCAGAAGGCTGATAGTGTTTGTATCTTGCTCCAAGTGCAAAACTCAGTTCAGCGAAGTGTAGTTTAGCTGACTGAGTGTGTACGTGGGAGTTTTCATGCTCTGTTTTAATTGGAGAGCCACTCGCTAAGCACCTGATCCCTGCAGTAAGTTATGCAAACAGCTTTCCACGAATCCATAATGCTGTCAGTCTTCGGTTTGAAATTTCTCTAAAGCCGAGGCTTAGTTGAAGTCCAAATCATCTGTGAAGTGTTGTCCCGACTATTTAAAATGACTTATTTACGAGCAGAAATGGGGTTTGTGATTATTTTTTTCAGATCCCACAAAGGCTTATTTTGGAGATTTGCTGCTCGCTCAGTACCATCAAATCCAGTGTTTACTTAATGGTTGCCCATTCTGCTTTGTCATATCTGCTAGAATGATGAACAGTCCCTCACACGTATATGAGCGACCATAGGCATTATGTTGAGAAATAGCGGTCACCCGCATATAAGTGCAATAGACTATAATGAGCAAAGAGATGGCTGCTGAGCCAAAAACGATCCAGTTTTTGATGAATATAAAGCATTTTATTGCACAGTAGAATGGATTTTGCCTTTTATTAGGCACAATTTTCATTTTGGCAAAAACATTTTTTACAGAGAAATTTATTGGCTATGGTAGGAGATGCAGGGAAGACAAATGGCCTGGACAGTAAAGACAACATGTAATTTATGGGAACATTGCCTGGAACAAAATTATATGTCATGAATATGATGAAATACATTCCCTGTAATGGAGATTCATATAAGATTGTGAATGTGCAGGCTACTGTGGTTTTTCTTGATAAAAGGTTCCTTTCAGGTCTACATGACCTTTTTTGTTCCATTAGGGCTTCTCCAACCGCAAATTTCTGACCACGGTCCTCCATTCATGACAATTGAATGATTGCAGTGAATGATCTCCTTTAGTCATTCAGTGTTTAGTTTGTTTCTGTGGACTCTTCGCTTTGATTTCCTTTTGAAACCACACTGTTATGCATGGGTTATCCTGAATCATGGATCAAATTAATTCTTTCAGAGAAAAGCAAGTATAAAAATAAGCATGTAATGACACAGAATAGCTATTTTCAATGTGCAGTGGTGCATTTAAGTGATTCAGCCCTCCGCTAATCTGTGTCACATAGATTTATGCTCTTAGATGAATTAATATATATAGACATGCACCTGAGTTTCTGAAAGGACCGCTGTGATTTCTTGGAACAGTCTTCAAACAATATCCCTGCATTAATCCCAGTTGTTTACAATGCAGGTGCTCGAGCGCACGTGCTTAGCCTTGGTGATTAGTCCAAAAATAGCAAAGCAACAGTGTCCCCAAACTCCACTTCATTATTCTCCACTGATCGTGTTGTCATGTGGGAGATGGTTGTCACGCCGGCGTGAAGGTAAACAAGTTAAAGTGACAGAAAATCAAAGCATCCTTGAGTTTCTCAACCATGTGTCTAAATAAGATAGAGCTTTGCTCATGAATAACTTACAGAGCCAATTCTCTTATTTTGCTGAATTACAAACCCTCATTCTATTGAATTATAATCAAAACACTGACTCCAAAATGACTTCTGTATAGGATTTGATATAAGAAAATATTCTCCACAAAATCAGTTCAGTTCCAGGTCGGGATGTGCAAAACAATATAACTCACTGGTGGTTTGTCTGAACGAGGAGCTGACTGAATAATTGGTCTTAAGGACGGGGTGGAAAACCTGGAAATATCAGTTGAGATTTTCAAGCCATGGGAAAAAAAGTGATACAGTCCCAAAGGTTTCAGTAATCTTTTGTGTTTGCGTTCCTTGAGAAAGAGCGCAAAAGTATTGCAAGCGAGCACAAAGCTTCTTGAGGCAATGCAAATATAATATTTTATATAAACGCCAGCTGTCTGCAATTCTTTCTACATTTTTCCCTTCTAAAAATGCGTATTAGTTAGCGTTATTAAAATTGATTAATCGCGATTAATCACATCCAAAATAAAAGTTTGTTTACATAATATATGTGTGTGTACCATGTATTAGGGCTGGACAATAATTCCATATCAATATATATCGCGATAGAATTTTTTTCAATAACGGTGATACGATTTTTAAACCCATTTCCGATATTTCGATATACATTTGCATATATATATATATATATATATATATATATATATATATATATATATATATGCATATATGTCGTACATCACAGACACGCTGCCAGCGCTCAGCAGTAGCAGTAGCTCCATCACAGAAAGTTTTAGCTACAAAATGAGTACCCCTGACCGCAATACAGATGTGGATGAACAAGCTTCCACAAGTAAGAAGGCAGACGAAATAGTTGATAAGACAGGAAAGACTAATTCAGTGGTGTGGAAGTGGTTCGGCTTTTTAAGTTCAGATAAACTCTGCCATTGGTAAGTTATACACAGTTCATGCAAATGTTCGCCATAATATCAGCGCTGACCGCTTCAAATAGATTTTCAAAAAGGCTTTGACATCGTTAAATAAACATGAGCACTGCACGTTTCACAGTCAAAATGTGGCGTTTTTTTTTTTTTTTTTTTAATGAATGTGTCTAAAAAGCAAACTTTACTGTATTCAAAAAAGTTTCTGTCATTTTCATTTAATTTTTACTATAATTCCTTATAAAGTAATTCATGACCACTGCGCTTCTTTGTGTCCAGATGTTACCAGGAAAATACGGGAAACAGCACCTCCTTCTGGAAGAGGATTAATAATAAGTTGGCCTACAGTAGTGGCATAATTTTTATTATGATTTCTCTCCCCCTTTTTAAGCGATTTTATAGGGAATTAATTTAGTCTTTAGTCAAGACATACATATTTGTATAGATTATTCACAGTTCTCTCAAGTAAATAAGCCTGTTCTAGTTTAAATGGAAATATACTATTGTTAATAAGCTGATAATTTCTTGTTTGTAAAGGCTAAATACAAATAAAAAGTGAACCTTATTTTTTTTTACTATTTTTATTTAAAAAAAAATATAATTTAAATAGGAGGAGCCTGGAGGTATTTGTAGGTACAGACATCCATTGTGTGTGTCCTCGGCAGTTTTTTCCTTAGGCTTTTTAATATTGTCCATATCGATATCGGAATTATATCGTATCGACCGAAATTAAGAAATATATCGTGATATAAATTTTTGCCATATCGTCCAGCCCTACCATGTATATTTGCAAAAACATAAATGTATATTTTTGAGAAATATATGTAGTATAATTTTATGTAAACACAAAGGCCCGGTTTCACAGACAGGGCTTAGACTAAGCCAGGGTTAGGCCATAGTTCAATTAGGACATTTAAGTAATTTTTACAAACATGCTTAGAAAAAAACATTACTGGTGTGCATCTTGAGACAAAACAAAGGCACTGATATATTTTAAGATCAATCAGTGCAATTTTATTTCAGTTGAAACAGCTCAGACTTACATTTTAGTCTAGGACTAGGCTTAAGCCTTGTCTGTGAAACCGGGGGAAACTCATTTTTGATGCGATTAATCACGATTAATCAATTTGATAGCACTAATTTTTAAATCATGCAGTCTTCTTTTTTGTCATATTTTTGTTAATTTGACATTTAATTGTCATGTTTTTATATCATCATCATTAGATTTTGTTCCCTATAACAAAAAATGCTTTTTCCCTTTGCATTCCCACTGCAAAACTTTTGAGCTCCCCTGAAGAATTTTGCATTCATTCTTAAAATTTTTTTTGCCCAAGGAGCTTTGCATTTGCTCAGAAAATGTTTGCGTTCCCTGAGAAACTTTTTTTTATGTTCAGTCAAATAGAGTGCAAAAGTATTGTAAATGAGCACAAATCTTCTTGAGACAATGCAAAAATATTATTTTATGTAAACACTAGCTGTCTGCAATTCTTTTCCCTTTCTAAAAATGCGTTTTAGTTAGTGTTGTCAAATTGATTAATCATGATAAATCACATCCAAAATAAAAGTTTGTATTTACATAAACATAAATGCACACATGCAGATATATTTAAGAAATGTATGCAATATATTTAAACACAAACTTATTTCGGATGCGATTAATCTTGATTAATTAATTTGACAGCACTAATTTTAAAGTCATGCAGTGTTCTTTTTTTTGTCATATTTTTGTTAATTTGTAATTTAATTGTCATGTTTTTATATTATCGTCATTTGATTTTGTTTCTTATAACAAAAATGTTTTTTCCCTCAAGGTAATGTGAATTTACTTGCAAAACTTTTAAGCTCCCCTGAGAAACTTTACATTCATTCTTAAAATTCTTTCCCCAAAGAGCTTTGCATTTACTCAGAAAACTTTTGCATTTCCTGAATTTGCTTGGCAAGAGCACAAAAATATTGCGAGCAAGTACAAAGCATCTTGAGGGAATGCAAATATAGTTTTTATATACACACTAGCTGTCTGTAATTTTTCCTACATTTTTCCCCATATAAAAATGCATTTTAGTTAGTGTTGTCAAATCGATTAATCGCGATTAATCACATCCAAAATAAAGTTTGTGTTTACATAATGTATGTGTGTGTACTATGTGTATTTACCTAAATGCATACACATAAATATATACATTTAAGAAACATATGTAGTATATATTATGTAAACACAAACGTATTTTGGATGCGATTAATCGATTTGACAACACTAATTGTAAAGTCATGCAGTGTTTTTATATAATTGTCATTTGATTTTGTTCCTTATAACAAAATGCTTTTTACCTTAAGAAAATTTGCATTCCCTTGGAAAACCTTTGAGCTCCCCTGAGAAACTTTGCATTCATTCTTAAATTTCTTTCCCCAAGGAGCTTTGCATTTACTCAGAAAACTTTTGCGTTTCTTGAAAAACGTTTTTTATGTTTGCTCGAAAAGAGCACAAAAATATTGCGAGCAAGTGCAAAGCTTCCTGAGGGAATGCAAATGTAGTTTTTATATAAACGCTAGCTGTCTGCAGTTGTTCCTGCAATTTTTACTTCTAAAAATGCATTATACTTAGTGTTGTCAAATCAATTAATTGTGATTAATCGCATCCAAAATAAAATTTTGTGTTTACATAATGTATGTGTGTGTGTGTACCTAAATACATACACAAAAAAATATATATATTTAAGAAACATATGTCGTATATATTATGTAAACACAAACGTATTTTGGATGCGATTAATCGATTTGACAACACTAATTGTAAAGTCATGTAGTGTTCTTATTTTTGTTATTTTGTAATTTAATTGTCATATTTTATATCATAGTCAGTTGATTTTGTTCCTTTACAACAAAAAATGCTTTTTTGGAGCTCCCCAAAGAAACCTTCTGTTCATTCTTAAAATATTAATTTCCCCAGGGAGCTTTGCGTTTGCTCAGAAACATTTGAGTTTCCAAAGAAACTTGTTTACGCCCAAAAAGCACAAACATTTTATGTAAACATTAGCTTTCTTTCTACATTTTTCCCTTCTATAAATGCATTTTTGTTAGTGTTGTCAAATCGATTAATCGTGATTAATCGCATCCAAAATAAACGTTTACATAATATATGTGTGTACTATGTATATTTACATAAATACACATACATACATGTATGTATTTAAGAATATATGCAATACTTATATATTATGTAAACACAAACATATTAAGGATGTGATTAATTGCAGTTAATCAGTTTGACAGCACTAATTTTAGTCATGCAGTGGTCTTTTATTGTCTTTTTTTATTTGTTTTTTAATTGTAATTCAATTTGCATGTGCTAATAAAACTTTTGTGTTCCACTAGAAACTTTTTTCTACGTTCATTAAAAAAGAGCACAGAAAGCTTCTTGAGGCAACGCAAAAATAATATTTTATATAAACACTAGCTGTCTGCAATTGTTTCCACATGGTTTCCCTTCTAAAAATGCATTTTAGGTGGTCTTGTCAAATCGATTAATCGTGATTAATCGCATCCAAAATAAAAGTTTGTGTTTACATAATATGTGTGTGTACTATGTACTATTTACATGTGTATATATAAATACATACACAAACATGTATATTTGTAAAAAATATATGTAATATATATTATGTAAACACAAACTTATTTTGGATGCGATTAATGGCAATTAATCGATTTGAGAGCACTAATTTTAAAGTGTTCTTTTTTGTTATATTTTTGTTAATTCACAATTTAATTGTCATGTTTTTATCTTTGTCATTTTATTTTGTTCCTTATAACAAAAATGCACTCTGGAAAATAGCACAGAAGTATTCAAACAAGCACAAAGTTTATAAGGAGTAGTTCAGTTCCAGTACAAAAATGTACAGATAATGTACTCACCCCTTTGTCATTCAAGATGTTCATGTCTTTCTTTCTTCAGTCGTAAGGAAATTATGTTTTTGAGGAAAACATTTCATGATTTTTCTCCATATAGTGGACTTCTATGGTGCCCCCGAGTTTGAACTTCCAAAAAGCAGTTTAAATCAGCTTCAAATGGCTCTAAACGATCCCAGACAAGTAAAAAGGTTCTTATCTAGCGAAACTAACATTTTTTTTTTTTTTAATTACAATGTATATACTTTTTAACCACAAACGCTCATCTTGTCTAGCTCTGCTAGAGGGCTAAAAAAAATATATAAATTGTCAATTTTTTTTCAAAACTGGCCGATCATTTTGCAAGATAAGACCCTTAATCCTTGCCTGGGATCGTTTAGAACCCTTTGAAGCTGCATTTAAACTGCATTTTGGAAGTTCAAACTTGGGGGCACCATAGAAGTCCACTATATGGAGAGAAATCCTGAAATGTTTTCTTTACGTCTGACATCTTGGATGACAAGGGGGTGATTACTTTATCTTAACATTTTTGTTCTGGAAGTGAACTACCCCTTTAAGACAATACAAATATAATATTTTATTTAAAATAATATATTTTTTTTTCATACAAATTAACTGACAGCCTTCTAAAATATTAAAACAAAAAACATATAAATGTAAGAGAACCATCATTTGACCATTGTGACTCCACTCCAACATTAATATTTTTCTAACCGAATCTTTTCAGACATTGCGTATGCGTCATCATTATGCATTCTGTCAAAGTTTAGACATGCTTCCATGCATTTGATTTCTTTTGGAGAATCGGCTTAATTTGCTTCCATCCTCCCAATGCTATGCGGAGTGCTTGATATGGTTGATGGTTTTACCTTTACTTCCTCCTCGACTACTGAACTCTTTAGCTCCTTCAAAGTGATTGTTGGCCTCTCTGTGGCATCTCTCACAAATCTCCTTCTTGTTCGGTTGGAGGGCTTTGACAGATGACCTTTTCTAGACGCTTTCTGGGTGGTTTGCCGTAGCTTCCACTTGATAATTGACAATTCAACCAACACTGTTCACTGGAACTGGCGAATCCTGTATGTGTCCCATTCCCCCGGTTATTCATGCGTGGTATGTGCATCTCTAAAAACTCTTGTATCGAGGTGGCATGTTTGTTTGCTTGATTATTTGTTTGTTTATATGCTATTATGGCATAAAGATCATCCAGTTTGACAGTTCTGTGCAAAACATAGTATATTTGTCCCTGGGCAGCTTTGTGGATTGCACAGCTCCTCTACAGTATGAGAGCTCCATAATGGAAGCAGTGGATAAAAAGAAAAAATTCCATAGGCAAGCAACCGTACATGATTAAAAAAATGAAATCCCCCATTAGAGAGATGGGATGAGAGTATGGTAGTTATCCGGCTTATAGTCTCAGACGGCACACCCACAGACTGTTCACAGACCGTCTGATGCATCTTGCACACAAAAATAGCTAGAACTGTCTGTAGTCGGCAGTTGCAGTCTGATTGGCTGACTTCTATTCAGTTTCAGGAGCACAAAGGAAGAGTGGTGTTCATAAGTTCCCAGAGAGCTACAATGAATGCTTCTGAGAAAGAGCTAGTGACTGGAAATTTGTGAGGTTTGTGGCATTGAATCTTTGGTCTCATAAGTCGCTATGATGAGAGAAATGGCAATGGCCATTTCATGAACAAATCGTTGAGATCTTTGATTATTAATCACAGCTCCCAAAAATGATTCTCTCTGAATGATTCTTTCACAAAATCTAGGCTCAGTGGAACGAAAGATTATCAGTGAATAATAACTTCAATAACTGAGATTTTTGAAGCTTGAAAGCTACAGTTCTTTTTGTAATTGCACGAAAAACCTATTAAAATTTCTTCTTTTTGGAAGAAAGTAAGTAGTGCCCTATGATTTTTATGACTGGAATCCAGTCATAAAAATGTAACTTATTGTATAACGTGGAATGTCATGGAATTTGCCCAATTTTGGATTAATAAATTAAAAAGTAGGTCAGTACACTTAAATCAAAATGTGATATGGACTACTTTCTGTGAATATTAAGCCGGTTTTGTTTACTGAGAGTGTCACAGACGGTGCCTCTGTGGCCCTCTCCGAACGGTCGCAGCGGGAACCTTCGCCCGCATTTTAGTTCCTACCCGGACCCAGTTTACTCACGTACCTCGGTCTGTTCCGCTTCAGGTGTTGTCTATTTTCACAATCATTTCTAGCCTTTATAAGGCGCGGACATTCTGAACTTCTTTGCGAAGTCTTATCGTTCCCATGGACATATTTCTGAGCGTTATTCCCTGTGATTGCCTTCCCGTGTATGACCCTGGACTGTTTCTATCGTTGACGATTCTTGCTGCCAGCCTTGTTGATTCCCGCCTGCTTTGTGACTACTCTATTGGAATTCCCGTGAGTTGTGTTATCCTGAATAAAGCCTTGCACATGGATCCGAATGTCTCTGAGCCTATGTTACAGAAGACTTCGCCAGATCAGGATCCAGCGGCTATTCATGACGTCATCACGGAAGTCTCCCGCCAGGCGTCGGTTCTCAATGTACATCATCTTCAGCTCAGTAAGCTTACAACCACGACTGAGGACCTTGTACGATCGATGCAGGAACTAACAGCAGCTGTTAACCGCTCGTTTGCCCCGATGGATCCACCCGCAGCGGCCGCCATTGCCGCGCCCCCCGCGGCTTCGGTGAGTCAACCCGCTCCATCTCGTGTATCACTCCCGGGAAAGTACGATGGGACGGCAGGCGAGTGCAAGGGATTTCTTATGCAATGCGCTATCTACATCAATTCACAACCTTCACAGTTTGTCACTGATGACTGTAAAGTCTCCCTGGTGTGTTCCCTCCTGTCGGGCAGAGCGTTAAAATGGGCGACAGCACTCTGGGAGGGACAACAAATGACCTTCCCTACCTATCAAAGCTTTCTTAAGAAGTTTAAAGATGTGTTCGACCACTCAGAGGATGGTAAGGAGGCAGAGGATGAGCTCCTTAACCTTCGTCAAGGCTCATCTACAGCCGCTGATTACACGCTGGCATTTCGTACCCTGGCAGCCCAGGCGGGTTGGGAGGCAGGGCCCCTGAGAGCGATGTACCGACGAGGATTACGGATGGATCTTCAGGCTGAGCTAACACGCTGGAATGATGTCAAGGATCTGGAGGAGTATATGGACATGGCCATTAGAACGGATAACCTCATCCGCTCTCACAGGGGTCGCCGCTCTTCAGCATTTTTCGGTTCATCTCCCTCCGCATCCCCTGAGGAACCCATGCAGATCGGCTACACTCGCCTGACCGAGGAGGAGCGCGAACGGAGAATGAGGAACCGTCTCTGTCTGTACTGTGGTCAACCAGGACACCTTCGGGCACAATGTCCGACGCGAGCCCCTCGGCGTCCTAACAACCGGGTAAGCCATGTTCCTCTGACTCCATCATTACTTCTAGATGTATGCATAGTAATTCAGAATCGTCAGATTAGGACCAAGGCTTTAGTTGATTCGGGAGCTGCGGGCAATTTTATTGACAGAGACTTTGCTAACCGTAACCGCATTTCTCTTATTCCATGTGAACCCCCCATGGCTGTGGCAGCCCTCGACGGACGACCACTAGGGGCTGGAAGAATTCACTTCACCACCCAGCACCTCACTCTGATCACCAGCTCACTGCACCAGGAATCTATACAGCTTCTGGTAACACAGTCACCCAGTCACGCCATCATCCTCGGCCATCCCTGGCTAACCCTTCATGATCCTCAGATCTCCTGGAAGGATCAAGAGATATCACAGTGGTCCACGACCTGTCAACTGAACTGCTTGAACTATCCACAGAGAACTTCTTCAGGATCCTCCACTGTCCCTTCCGAGCCCGTGACCCTAGAGAACCTACCAGCGCACTATCAGGACCTTAGCCTGGCCTTTAGCAAAGTGAAGGCAACACAACTGCCACCTCATCGCGACTCAGACTGTGCCATCGACCTTCTGCCAGGAGTCATTCCCCCCAGGGGACGAGTCTATCCACTTTCACAACCCGAAACCCTGAGCATGCAGCAGTACATTGAGGAGGAAGTGGCTAAAGGTTTCATACGTCCTTCAACCTCACCGGCTTCAGCCGGATTCTTCTTCGTCAAGAAGAAAGACGGCTCTCTCCGCCCATGCATTGATTATAGAGCCCTCAATGAAGTTACTGTTAAGTACCGTTACCCTCTACCCCTGGTACCTGCAGCCCTAGAACAACTCCGCTCGGCCCGCATCTTCACCAAACTGGACTTGAGGAGCGCTTACAACCTTGTACGCATCCGAGCAGGCGACGAGTGGAAGACCGCCTTTTCAACTACCACTGGTCACTACGAGTATCTTGTGATGCCCTTCGGATTGTCCAACAGTCCCTCTGTGTTTCAGGCTTTAGTCAATGACATTTTCCGGGACATGCTGAACCAATATGTAATAGTCTATATTGACGACATCCTCATTTACTCCAGGAACCTACAGGAACACGTAGAACACGTCCGCGCAGTGCTACAAAGACTCATTGAGCATCAACTTTACGCCAAGCTTCCCAAGTGTCAGTTTCACCTGTCTACGGTCTCCTTTCTGGGATACATCGTCAGCTCAGAGGGCATAACTATGGAGGACAACAAGGTATCCGCCGTGGTGCAATGGCCACGTCCCCACTCTGTCAAGGAGTTACAGCGCTTTCTGGGGTTTGCTAACTTTTACAGGAGGTTCATCCGTGGTTTCAGCCAGGTGGCCGCTCCGCTCACCTCCCTCACCCGTAAGGGCACCGGCAAGTTGGCGTGGAACCCTTCCAGTGAGAAGGCTTTTCAAGATTTAAAATCCAGATTTACGTCCGCTCCCATTCTACGGCACCCAGACCCCGACAAGCAGTTCGTAGTAGAGGTAGACGCCTCCAACACGGGCACAGGGGCCATTCTCTCACAACGTCATGGTAACCCACCCAAACTATACCCCTGCGCATACCACTCCAGAAAACTCAGTCCTGCGGAGAGCAATTACGACGTTGGGGACAGGGAACTCCTGGCCATGAAAGTAGCCTTGGAGGAGTGGAGGCATTGGCTGGAGGGATCCAGCACCCCATTCCTCGTTCTTACTGATCATAAGAATTTAGAGTATTTACGGTCGGCTCGACGTCTCAATGCTCGTCAAGCTAGATGGTCTCTATTCTTCTCACGATTCCACTTCCAGATCACCTATCGCCCCGGGTCGAAAAATGGCAAGGCCGACGCTCTGTCTCGACAACACGATCACTCTCAATTGGATTCACAGCCCGCTACTATCATACCAACCACATTGATCGTTTCTCCAGTTCAGTGGGATATAATGACGGAGATCTCCGACGCCCAGCAAACCGATCCCACGCCTCCCGAATGTCCTGCCGAATTGACTTATGTGCCGGAAACTCTTCGCCAGCGTCTCCTAACCCTAATCCATGAAAATCCCAGTTCTGGACATCCTGGTATCCAAGCAACGAAGGAACTCGTGTTGAACAAATTCTGGTGGCCCAAAATGAATCAACATATTACCAGCTATGTGAAGGCTTGTGCTACCTGCAACAAATCTAAGTCACAGCACCAACGCCCAGCGGGTCTCCTTCAGCCCTTGCCTGTTCCTGAACGACCGTGGTCCCACGTGGCTGTGGACTTCATCACAGATCTACCTCCCTCTAACCATAACACCACAATTTTAACCATTATTGACCGTTTCTCTAAGGCTTGCCGACTCATTCCCCTCCCCAAACTGCCCACCGCCTGGGAGACGGCTCAGGCGCTCCTACATCAAGTATTTCGTTTCTATGGCTTACCTGAGGACATAGTATCAGATCGTGGTCCTCAGTTCACCTCCCGAGTCTGGAAGGCCTTCTGCTCCCAGCTAAATATCAACGTGAGTCTGACGTCAGGCTATCATCCTCAATCCAACGGGCAGGCAGAGAGGCTCAACCAGGAACTAACCAAATTTCTCAGAGCCTACTGCCATCTGAATCAAGATAACTGGAGTGACTACTTGCTGTGGGCAGAGTACGCCCAGAACTCACTCAAAAAGCCCTCTACTCAGTTAACCCCGTTCCAATGTGTATTGGGCTTTCAACCACCATTGTTTCCCTGGTCCGGCGAACCCACCAACCTCCCCACACTGGACGCTTGGTTGCAAAGGAGTGAGGCTACCTGGGAGGCCGCCCATACTAACCTACAGAGAGCAGTTCAACGGGTTACTCGTCAGGCCAATCGGCTCCGCAGGAGGGCACCTCATTACCAAGTGGGCCAGTGGGTGTGGTTATCATCCCGAGATCTTCGCCTCCGGCTCCCCTGCAAGAAACTCAGTCCGAGGTACGTGGGTCCCTTCAAAATTATTAAACAAATAACCCCTGTTTCTTTCCGTTTACAATTACCGTCCCATTATCGTATCTCACCCACCTTTCACGTCTCTTTGTTCAAGCCCGCTGCGGACCCTGGTGGAGAGGGGGACCAGGACGAGGCTGACCAGGCTGAGACCCCTTCCCTGCTACCTGATGTGGAGAACATATATCAGGTTAATCAGATCCTGGACTCTCGGCGTCGAGGGGGAGTACTCCAATACCTTGTCGACTGGGAGGGGTACGGTCCCGAGGAGAGGTCATGGGTCAATTCCAAGGACATTCTCGACCCTCAACTCACCGCCTCGTTCCACCGGGATCACCCGGGTAAGCCGGCCCCTCGCCCCCGTGGTAGACCTCGGCGCCGAGGAGTGGCTCGCTTCGGGAGCCGCTCGCAGGGGAGGGGCTCTGTCACAGACGGTGCCTCTGTGGCCCTCTCCGAACGGTCGCAGCGGGAACCTTCGCCCGCATTTTAGTTCCTACCCGGACCCAGTTTACTCACGTACCTCGGTCTGTTCCGCTTCAGGTGTTGTCTATTTTCACAATCATTTCTAGCCTTTATAAGGCGCGGACATTCTGAACTTCTTTGCGAAGTCTTATCGTTCCCATGGACATATTTCTGAGCGTTATTCCCTGTGATTGCCTTCCCGTGTATGACCCTGGACTGTTTCTATCGTTGACGATTCTTGCTGCCAGCCTTGTTGATTCCCGCCTGCTTTGTGACTACTCTATTGGAATTCCCGTGAGTTGTGTTATCCTGAATAAAGCCTTGCACATGGATCCGAATGTCTCTGAGCCTATGTTACAGAGAGTCACTTCATGAGCATTTAACCATTTCTTTTGAGAAGAGCTATTGTCATATCATATACAAACTGAAACGTAAAGGTCTTTACAGCAACCCGTCAAAATAAAAGTTTGGTTTAACTTGAAGAAATCGTGGTTAATCACATCCAAAATAAAAGTTTATATATGTGTGTGCGGTGTTTATTTATTATGTATATATAAAGACACACAGGTACAGCACATATTAAGAAAATATTTACATGTTTCCATAAAATGGAATCTAGAAAATTAATGGGAAACAGAATTAGGTAAAAATAAAACTACATTTTAGGGGGGGGGAAAGTAAAACAGATTTCATTGGGCCTTAACATGTAATTTTTGTTACATTTTAATTAAATTGCTGTTAAAAAGTTTCATTAATTTTTAATAAGTTTCATAATTTAATTAGACATGATTTTAAATACAAGTAAAAAGTAGATACAAAAAAAGTCTAGAAAAGAAAAAAAATGGGAAAAATGGAATATGAAAAAAAAAAACAGAATATGAGAAAAAATAAAACTGATTTCATTGGGCTTTAAAATGTAATTGTTACATTTGTAATAAATTGTTATTAAATTGTGTAATTTTCATGATTTCAATAAATTAGACATGGTTTTTAAATTCATACTTTTTAATTTAACCATTAAAATAGAGTCTAGAAAAATGAAGAAAAAAAGGAATTTGGGAAAAAAATAAAACTGATTTCATAGGGCCTTCATTTTATTTTTGTTCAGTTTTAATAAATTGTTGTTAATTTTCATGATTTCAATTAATTAGACACGGTTTTTAAATCATACTTTTTAAATTAACCATTAAAACAGAATCTAGAAAAATGAAAACATGAAAAAAAAATGGAATTTGAGAAAAAATAAATCTGATTTCATAGGGCCTTAAATTTTTTTTATTTTGTTACATTTTAAATAAATTGTTAAATTGTATATATTTCATGATTCAAGTAATTCTACATGGTTTTTAAATTCATAATTTTTAATTTAACAATTAAAACAGAGTCTAGAAAAAATGAAAATAGAAAAAAGAAAACTGGATATAAAAAAAAATATGGAATTTGGGAAAAAATGAATCTGATTTCATAGTTTTATTAATAACCAAATATTTCTGTAGAGTGAACTGTACATTTAAAGAATCATTGTGAGACTTCTTCTGTAATTTACTATTGAACATACACTACCATTCAAAATTTTGTGTCAGTAATTGTTTTCTTCTACTTGTATCCTGCAAAGATGCATTTAATTGATCAAAAAGGACAGTAAGACATTTATAATGTTACACAAAATTTCCATTTAAAATAAATGCAAATCTTTAGAACTTTCTATTCATCAAAGAATCTTAAAAACTGCATCAAACCAATTGCAATAGTAATTCACAGTATTATGTGTTTTATTTGATCAAATAAATTCTGCCCTGGGGAGCATAAGGTGCTAAAAATGTTTAGTATTTATTGAATAAAACCAAAGGTCTGGTACTAAAACTTAAAAAAAAAATGGGCCGAAAAACTTCTAACCTTAATATTTAATTACTGTGGATTTTAATGTTTGCATATGGAGGTTTTTAGTATCTGAATAATCCCCGCTGCCACTGCTTTACTTCAAGATGAGGAAACTTGACCTACATATTGTTTCAACATTATTTTGCAGCTATTTTGGTAATGTACTAGTAGTATGTGCAGAGCTCAGGCAGGCGGTTAGACCTGCCTCAAACCTGACATTTTAACTAATGTTCTTCACAAAAGGTTAGAGTGACCTACATGCTCCATGTGGAGTTTTCTCTCTCTCCTCCTCTTTCTCCTTGCACCTGAATGAAACGTTGCCTTAAGTGCTAGAACGCACAAAATAAGAAGTGTTAATTATTCAGAATTTAAATTAAGCGACTGACGTTAAAGATTTGTACCTTGACGTTGATAACAACAGCGTCATTCCACAATATAATTATCCCTATAGGGAGAATACATGAACCGTATTACCGAACTTTCTATTCCTGATACAGAACGGGGATGTGGCGGCTCTGATAACCCAAATGTTTGTGAGTCATCAGCACCTGCTGAATGTCACCTGAATTCCATTTCCTCCCGCAGCTCTCAGATCTGTTGGCCGCGGTAACAGGGAAAGCGGCATGGGTGCTCTGCTGGGCCGAATTTGTGCAAGAGAAATAAGTAAATAGACTGTTATGCTAATGCTATAAGCCAAGAATGTCTCTCTCTGCCCCTCCTGAGCTATGCTGGACACAGGTTCTTGCTGGCAGTGTTATCATCCATGCAGATCTTTGAAAGGCTAGGCTTTGGATTAGCCCTATGCTGACACAGCTTGACCTTGTGGGGTGTGTGTATGTGCGTCTCTTTGATACATGAAAGTGTGTGGATCTCTGTGTGTGTGTGTGTGTAAGCAGTGTTTTCTTCTGTAGTGGGTAGGAAAGGCAATTCTGCTCAAAAATAAACTATAATAAAAATATATTTTAAGCTGAAGGAAATCGATTCAACAAAAAATGTGTGATTAAAGACTTGCTGGATACTTTGGTAGGGTTTTTTGTTATTACATTTGCTTGTTAAAGGGATCGTTTACCCAAAATGAAAATCCATCCTAGTTGTATATGACTTTCTTCTTTCAGACGAATACAATTGGAGTTATATATAAAAAGTCATGGCTTTTCCAAGCTTTATAATGGCAGTGAATGGCTGTTGAGATTTTGAAGTCCACAAAACTGCATCCATACATCATAAAAAGTACTCCACATGGCTCTGTAGGCTACTAAAGGCCTTCTGAAGTAAATCGATGCATTTGTGTAAGAAAAATATCCATATGTCGTACACATGTTCACGAGAGAGTGGGTTTCCCTGCGGATGACGTAGGCGTAAGCTCTAATGAGAATATGCTAGTCTCATGAGAACCAAGTTTTATTTACAGCAAAGGAAAACCAGTCTCCTTTTGACTTAGATCAAAATCCTCTCACATTTTTCTTTACAAATCCTCGTTTTGTACTTCATAAATCGTGATCAATGTGTTGTTTTGCTCTCTTCTCTTTGCGGTTTTGCCGACATCCTACATGTTCTGCTGGAATGCCACTCGCGTACGACAGTTAGCGGAAGCTAGAGATTACGGTTTATAAAGTTTTAAATATGAATATTTTTTTTTTACACAAATGCATCGATTTTCTTTAGAAAGCCTTTATTAACCTCCCCAAGCCGTGTGGAGTACTTTTTGTGATAAATGGATGCACTTCAAAATCTTAAACCCTATTCATTGCCATTACAAAGCCAGGACATTTTTAATCTAACTCTGATTGTATTCGTCTGAAAGAATAAAGTCATAAATACCTTGGATGGCTTAGTGTGGTTTACTTAGTTGGTTATTTGTCTAAGAAAATACACTCAAATTGAATGTTGTTGTTATTAGGGGTTCAAGCACGTAACGCTAAAACCCTATTGTAATTAGAATGGCTAAGGATCAGCAAATTTCCACATAAAACTGATCATGCAGACCAAACCGTAAGTCGTAGAGACTTGGATTGTTAGTAGAGGAATGTTAGTACTCATATCACTGACAACGTGACCAAGGCTTACCCAATCAGCCACATGGAGGCGCTCTAGTGATCAAAAGTTCCAAATCGCTCATAACTCCTAAACCATCAGTCGCAGACTCAAGTGTCTTATGTCATTGGAGTCTTTGGCTGACGCTGGACAAAATGCATGCCTCCGATTTGATTTTTCAAATCTCGAAATACTCAACATTTTCGGGTATTTAGAATTTTTTGGAAAACCTACTGTTGTGAATTAGTCCTGTTTTTCACCCGATCGGAAGCAAACCAGTGAAGAAAGATTCTCTGGAGAGTGAATATGTGACCCTGGACCACAAAACCAGTCTTAAGTCGCTGGGGTATCTTTGTAGCAATAGCCAAAAATACATTGCATGGGTCAAAATTTTTGATTTTTCTTTTATGCCAAAAATCATTAAGAAATTAAGTAAAGTTCATGTTCCATGAAGATTTTTCTGTAAAATTCCTACTGTAAACATATCAAAATGTAATTTTTGATTTGTAATATGCATTGTTAAGAACCTAATTTGGACAACTTTAAAGGTGATTTTCTCAGTCTTTTTGAATTTTGGATCCTCAGATTTCTGATTACAAATAGATGTATCTCGGCCAAATATTGTCCTATCCTAACAAACCATACATCAATAGAAAGCTTATTTATTGAGCTTTCATATGATGTATACATCTCAGTTTTGTCAAATTTAATCTTATGACTGGTTTTGTGGTCCAGGGTCACATATCAGTAATTATCAAAAAAAGTCACCGGTGCAAATGGACGCCAAAACGTTCAAGAGGGGCAGGGCCACTTTTAGTTAAATGTCTGTAACTCCTGAACGGAATGAGATCTTCGCCAAACTCAGAATATTTATGTAAGAGCTCAATCCGAGGTCACAGGACAAAAATCTTGGTGGCGCTATAAGATGGGAAAAAACATAAAAAACCTATGAAATCATTTTGTCCTATTAACATGAAAATCGCTGAGCATGGTCTTGGTCCAAAGTGCCACAAGTGTCTATGAGGACATTTGCGTATCTCAAAAAAAAAATGGCCGTCATGGCAGATGAAGTTTGAGCACCTATTAGACATAGTTAACGGAGGCCGGTTGGAATGAAACTCAGTGGGCCTGTTTGACTCACACCCCAAATGTCTGTAAAAAATTGAACAAAATCAGCCACTAGGGGCTGATTTCACACATACATGCAATTATTCATATCATATGATAGAACTCCTCATTCCGGACAACTTTGCCTCTAGAACCGCTGCTGTCAATTACTTTTGCGAACTAGTCCTAGGGTTTTTTACTAGCATGCAAAGTTTTAAGGAGATCGGACCACAGCTGATTTAAAGACTTGGATGGTTAATGTAGTTGGACTTGGCTTAAATCAAAATCTTCCCACATTTTTCTTTACAAATCCTCATTTTGGACTTCTAATTCGTGACCGGTGTGTTGTTTCGCTCTCTTCTCTTTGCGTTTTTTTTAAAAAAGGGGTCAAAATTTACCTTTTGGGAAGCTACAATGGGACTGTTTACAAAAGGGCCTGGCAAAATGTACCCAAAATCCTATAAAGCCTGCAGAAAAACTCAAAACTTCACGAAACCTTGTGAGGACATGTGACACCTGATTCTAAACCAGCATGCAAAGTTTTAAGGAGATCGGACCACAGCTGGCGCTATAAAAAGTCATAAATGTTAAAAAACACAATATTGCTATAGTAAATTACCGGGATTTGATGGTTTAGGTGGTTACAGGCTTGCTAAATAATGTCTTTTTTCATATGTTCATATGTGCTTAAATGCCTTAAAGCACTTGAACCTTGGTAATCACTGCTTGCAGCTATATTTATCATTATTGTATGTAGTAACAGTTATGTAGTGGTAAAATAAACTACAACAAAAACTTTTCTTTAACTTAACTTTGGTTGGTTGACCTTTTATAGTATATTATATTTACTTGTTAATAGTGTAGGGCAAATGGATTTCCATTTTCCAAGTCTTTAACTTTGAATTTACATTGGACTACACAGAGGGGACTTTGCCTCCTCATTTCACAAGTCGACCACACGCCACTGGTGTGTGTCACTTTGGCGTATGTCATTAACTCCATATTACATTTCTGGACTTGGGTGGGAGCCCATGGATATTTTATTAAAGAGCGTCCGTGCATGGGAAATGAGCCGGCGCTATACTGTGATTACTTGCTACTGGGGCAACGGTGTGTTTCACTTTCGGAATGCCCCAGATAGTGTAATCTATGATTAACTGGGTAGAAGTTTCACTTTCCTAGGAGCAGTTGTTGTCACAGAGCAAATTAATAAATTAAATGATGTCTACACCTGAGACACATCAGCCTGCAGGCGGCGTGGAATGTAAACCAGGACCTGACATCAAACTTTTCCACATACTTGTCTTGCAGGCAAAGTAAAACTGATGGTTTACCTGCCTAACAGCTTTTAAAGGAATAGTTCACTCAAAAATGAAAATTCCGTCAAACCCGTAAGACCTTTTGGAACACAGATTAAGATATTTTTGATGAAATCTGAGAGCTTTCTGACTCTTCATAAAAACGTCACAACACACTGTATACATTTTGCCATTTTTATGACCATATATTTAATATTGGGGATCATCCCAGAAAAGCATTAATGTAAAGCCCTGATGTGTTAGTAATCTGAGTGTAAAACTCAAACAAAAGCTTTATCAGAATGCAAACAGAAGTCTGGATTTGATTGCAGTAATGATGGCCTTAGCAACCGCCTGTCCAGATAATAAATCAAATCATAGCTTCCTCTACAGCTCTGTCCCAAAACAGCTTGGCAATCATGTCGAGAGGAGCCCATTTTCTTGTTTGGAAACGGCTACTCACAGTGTCAGGATATTCCCAAACAACATCACTGCTCATCAGTCTTGCCGCTTCATTCTTCATGGTTTCTCGAAATCAGCAGAAATTGCTTTGTGTGTGTGTGTGTGTGTGTGTGTGTGTGTGTGTGTGTGTGTGTGTGTGTGTGTGTGTGTGTGTGTGTGTTTGTGTGTGTGTGTTTAGCAAATTCTCTTATAGCTTTAATATGTGTTCCTGATTCTCGTGCCTTTGCAGATGACCTATATTTTAGGTGACTGTATTCGTAGTGACTTCATTTTCTATATAATACAGTGAGAAAAAAAAAATTTATCCCCTGCTACAATCTTGTCCCTGACATCCTTGGACAGCTCTTTAGTTTTGGCCATGGTGGAGAGTTTGGAATCTGATTGATTGCTTCTGTGGACAGGTGTCTTTTATACAGGTAACAAGCTGAGATTAGGAGCACTCCCTTTAAAATAGTGCTTCTAATCTCAGCTCCTTACCTGTATAAAATCTTGCTGATTGTTAGAGGATCAAATACTTATTTCACTCATTAAAATGAAAATCAATTTCTAACTACTTTGAAATATGTTTTTCTGGATTTTGTTACTTGTTATTCTGTCTCTCACTGTTCAAATTAACCTACCATTAAAATTATAGACTGATCATTTCTTTGTCAGTGGGCAAACGTACAAAATCAGCAATCATTTTTTTCTTCACTGTATTTGAGTTACAATAATAAGCATATAGCATAACGACAGTGGTTTATGTACTCTTGCGGATGGGATTGTGATTTTTGTTTTTATTAATAAAGTGTGAGTGTCTGTTTTCTGTGGGTGTTACAAAAGGCGAATTATGCATTATGAAATCCATTAAAATATATAACAAAATATGTACAGTATACACTGTTGTTAAATTTAGTATGCTTTTTTTTGGTTGTTTTAAAGAAAATAAAAATTTTAGCAAGGCCACGTTATGTTGATCACCAGTGACAAGCAACGATTTTTATAATTTTACGAAGGTTTTTTTTTTATGTTTTTTTTTTTTTTTTACTTTTTTAAACGTACGAAAATATTAATGTAAATCAGGAATATTAATTATTAACCACATTACTGTTTTTTATCTGTTTTTGATCAAATAAATTGCTTTATAGAAGGGTGGTATAGAAGCCTGTTTTAAGTTATAAAGTCAGAATTGTGAGAACTATATAGCAGTTTTGAGAAATAAAGTTGCAATTCTCAGAAATAGTCAGAATTGCAACATATAAACTCATAATTTTGACTTTATAACTCGCAGTTGTGAGTTAATAGCTCACAATTCACAATTTTGAGAACATATCTGATTTCCCCATAAAATTGGACTTTATAACTCTCAATTTGCGAGGGCAAAAAGTCAGATTTGCAATATATAGACTTGAAATTCTGAGAAATAAAGTCAAAGTTAGAATTGAGAGATAAAAAATTCACAAATCTGACTTTTTTTTTCCTTAGAATTGTGTGATATAAACCCACAATCGCGAGTTATAAAGTAATTCTGAGAAATAGTCAAATTCTGAGAAATTAAGTCAGAATTGCGAGTTCAGTCAGAATTGTAAGATATAAACTCGCAATTTTGAGAACATATCAGTCTTTTTCCCTCTCAAAATTGGACTTTATAACTCTCAGTTGCAAGTCTAAGTCTCTCAATTCATAAAAAAAATGAATTGCAAGATATAAACTCTCAATTTCGAGAAAAAAGTCATAATTGTAAGTTATCTCGCAATTCTGACTTTATTTTTTTTGCAATTGTGAGTTTATATCATACAATTCTGACAAAAAAGTCAGAATTACTAGTTTTTATCTCGCAATTCTAACTAATTCCTTGCAATTGTACGCAATTGCATTTCATGCAATTCTGACAAGTCAGAATTACCGGTTTTTATCTCACAATTCTGACTTTAAAACTCACAATTGCAAGTTTATATCACCCAACTGTGAGAAAAAAGTCAGAATTGTAACTTTATATCATGCAAATCTAACTTTATAACTCACAATTGCGAGTTTATATCACACAATTCTGAGACAAAATTCAGAACTGCCAGTTTATATCACGCAGTTCTTACTTTAGAACTTGCAATTCCAAGTTTATATCAAGTAAATCTGAGAAAAAAGTCAGAATTGTAAGATAATTTTATTTTTTTTTAATTTAGTGTCGGAAACTGGCTGCTTGTGTAACAATAATAATCATAAAGCCCTCAAAAATAATGTCTAAAAGGATGTATTGCAAATACTTATCTTAGAGCCCCATTTCTGTCACTTTTTGTAGACCTACTGTCACTGAATATTGTTTTTCTTCATCTAGTCTTGTCTGAAGTGACAAATATTTGCATTGAAAACTGATTATTACGATTTGTTTTCAAGTCATGCAATAGTGTGCCGTTTATTTAGTCTGTGTATTCAGTCTGTTCAGTTCTGTTTGAGCTTACATTTCAAAACCATCTATGACCTGAGAAGCAAGTTATGGTAGTGTTGATTTTCTCCGTCTCTGCCCTCCCTCGGTGTAGAGTGAGTATGATTGCAGTGACTTCTAAGTAATCAGATAACCTTCTCTGCTAGCAGCTGGTGGTTTGTGGATCACAGCAGACACAGATTTTATTAAAGAGGTGAAACATCAGACAGTGGAGCCTTCAAGGTGGCTCACATCATCTTGCTGGCACATGAAAAGGTCAACCATCTCTCTGACTGAGCTGCATTGTCTTTTGATCAGCCAATGTCAAACACAGACATTCATGCATGCTTACAGAGTCATGGTAGCATTTATTTGATTCGGGCCTCATATTTGTATTCTTTTCATTAGTTTCTTTTTTGTATTTTGATGCCTACATTTACACTTTACATACATGCAAAAGAGGTGCGATTCTTAAACCCTTTTGTGCACAGAACAGCTAGAAAAAAAAGTTGCTTTCAAAACCTTTTTTCAGTTGCAAATAAAAACAATATTATTTAAGAAAATACTATTTCAGTCTTACTACTTCAGTACTTCATATTTAATGCAGTGTGTTAATTACCACTTTTTTGTACTTACTTGTAAAATTTTCTAACAATTTCTGAGTGAAAACTGTTTGTACACCAAATTATTTTCAGTGTACATAAGCGAATATGGCTCTATTTGGGCTCTGTGAATTTCTATAAATTACTGTAAACCTCTGATTATGAAAATCAGTTGTCACTCTTTTTAATAACTAAACTGAGTGTGAACATCAACAAATCAGTTGAATAAATTAATAAATAAATCAGTGACTCACTCAGAAAACCATCAATTGTTTTGTGTCTGAATGAACTGCTGGCTTTGAACAAATTTGTTGAGTAAATGATTCAGTGATGCACGCATTAAGACAGTCACTTGTTTAGTTTCTGAATGAATTTGTGTATTTAAATGAATTGGTTGAATGAATGATTCAATGACTCACTCCTTAAGATGGTCACTTGTTTTGTCTTTGAAGCAATCTGTGACTTTGGACAAATTGGTTGAATGATTGAGTGACTCACTTAGAAAGACAGTCACTTGTTTTTTTGTATGAATTGAATCAGTTGCTTTAAACAAATATATTGAGTCAAGGATTAAATTATTCACTCATTAAAGGGATAGTTGAGCTAAAAACGTCTAGGTTACGTAGGTAACCCTCGTTCCCTGAAGGAGGGAACGGGGATGTTACATATGAGAACTCGCCTGAGAGACCAGTCATCTCTGAGCCTTATTCAAAAGGCCAATGAACATTGGCGAGTGGTATTTGCATGCCAAGCCACTCCCCTGTATACGGGTATATAAGAGGGCGGCTTGCAACCACTCATTCAGGTTTTCGCTGAGGAACCGGATCGAGCCAGCGTCAGCGCGACGCCAGGGTCATGGCAGGGGATGTAACGTCTCCGTTCCCTCCTTCAGGGAACGAGGGTTACCTACGTAACCTAGACGTTCCCCTTCAGTCGTTTCACTACGACGTTACATGGGAACAGACCCTATGGAACAGGCCACGACCCTGATGCCGCATTACGCACAACCCACGTGCCGACAGGCGGACGTGTCAGCAGATGGACATTGTAACGTAACCTTCCCAACGTCCTGAGGGCCAATAGAGGGTGCCCCACATGGATGCCAGTACTGAAGCAGAGGTTGGTGGGGCGGAGCACATGAGATCTTTACATGTGGAAATGAAAGTAAATTCAATATATCCATAAGTTTTTAGGGATATACGAGGGAAACAGCGGCCTTCTGGCTGACCGCTGGAAAAATACTGAGAATATTGCCACAATCAGGAACTACTCCGTATTTAGGCCTGACTGCGGGGCATGGAGGACCCAGGGTTCACCGGAGAGCTACATCCTGGGGAAATAGCGCACGGATCCTCTTGGGAATGGCACAGCAAGCCAACACCAGCCGTCCTCCCGCTCACCTGAAGTCTTATGTTAAGACACGGGAGGATACAGCCTCTACGCGGAGGTTGTAGAACCTAGCGGAGGTATTAGGTGTCGCCCAGCCCGCAGCTCTACAGATATCTGCTAGTGAGGCGCCTTGAGCCAACGCATAGGAAGAGGCAACACTCCGTGTGGAGTGGGCACGAACACCTAAGGGGCAAGGATCTCCTTGGTATAAGTAAGACAGAGAGATGGCATCTACCACCCAATGGGCCAACCTCTGTTTGGAGACAGCATTCCCTTTCTGCTGGCCTCCGAAGCAGACAAAGAGCTGCTCGGTGCATCTGAAGTGCCGAGTGCCGTCTACGTATAAGCGCAAAGCACGGACTGGACACAACAGTGCAGAAGCTGGGTCTGCCTCCTCCAGGGGCAGAGCTTGCAGGTTCACCACCTGATCGCGGGAAGACGTGGTGGGAACCTTGGGCACATACCCAGGCCGGGGTCTCAAGATGACGTGAGAATCGCTGGGCCCGAACTCTAGGCACATTTTGTTGACAGAGAAAGCTTGTAGGTCCCCTACCCTCTTGATGGAGGCCAACGCGGTCAGGAGCGCTGTCTTTAATGACAGGAACTTAGCTCGACTGACGCGAGTGGCTCGAATGGGGCGTCCCGTAGGCCCCGAAGGGCGACGGAGAGATCCCAAGAGGGTATGAGGTGCGGTCTGGGAGGATTCATCCTCCTCGCGCCTCTAAGGAACCTCACGACCAATTGGTGCTTACCAAGGGATGTTCCATCCACTGCATCGTGATACGCTGCGATGGCAGCAACGTATACTTTGAGAGTCGAAGGGGACAGCCTGCGCTCCAACTTCTCTTGCAGGAAGGAATGCACTACTGCAATCAGACATCTCTGGGGGTCCTCTCCTCGAGAGGAGCACCAGTCAATGAATAGACCCCACCTCAGTGCGTAAGCCTGTGGAAGGCCGGAGAGGTCTGACGCATCTCGTTCAGGTTCCACTGGTCGGGACGCGGGTGCCAAATTGTGCCCATCCCCTGCGAAAGAAGGTCTTTCTTCAAGGGGATTTTCCAGGGAGGGGCTGCCGCGAGGGAAATGAGTTCTGGGAACTAGGCCTGGGTGGGCCAGTGTGGCGCAACCAGCAGAGCCTACTCCTCGCCCTCCCTGAACTTGCACAGGGTCTGTGCAAGGAGGCTCACTGGGGAAAAGGCGTACTTGGGCCCCGGAGGCCAGCTGTGTGCCAATGCGTCCCTGCCGAGGGAAGCCTAGTTGAGGGAGTGAAGCAACTGGCAGTGGGAGGATTGGCGGTAGGCAAACAGATTTATCTGGGCCTCGCGGAAATGGCTCCAAATCAGCTGGGCTGTCTCGGGGTGGAGTCGCCACTCTCCAGGGCGGGTGGACTGCTGTGAGAGCCGATCGGCTGCACGGTTGAGTTCTCCTGGATCTGTGTGAATGGCACGTAGCAGTTTCAGCCACGTTTGACTCCATAGGAGCAGATGGCGGGCGAGTTGTGACTTGCGACGGGAGCGGTGAGCGCTGGTCGCAGTGCTGTCAATGCGAACAAGCACGTGTTTCTGGCGCAATGTCGGTCGGAAGCGACGAAGGGCTAGAAGCACAGGTAACAACTCGAGGCAATTGATGTGTCACTGCAATCGAGGTCCTATCCAGGAGCCCGATGCTGCTTACCCGTTGTACATGGCACCCCAACCTGTGGTGGACCACAGGTTGAATAGGGGTCAACACTGCGGGAAAAGTGTCCGAGTAATGCCAGACACTACAGCACTGATTGTGCGCGCTTGGTAAGGCGGGCTGTCATGTTGACCGAGTCTGGCTCCAGAGCGAGAAAAGAGATCCTCTGCACTAAGGAGAGTTTGCTCTACACTCGGTTGACCTGAAGGACCAGATGGCAGAGGTGGCGAAGCACCAGGTCCCTTTGTTCGCCCAACGGAACTCGCGAGTGAGCTACAAAGGGCCAGTCGTCGAGACGGTTGGAAATGCGAATGCCTGTCTACCGAAGAGGGGACAGGGCAACTCCCGTGACCTTGAAGAGGATGCGGGGAGAGAGGGACAGGCCAAATGGAAGCACCTTGTACTGAGACGCTCGACCCCCGGGAACAAATCACAAAAGGAGTCTGTGGCGGGGGAATTTGGAGACGTGAAAGTAGGTGCCCTTCAGGTTGATGGCCGCAACCCAACCCTGGAGACGGAAGCATATTCTTATGCACGTCGTCGTGAGCATCTTGGACGGCAGCCTGAGAAGGGGCCGAATCAGAGCTCAAATATCCAGGATGGGTGTTAACCCACCACTCTTTGGGCACGATGAAGTAGGGACTGTAGGACCCTAACTTCATCTCGGCTGGAGGGGCAGGCTGGATCGCATAGCCGAGACGTACCGTCCGTATCAACCACTGCAAGGGTATCAAGGGAACGTTGACCAACGTGACCGTGGTGGGGCAGCCTGGGGGAAAAGGGGGAAGGGACTGAACCCAGAAGGATGAACGTCCTGGAGAAAAGTCTAACTGCATTAAGCAGCGCTTACCTTCTTCCCTGGTTCCTGCGCTGGCGATAGCAGGCTCTGACTCCGGTTCCGAGGAGTGGAAGTGCTGCTAAGGAAGGGGACAGCTGAGCCGCCGGGATGCCATCCTCACTCTCAGGCTCTCCCTCTGATGCTGCAACAGACATCTCATCCTCCTGTGGAGCGCCAAAGGAGACGCTCAGCCCGGTGTGCGGGGAAGCGTACTGCTCTGGAAGCTCGACGGGCTCACGCTGAGGTGCAGAAGACCGCAGGGCTTTGGCAGCCGGCGGTACGTTCTGCACAGTGACTTGAATGTCCCCCTCGTGCCTCGCCACGGCGGCCGAAAAGCATTGATGGCTCAACGACTGGTCGCGGGGCAACGAGGGGAGCCGCCTTGCGAACGAGCGGCTGGACTTCAGCGTAAGCATGGTCATGCATTCGCAATGAACGCACGAACCATCCGTGAACGCCGCCCCAGCATGCTCACGGCCCAGACACGTGAGGCAGCGTTCATGTCCGTCCAGAGAGGTAAGGAAACTGCCACATTCAGGAGCGCACGGCCGGAAAGCCATTCTGAAAAGAACCTCTTTACACAGCCATGAGAAATCACTCTTTTAGTCCCGGTCTGCCCAGGGAGGAAACCGCGGCACCACTGTGCACTCAAATGGGCTTGCTCGCTGGAGAGCAGGAGGCTTTTAATGGCCGTGAAAACGGCAGCCCGCAGGATCCCGCTGGCGGCTGCCAAAACACTCTTTTAGATACTTTGCTCTTTTAGATTGGCAGCACACCAGCGGGGAGAGAGTGAAGAACTCGCAGGAACATCAGCAATGGCTCGAGCAGAGAGGCTCTGAAGCGAAAATCTGAATGAGTGGTTGCAAGCCGCCCTCTTATATAGCCGTATGTACGGGGGAGTGGCTTGGCATGCAAATACCACTCGCCAATGTTCATTGGCCTTTTGAATAAGGCTCAGAGATGATTGGTCTCTCAGGAGAGTTCCCTTATGTAACATCGTAGTGAAACGACTGAAGGGGAATGAAAATTACCCCATGATTTATTTACCCTCAGGCCACCCTAAGTGTGTATGACTTTCTGCTTTCAGACGAATACAGTTGGAGTTATGTTAGAAAATTTTCTATCTCTTCCAAGCTTTATAATAGCAGAAAATGGGTGTCAAGATTTTAAAGTCCAAAAAAATTGTTCATCCATCATAAAAAGTACTCCACACGGCTTTAAGGTAGAGCTGCACAAATAATCATTAAAAGATCTTTATTCAAACACCCACACAATCTCATTTCTAAATGACAATGATTTGTGTCTATTAAACCTTTGTCTGATGAAGTCTTACCAAAACATTTAAATCTGTTACTGAAAGCAGCCAGTTACCATTTTTAGGTAAGAAACAGCTTCACAGAGTCTTTTCAAGTACCCAGTATTATTTCTGTTTTATTGTCATTCATATTATCACAGAAATACTGAGATTAAAGGTCATAGTTCAGATATAAACATTGATGTCTATGGTAGCGATCAAAATAGAGCAAGTCATCTTTCGAAAGTAATTGGTGCTTCAAATAACGTTTGTGTCGATTGCATTGTTTTGCCAAGTTACTGGTAAAAATGTATTTGTCATTGAATCATTCATTTAAGAGATTTGTTCAAAATCGTTGATACATCCAGTAATGAAAGTACGAGAAGTTTTATTTACAGCAAAGGAAAAACCAGTCTCCTCTTGGCTTATATTGAAATTGTTCAATATTTCTCGTCGTATTTTTTTAAATATATATACAAATGCTTGTTTTGTACTTCTGATTTGTGACCAATGTTTTGTTTTTCTCTCTTTTCTGCACTTCTGCATTCTCCTACATCCTATCCGCTGGAACGCCACTCTCTCGTGAACGCACGTACACAGTTAGCGGAAGCTAGAGATTACGGTTTATAACATTTATACATTTTGTATTATGGATATTATTCCTAAGGTCATTGCACACTGAGTCCGAAATTTTTGCACGTTTAAAAATAAACACAACCTCACGTTGTGTCAATCACATTTACACACTGCCTCCGAAAATTTCGTCAGTCATAAAAAAATTTGTATCAGGTTTCATTTTCTGTGTTTTCGCATCCATAGCAAGCATTTTGATAGGGAAGGATGATGAATACGAAAAAACTAAAAAAAGCATACAAAAATTTCGGACTCCGTGTGCAGTGATCTTTACACAAACACATCGATTCACTTGAGAAGGCCTTTATTGACTTCCTGGAGCCGTGTGGAGTACTTTTTATGATGGATAAATTCACTTTTTTGGTATTTAAAATCTCGACACCCATTCACTGCCCTTATAAAAATTGGAGGCACCAGGACATTTTTTAATATAGCTCAGATTAGGGCTGGGCGATATGGCCTAAAAATAAAATCCCCGATTTTTTCACAAAAAATCCGATTTACGATTTAAATCGATTTTTTCCCCCCTACTACTTTTAGCATGTAAAGAAACCCCAGCTTTTCCACAATATATATGGGCACCATATATTTTGCAGTATACATTGCAACTGCATCAGTGCACCAGACCCCATTCTTATCATACCAGACACAGTAAATGTTTGTAAGACAAATAAATATGAGACGGGAGGAAAATATATTTCCATGCTTTTCTCTTGCACTTATATCGTATACAAAAATATACAATTTTGAACACAGAAATATTAAATGATTTAAATAACTGAAACGATCTGCCAGCAGGTGGTGGTAAGACACTGATTTAATTACTGAATCATATTCATTTGATTCGTTTGAACGGATGGTTCATTCAAGAATAATGCAAGTGACTCTTAATGAACGGGAAATTGAATAATTTCACTAGATTCGTTTAAAAACGCACGTTCATTCATAAACGAAACACCGCTGTGTTTGAGTGGAGATGCGCTGCGGCTCAGCTGTGACTTGTTTCAGACCACTTTTGACGACAAAACAGAGCAAAATCAGGCAATAGTGTTATAGTCAGACAATGTAAGTCACTTAATAATAACTTCTTGTTTATTTAACTGTTATAATAAATCAATATCTCGTTTACAAACTCCCTTAAAAATGATTAAAAGCTGTCACTCATCTTAGTTCGCAATATCACAAAGCTCTATTATAATAAACGAAGCTACTGCCCATTCAGTCTCTTATTTACACTCTCTCTACACTTGAGATACATTAGTCAATGTGCAAAACACATAGAAACCTTTGAAGCTCCACTCAGCGCAAATACAAATATGCTGGTCGCACTCGAGCCTTGATATGCAAATAATTCGCTATTGTCTTCAATCATCTCTCTACTCTGTTTATGTGATAAGTGAAATTGTATGTAATATAACAGGCTAATTTGCTAGCAAGCAGCTAATCATGTCCACTTAGTGACTCGCGTTATTTTACCAGAACGCGTTATTTGTTTTCCGTTCTGAATACAGCGGTTAATTAGGCGCGCAAACATGTGGTCGGACAATATTGCCTCTTAATTATTCTGCCATTGGTGCAATTAAATTTAAAACGTAAATTCGAATTAATCGAAAAAATCGAAAGAATCGCCCAGCCCTAGCTCAGATTGTATTCATCTAAAAGCAGAAAGTCATATACACATAGGATGGCTTGAGGGTGAGTAAATAACGGGGTAATTTTCATTGTTGGGTGAACTATCCCTTTAAGACACTCACTTGTTTAATTTCTGAATGAATCAGTAGCTTTGAACAAACTTGGTTAAATGAAAGATTTGCTCATTCGGACAGTCTTACTTATGCAAATGAATAATACCTAAATATATTTATTTAGTTACGTTTTACTATCGTATATATGTTTTATCTCTAAACTAAACCTAATCATCACATTTGTGACTCTGGACCACAAAACTAGCCATAAGTAGCATATTTGTAGCAATAACCAACAATACACTGTATGGGCCAAAATTATCGATTTTTCTTTTATGCCAAAAATCATTAGGATATTAAGTAAAGATCATGTTCCACGAAGATACTTTGTAAATTTCCTACCATAAATATATCTAAACTTAATTTCTGATAAGTAATATGCATTGCTAAGAACTTCATTTGGACAACTTTAAAGGCGATTTTCTCAGTATTTTGATTTTTTTGTGCACCCTCGGGTTCCATATTTTCAAATGGCCAAATATTGTCCTTTCCTAACAAATCATATATCAATGGAAAGCTAATTTATTCAGTTTTGGATCTCATTTTATAAAATGACTCATGACTGGTTTTGTAGTCCAGGGTCACATATAATGTAACTGCATATTTTGCTTATTTCACAGCCTGATCCGTTTTAGGTTGTTTCAACCTGCTACTAATGTAAGCACTAAGCATTAGGGGTGGCACGGTACATGAAAAACAACCGAACCGTTCGGTTCGCTTGTCTCGGTTCGTTGCGTGTGTGCGTCGCACGGTTCAACGGTTCAACGCATGCGCAATGTAGCCTCGTGAGTGTCCTTATTGCGCGAAATAAGAGGTGTGTGTAGACATAGAGACAGTAAAAGTGGAGTGCTGCAGGTTACGTCACGTGTAGAAATGGCAAGTGGGAGAGATAAGGAAGGCTGCCCGGAGTTGGAGGATGCGCCAGCTATGATACGCTGTTCATCCAACTTGGCTGTGCTTTCAATTTTATTAAAGGAAAGGATGAAGCTGATTGGTTGGTTCATGTCACATGGCCTGCGGTGAGCTTGCGGAATTTTGAAAAGTTGAGATGTTTTTATCTCGATACGGCACGGACGCGCCTGGAAAAAACGAGCGTGTCGCAGCGCGTCGCTTCCATTACGAGCGCGCATACCGCGCGTCTACATTTGAAATAACAAACTTAAGTGCGCAAAAGAGGCTTCATGTGAACGGCTAATAACAAGTGTCAGAAATAACAAGTTTGTTATTTTTGTGTGGGAACATTTTGGATTTCATGTTACCTATGATGATGACGGAAATAAAAGAATAGATCGAACTGAGACTGTGCAAGCATTGTGGAAAATGCATATCATATGCTAACGGCAACACTTCTAATTTGTCAGTTCATCTGAGAAGACATCACACCAGTGTGTTGGTAGACATGCAAGTTAATTCTTCAGTTCAATCTTTATGTGCTAAAAAGGCACATAAATTCCTGTGGAGATACACATTGTCCTGTTTTTGCCAAATAAATGAAAAGCATGTCATCAATGTCTTCTCTATTGCTGTATCAAATCTCCCCTAGCTTTCCTCAGAGATGGTCTCAATAATGTGCTTAAAGTCAAGTCCAATTCAGTTTGTGCATGATTACATGATAAAACTTTTTTTTTAAATAATGTATCCTAAATTGTGGATAATCAAGCTACATTTCATATGCCAAAACAAACTTCTGGAGTGTTAATGATTTAAAATAAAAAAAATAAAAACAAGAACCGTACAGAACTGAAAACCGTGACCTAAAACCGTGACACGAACCGAACCGTGGGTTTTGTGAACCGTGCCACCCCTACTAAGCATTGTTTTTTTCCTTGGAGAATTCTCTAAAAATATCTCCTGGGACTAAGGTACTCTATTAAATGTTATATATGGCATGCATCAATCTTTATCAAACTCTACAGAATTTTTGTCAACGCTATTTAAAGCTGGTTCCTAATGAAGTGGCTTAATTTACCTGGCTTTGTTTCCACTGAAGAGTCCTTGTGTGTGTGTATGTATAATTTTGACGGTTTGGAGAGTACATTGTGTCCTGATTCATAATTAAACAATCCACTCCAGAGACGGAAGGTTTATTCATTAATCAGCCTTTGAAATTTCAGTATGCAATCAGAGTGCTCGCAGAGATACTGTCCGCCTGTAACTCCTGCCGTCGATTGAGCTGCGCTAAGTGATGGAGAAAGAGGGAGGCTGATTGCAAATTCATTTGTGTCAGTCATAGTTAGGCTTGATGACTTTGGCCATGGTTGCAGTAAAGTGAAAATTGGTTAAGAGTACTGTGTTTATTTGGGGATAATACCATGAAAAGAACTAAATGCCATGGTCAGAATTAGCATTTATATAAAGCTATTACGCACTCAAGTTGCATTTACTTACCCATGTCAACCTTTAAAAAAAAATCAGCAGGCGCCTATTTAGATTCTAGCTGAAAATCAGCAGCTTTTTAGGAGAAAATGTAAAATGGCATTTTGATGAAGTTAAAGGAATTGCACCAGCCTCACTAGCATGTTTCAGAACTACATGCAATGTGAAAAAAGAAACTACCTACATCTCATTTTTTGATCTAAAATGCCTTTGAGAATGAGATCTAGGACTGGTTCAGGTTGCTAACACTCTGGCTGTGTTTAGGCTTTGTGAGCCATGCGTGGGAAATCTTCTGTTCATTGCTTTAGAAGTTCCTCTTCTGAATAGTTTGTTTGATTTTCTTATTGTTATGAAACTGAAAGATAGGGAAGTACACTATAAAATATGGTAGCATTGGCTATGTGGTCAAACCCTTGATACAGATCAACCAAGAGGAAAGGAGACAACATAAAGTGTATATATATATAGTTAAGTTTAATGAGATGTAATTATTAACTCAGCCTTGGATGTTTTTCTAAAATTCCATATAAATAAAAATAGAAACAAAAAGCTACACTGTAAAAAAATGAAATAAACAAAGATTCTTAGATTATTACAAGAAAAATAGTACTATATAGGTCTTTCTGCTTAAAAAAAACATGTTTAATGTAGTGCTGTCAAACGATTAATCGCGGTTAATCACGATTAATCACATCAAAGATACGTGTTTGTTTACTTAATATATGTGTGTACTGTGTATATTTATGTATATATAAATACACACATACAGTGTATATTTTGAAAATGTTTACATGTATTTATTTATATTCATACAATTTAAATTATATATTTAATATATAAACAACATATTTTCTTATATACGTACATACATACGTGTGTGTGTGTGTGTGTGTGTGTGTGTGTGTGTGTGTGTGTGTGTGTGTGTGTGTGTGTATTAATATATAAGTATACACAGTATCAACACATATATTATGTAAACAAAAACTTTTATTTTGGATGCGATTAATCACGATTAATCGTTTGACAGCACTAGTTTAATTTAACTTTTTGCATGTCATTTATTTAGCAATTTCCATAAGATCTCCAAAGTTAGATTAATTGCTATTTCATTTGTCTAATTAAGCAGCATGTATTTTTTATTTAATCTGATTTTCTACTATATAATTAAAATAAGATATTTTTAATAAGTGCAATTTTATTATTGTTCAATTATCACATATGTGTACAATTTGGCAATTTCCTACACCTGTTTTTAGTGTACAAATAATTTTTTTTTACCACCTATTTACCAAACAAATACATAATACATCCAGCAATATGTATGCAATATATGATTTTTTTGTAATATCTACACTGAAAAAATGTATAGAATTTACTTTGAAACAATTTTCACATAGAATTTGCTGAATCAAACATAGAATTTTGAAACAGAAAGACTGAAATAGTATTTTTTTTTTTTTTTTTACAATTGTAAGACCGTTTTACCTACAGTTAAAATCAAAAGTTTACATACACCTTGCAGAATCTGCAAAATCATAATTATTTTACCAAAATACTAACTAACAAAATACTAACTAACGAAATAAAAGTTACATGATCATTTTAGGTAAAACAGTCTAACATGTGATCCGTAATTATACAGTACAGTTGAAGTCGAAAGTTTACATACACCTTGCAGAATGTTAGGGATCATACAAAATGCATGTTATTTTTTATTTAGTACTGACCTGAAGAAGATATTTAATAAAAAAGACGTTTACATATAGTCCACAAAAGAAAATAATAGTTTATAAAAAGACGTTAAGTTAAATTTACCCTGATTGTCAAATTCAAAAGTTTTCACATCCCAACTCTTAATGCATCTTTTTTCCTTTTAAAGCATCACTGAGTGTTTGAACCTGCTGTAATAGATTTTTCAGAATAACAGCAGACAGTTTAACTGTTTAGGACAAACAAGGGACTCATTAACAACTATCATTAAACAAAAGAACACAGCTGTAATCTTTTGAACAGGGTCATTTTTATAAATTTTTATAAACTATTATTTTCTTTTGTGGACTATATGTAAACGTCTTTTTTATTAAATATCTTCTTCAGGTCAGTACTAAATAAAAAATAACATGCATTTTGTATGATCCCTAACATTTAGCAGATTCTGCAAGGTGTATGTAAACTTTCGACTTCAACTGTATAATTACGAATCACATGTTAGACTGTTTTACCTAAAATGATCATGCAACTTTTATTTCGTTAGTTAGTATTTGGAACTTCAATAGATCCATTTGCCTTAGAAATTCAGTTTGAAGGGCCTTGTTTCATCTGCTTGGCTGCTTTCTAGGGTTCAGCTAAAAGTCCTTCATAAAAGCAAAGTGTTAGTGTGAGAAAGTTTGCTTCTTTAGTAGAGAAGGTCAAGAGGCAGCTGTGTGTCATACTGTCGAAACAATTTATTTGAAATGGTTTCTTCTTGCTGGTTCTGGTTGACCTAAATAAAATTGAATTCCTTGACCAAAATCAATAAAAAGATGAGATTATAGATAGCTTATGCTGTAGCAAAACATAAATAAAAATGAAAAGTATTGAATCGCCTTATCCATGTCAGAGGGCGCGTGTTTGAATAAGCAGCCTTGTCTATCACAACAGTCTGGCCTCCCAAAAGTCAGTGCAGCACAGACTTGCAAATCTCCAACCATCTCCATAACCACATTTGATAACAGATGGCATGCGTGCAGTGTTTCATTATTTCTGATTCTCCCATTTGCAACAATGTGGATGAAATTGAGCTATTTTGCGTGTAACCTTTTGGCTCGACACACATAGCAGGTATCAGGAGAACCAGGCGTGCGTACAGGAATTCACCCAGATCAATTATGTTGAGTGCCAAATTAAGCATTGTTCTTTTTCCACGCACTACATCAGCGGAGTAAACAAATTAATCTTGCCCATGGATATGAATCCCGACAGGAACGCTCATACATCAGCAAATGAGCATTGGCTGCCTGCAGCAGGATATGGAGTATCCCTTCTGTAAATTAATCCTCCCAACCTTAAAAGCATGCTGGGTCGTATGTTTTTAAGCGTGCACAGAAAATATAGGTGGGCAGAATTTATTTTTGAAAACCACACTCAAGATACCATTAAATTATTATATTACGATTAGGGGTCGACCGATATGTGTTTTTCAGGGCCGATGCCGATACCGATTATTACAGATCAAATGCACCGATAAACGATATTTTGAACCGATATGTGTCTAGTGTAAAAATTAAAATCGGTAAGATGAGACCACAGGTTTGAAGTATTGGCACTTTTTGCCATTGTACCACCCATACTGACAACATCTCCACATGTTTTGCACACTACCTTCCCTGGTGTTTGTTGAGTGTAGTACTTCCACATAGGGCTGTCGCGGTTAAGGAATTTCCCTTGCGGTAATTTTGAGTGGCTCAGTAGCGCGGTATGCGGTATTACCGCCATATATATATATATATGTATATATATAAAATTGTGTGTAGGCTGTTACAATGTAAGGTGTAAGGTCGTATTCAGAAATCAATAAACCGAAACCAAATCGCGTTGATACATGAAGTGAAGTAAACAGTACTTACATAGAAACCTAGCCAGAAAGAAATGCAAATTTTGAAGAAAAATGTCAGACATACTTAGAGGCTTTGCATCTGAAATCTTCGTATATAACAGTTAGCGCGCACCCGATCGAGTCTGACTGGACAAGAGACTTTCTGTCAGTATTTCACCTGCGTGTTTTAGGCGAGCTGTCAGTCACTGCAGTTTCATTGTTACACCACAAGATGGAGGCAAGAGACTATCTTTGAGTAAGTCTTTAAACCGTTCATTCAACTACACGTTCAAAAACGCTTATTTATTCAAAGAGAGACGTAATGAAAAACGATGTTGAAATCATTTTAACTTTAATCGCCACTTTTAAAGGCTCAGCTGACCAGCAGAGCATCGATGTTAAGACAGAGATTTCACTTTCCTTGGTCATGACAAGCTAGTTTCACATACATACCCGACTCGATCTGAAAGACAGACGCAGGTAATCGCACAAGCTCAGTCGATCTCTCTCTCATTCGCTGTCTGTTTAGGCTTGTTAAGTGCACATCTACTGAGCCTCATAATAAACACATTATGTTATCATTACTAACTTATTACTAATTTAATATTCAGCACACAGGCATTAAGTGAGAAAGGCAAATCCTTAGGAAAAAAGAAAACAGGCAAATATCGCGGTTGTGGCGGTTGTTGCATTCCTCTGCGGTTATGCACGTCAATAGCGCGGTATTGCGATATTGCGGTTATCGCGACAGCCCTACTTCCACACTGCACTTCGTGTCTTCTTCCGTGCATCCATCTACAATAAGGGTAATATAAAGAGAGAGTTAAAAGTGGGACCACTGTATGTTTGTGGAATTGTCTTCATTTTCTTTATTTGAAAGTTATTTTTTCTTTTTTTATTCTGTGTTCTGTATCTTAACAGAATGCATACTGTATTAAAGCTAAACAGCTTGGGGAAATATAACTATTTGGCTTCAAATTATTTACATGTTAGAAATGTTCATGTAATAGCATAAGCTATAATAATTTCTCATTAATTATTTTCTGATGGCTAAATCCAATGAGGTGACTATCCAATTCATCATCTAATGCACATCAATTGATTAGCTTAAAAACGCACGGTAACACTTTAGAATACTGTATCTTACTTACTGCAGAACTAATAAGGAATTATTGAAGAACTAACAGCTAACTATTCATTAACACTTGACTCATTACTGTTAACTACTAAGGAAGATGTGTTAACTAATCAGTATGTAATACAATTTTGAGAATGTGTTAAGTAACAGGTAGCTAATCAATAACTAATGTATTCTGTCATACCTCCTGAAGAACTACTATTAATTATCTAGTAGTTAAGGTTCAAGAAAAATAACTATGAAGTAACTACTAATGAACAGTCATACACAACTAAACTGAGTTGTGACCCTTTCATATATAAATGTTATTAGCAGTAGTAGTAGTATACAAATGCAATATTAATAAACGGAATAAACTTCACAGGTTTTGCCTGTGTATTGAATTGTCTTGTGAATGTTTTGTAAGAAATTCACTTAGCTTCTGATAGGAACCCAACTACCACTCCAGTGCCATGCGATAACTTACTGTAGTTTTTATATTTTGTATAAAGTACTGTGTGTCCTCAGCATATATCATACTAATTCAGTTCCTGTATGTAAGGCCAGGACTGAGCGAAAGTAAAAATACAGGTTACCCATTAGTAAATAGAATTAGAATTGTCAAAAGAATGATCAAATAATTCTGCAGGACGTATTTCAAACCTGAAACAATAGGCCTATTCTAAAAGGAAAATATTGGGAACCCATTAGTAATTAATAAAGAATTATTAGATAATTCTGCAAGAATTATTTAGAACCTGAAACAGTATTCTAAAGTGAAAACAAAGGGAACTCATTAGTAATTAATAAATAGTTATCAAATAGTTCTGCAAGACTCATTTCAAACTTGCAACAGTAGACCTGTTCTTAAGCGCAAATATAGTGAACCCTTAAGTAATTAATGAAAAATTATCAGATAGTTATGCAGGAATTACTTAGAACCTGAAACAGTATTCTAAAGTGAAAACAAAGGGAACTCATTAGTAATTAATGAATAATTATCAAATAGTTCTGCAAGACTCATTTCAAACCTGCAACAATAGACCTGTTCTTAAGCGCAAATATAGTGAACCCTTAAGTAATTAATGAAAAATTATCAGATAGTTATGCAGGAATTACTTAGAACCTGAAACAGTATTCTAAAGTGAAAACAAAGGGAACTCATTAGTAATTAATAAATAATTATCAAATAGTTCTGCAAGACTCATTTCAAACCTGCAACAGTACACCTGTTCTTAAGCGCAAATATAGTCAACCCTTAAGTAATTAATGAAGAATTATCAGATAATTACGCAGGAATTACTTAGAACCTGAAACAGTATTCTAAAGTGAAAACAATGGGAACTCATTAGTAATTAATAAATAATTATCAAATAATTCTGCAAGACTTATTTCAAACCTGCAACAATAGGCCTGTTCTAAAGTAAAATTATAGTGAACCCTTTAGTAATTAATAAACAATTATCAGATAATTTCACAAGAGTATATTTCATTTTCATTATAGGCTAATAATAGTAGTAGCCCGTAACAAAGTTACTACTGTAGTTGTCCTTTTACTCAAGTAGTTTTGAAAATGAATAGGCCTATTTATAATTGGACTAATATTAATAACTAATAACTGGAGTAATATTTTATTGTGGTATCTGTAATTTTACTCAAGTACTTAATTTGTGGGCCACAGCCCGATTATTATGGTGACTATTTGCATATAACTGTTCTGTAGTAGTTATTACATAGTTATGTTTTTTGAACCATAACTACTAGATAATTAATAGTAGTTCTTCAGGAGGTATGACAGAATACATTAGTTATTGATTAGCTACCTGTTACTTAACACATTCTCAAAATTGTATTACATACTGATTAGTTAGCACATCTTCCTTAGTAGTTAACAGTAATGAGTCAAGTGTTAATGAATAGTTAGCTGTTAGTTCTTCAATAATTCCTTATTAGTTCTGCAGTAAGTAAGATACAGTATTCTAAAGTGTTACCAAACGCACAATGTGTAATATAAGTGTTAATAATTTAATTCTTCATTTTAGAAGATGTTAAGAAGACCTTTTCATGAAACTATAACATTAATAGCCTATTATAGGCACACTCAGTTCCATAGCCTAAATGTCTCATTTTTTGTTATCCTAACCTAGGCCTATGTGACACTACACATTTCCATTAGTTTTAATTTACAGTACAGTGCAAATGAAGGTATAAAAACATTAATTTATCTTTTAATCAAATAAGTTATTTTTTTTTTTACAAATGAGTTTACGAATAAAAGAAACATGGAAAACATCCGATCAGAATGCGTCCCCGACAGCCTCTTCTATTCTATGCGCCTTATAATGCGGTGCGCCTTATATATGAAAACAGTTTTAAAATAGGCCATTCATTGAAGATGCGCCTTATAATCCGGTGCGCCTTATAGTGCGGAAAATACGGTATATGACTGGATTCCGCGATTCCGTCCGTGTTGTCCGCATCCGGGAAATCAAGATAACATTGAGGTGTTTTTGCAACTTCACCGTAAAGGATTGTGAATTACTGAAACACAATCAACGTCTGCTGCTGACTTACCTTTGAGAGACAACTGATTACTGCCGCACGCTGCTTGCAGCTCCAGCAAGCGTTCTGTCTGTGTCTTCAGTGCCCTCAGCCTTCGAGTTGATTGGTCGGACTCGCGACTCCCAACAAATCAGGTGCGCGGTGGGCGGAGACTGCTCTAGGGCACAGAGTGGTGAGCTCTGACAGGCTGCGTCGGAACCAAAGAGCGCTTTTATCGGCAAATCGGTTATGAAAATAACCGATTCCGATAATCGTAAAAATGCTTAATATCGGTCGACCCCTAATTACGACAATAAATAATGGCACTGATCCAGGTTGACTCTTAAGCCTCGATAAACATCAATTGTTAATGTTGAGCTACATTAGAAGAATCGTCTGCCATTCTTTAACGCAAGATGTTTTATTATGCATATAAATCAGAGATATTAAACAGATGTGGATGGTCCCGCAGAGAAAAGGCCATTCAAAGCTCATTTGTTAATTATGAAACTGCTGGGTTATTGATTGGGCAAAGTTATGATTTTCCCCATGCCATTTGGGGAGAGAAATGTGTCTGTTTTTCGGCAGTGTAAGATAATAAACACAAGTGTCAGGGGAAATGGATTGAAATAAGTGTGTGTGTTTGTGGATTTTTTTTTAATAGAGATTGTGCACATTCTCTCACTCTCTCTTTTCCGTTGACCTTGAAAGGCTGTCAGGGGAATGTGAGTGTTTAATCTGTGAAAGTCTCAGACGTTGCTGGGAGGAATGTTTCAGAGAGAATTTTAGGCCTTTATTTCTTTAAATAGTACGCAGGGGGCAAACTCAGACAAATGGACATTGAAATGAGAGTGGCACTGAGATCTAGAGGTCCTTTCATGTGTTTCATGCTTCAACGGTGCATTGTTCTACATCAGAAAGTATAGGCAAAGTGATTCATTGTTTAGAAATCTTTTTTATTGAAATTATTTTTATATGTCTGTTTTTTGTGGAATTGTCTTCATTTTCTTTATTTGAAAGTTAATTTTTCTTTTTTTGTTCCGTGTTCTGTATCTTAACAGATTCATAAATGATCATTGTTCAAAATTTAATAAAATAAAATTAAAATGCAATGTAACTCCAAATATAGATTGTGATTAATTGTAATTTCATTTAATTAATTAGATCAGATGATTAAAATAATTAAAATAATATATTTTAAGTACAGTTTTATTAATCTGAATCATTTAATTAGTGTGTGTGTGTGTGTGTATATAAATATATATAAATATATATAAATATATATATATATATATATATATATATATATATATAT
>NC_133384.1:16396583-16500196 GCF_049309525.1 Garra rufa
AAATAACATTTTCGGAGAAAAACGTCTGGCAAATGCATAAATGTAAATGTTCATTTAAAACCTAAATTTGCTGTTTAAATGAATATTGCTTTGATCCAAATAAAAGCTCTATTAAGCCCTTGAGCTTGCCTGCTATTAGGATACTCTGCTTTGCCAAAATGAAAATGCTTGCCTTTGAAGAATAAAGCAGTAAACTGTAATTAAATTAGTTTTTTCCTCCATTCCATGTAAATGCATTTTTCCCTACTCTTTAAAGTGGCGTCACTGACGTGGTCCTCCAAGCAGAGCCCACAGACCCCTACTAATCAATAATGCAATTCACTGTCGATTATTTCCATTACCGATTTGTTGTTGCAGCCCTAATCTATTTCATCCATCCTGACCCGTTTTCTTTCTCCTAACTATTTATCATGTAGTTCTTCTCATTTCCTGTGCTCGGAGTGAACCATTAACCATGTGAAGATGTTGAGCTGCAAAGTGCTGTGATTCCACTGGGCATCTTTGTGTTTGTGCACATAGCTGCCTGAGCACTTGAGAGTTTGCCATGCTGATGAAGTATTTGTTTATCCAATTTTCCACTCAGTGGGCCCACAAGTGTGTGTGAATTTAGACACACTTAAAGGTCACCGTCTCAGGAGAGAGGCCATGCAAAAAAGATCCAGCAAAAAGCTTGGAAAAGTGGGGAAATGTCCGCAATGATTCTAATAAGTTTGATAAAGAAAATCTAAGGCATTATGGTTTAATCTGCAGCTTTTGGATCTTACACAGTATTATGAGTGAAACGATTTGATAAGTAGCTATTGTACTATTCAAAAAAATTCATTTGCCACTAGTAAATTCACATTGGATTTTTTTCTGATTGAATATTTTGAATGGTGCCTACTCGCATTACTCAAGCAGGCGAAATTAAAATGTCAACAGGCGTACAGTATTCATTTTAAGCTTCAATTACCGCTGTTGAAATATACTTAGGGCAACATCAAGCAGACAGCCATTGTTATTCAAACAAGCTCCGTTGAAAACGCAAACTTGACGAGGTCACGAATCTGCTAACAACTACTTGGCACATAATTAGACAAATCTGATCTCATAATGTTGAGCTTTCAAAGCCATGTCACAGCAGAAGCGGTGTAGACGGAGCTCATTTTGTAGTTGGCATAGTCGTAATTTGTGCTTCCTTTCTTTTGTGTCATTGTGCTAAACTGCATTAGGTGCTTTAGAGTGGATGTTCATTTGTGAGGTTCACTCATTAGAATGATGCTTTTCAGAGTCTGCTGTAGATTAGCCCGGAGCTTTTGAAGAATAGAGTAAGAATTGAGTGCCAAAAAAGAACGAAAAAAGCTCAACTCCTACAGAATGCTATTTGTGTTGTTCTTTTGTGTGCATGCAGTGGCCAAAATAACTATTGCTGCACCTGCCAGTGATGTGCAAACTGAGAAAGTGTGCTGGCCATAAATACTTTTTATTACTGTCTATTAAAGGATTAGTTCACTTCCAGAACAAAAATTGCCTGATCATTTCCTTTCCCCCATATCTTTCTTTTTTCAGTCGAAAATAAATGAAGGTTTTTGAGAAAAACATTCCAGGATTTTTCTCTATATAGTTGACTTTAATGGGGATCAATGGGTTGAACCAAATTGCAGTTTCAATGCAGCTTTAAAGGGCTATATACAATCCCAGCCGAGGAATAAGGGTCTAAACTAGTGAAAAGATTGGCCATTAGTTTTTAAAATAAATTAATACTTTTATTTAATACTTTTTACATTGTTACAGAAGATTTTTATTTCAAATTAATGCTGTTGTTTTAAACTTTCTACTCTGTATTATTTTCAAATCTTGAAAATAATACAGTCAAGTCCAAAATTATTCATTCCCCTTGGCAAATTCTGACTTAGTTACTTTTATTCAACCAGCAATTTTTTTTAAAATGACACAGGCTTTTCCAAAAAGATAATAAGACGATGTACAAGAGGCATCATTGTGGAAAAAAATTTTTTCTCAGCTTTTATTTACATTTGGAAAAAAAAATGGCATGTCTAAAATTATTCATACCCTTTGCAAACTGTCACAGTCTATGGGAAAATCCAAAATTCTATACCATTCCAAATAGTCCAAGCTGTTCTGAAGCCTGATTCATTGGGAACAGCTGTTTTAATCAACTTAACAGGTGAAAAACAGAAGCTCTCTGCTGTTGGTTTGTGGACAGTCGTGGCTAAGACAGAGGAGCTCACTGAGGACCTGTGGCTGCTCACAATTCAGGAAAGGGCTATAAGACCATATCTAAATGTTTTGAAGTTCCAGTGGCTACAGTGCAAAGTATTATTAAAAAATACAAGATGTTCCGCACTGTGAAAAATCTCAGAGCATGTGGTCAGAATCCAAAAGTGACACCTGTGCTGGCCAGGAGGATAGTGAGAGAGGTAAAAAAGAATCCAAGGATCACCATCAAGGCCATCCTGATGAATCTGGGCTCTGCTGGTGGCAACATCTCAAGGCAGACAGTCCTACGGACACTGCACACCCCTGGGTTCCACGGATGCAGACCAAGGAGGACACCACTTCTCCAGATAAGGCACGCAAAAGCCTGCTTGGCCTTTGCAAATGCTGGACAAAAAAGAAGACTTCTGGTTTTCTGTTTTATGGTCAGATGAAACAAAAATTTAATTGTTTGGCCACAATGATGTAACCTTCATTTGGTGTAAAAAAGGAGAAGCCTTCAACCCTAAGAACACCATCCCCACTGTCAAACATGGTGGTGGAAACCTAATGTTTTGGGGGGGTGTTTCAGCCGGTGGACCAGGGAACCTAATCACAGTAAACGGCACCATGAAAAAGGAGCAATACATCAAAATTCTCAACAACAACATCAGGCAGTCTGCAGAGAAACCTGGCCTTGGGTACCAATGGACATTTCAGCATGACAATGACCCAAAACACACAGCAAAAGTGGTGAAGAAATGGTTAGCAGACAAAAACATTAACGTTTTGCAGTGTGGAGGGAGCTAAAGATCAGGGTGATGTCAAGGAGACGCTCTAACGCTCTAGTTGGAGCTCATCGCTAAAGATGAATTGGCAAAAATACCAGTGGAGACATGCAAAAAGCTGGTCAGCAATTATAGAAAGCGTTTGATTGCTGTAATAGCCAATAAAGGCTTTTCAATTGATTATTGAGAAGGGTATAAATAATTTTGGACATGCCACTTTTTGTTTAAATGTAAATAAAAGATGAGTAATAATTTTTTCCACAATGATGCCTGTTGTACATTGTCTTATTATCTTCTGGGAGACGTCTGTGTCATTTCTATTAAAAAAAACTTGCTGGTTGAATAAAAGTAACTTTAAGTCAGAATTTGCCAGGGGTATGAATAATTTCGGGCTTGACTGTATATCATGGTTTCCACAAAAATATTATGCAGCACAGCTGTTTGCAACATAATGGCTGCTGAAAATTCAGCTTTCCTATTTCAGTAATACATTATATTTTAGAATATATTAAAATAGAAAACGTCTAGGTTACGAAGGTAACCCTCGTTCCCTGAAGGAGGGAACGGAGACGTTACATGGGAATCGCTTGAGAGTCCAATCGTCTCTGAGCCTTATTCAAAAGGCCAATGAAAATTGGCGAGTGGCATTTGCATGCTAAGCCACGCCCCGTACATACGGGTATATAAGATGGCGGCATGCAGCCAGTCAGTCAGGTTTTTGCTGAAGAGCCGGATCGAGCCGGCGTCAGTGCGACGCCAGGGTCGTGGCAGAGGATGTAACGTCTCCGTTCCCTCCTTCAGGGAACCAGGGTTACCTTCGTAACCTAGACGTTCCCCTTCAGTCGTTTCACTACGACGTTACATGGGAACAGACCCTATGGAACAGGCCACGACCCTGACGCCGCGTTACGCACAACCCCACGTGCTGGCAGGCGGACGTGTCAGCAGATGAAGACTGTAACGTAACCTTCCCAACGCCCTGGGGGCCAGTAAAGGGGGCCCTGCAAGGATGCCAGATGTACTGAAGCGTGGGTTGGGGGGGCGGAGCACATGAGATCTTCACATGTGGAAATAAGAATAATTCAATATATCCATAAAGGCTTTTAGGGATACACGAGGGAAACAGCGGTCTCCTCCGCTGGAATAAATAAAAAATAAGCCACAACCTGCGGGGCGAAGGAGACCCAGGTAGGATCACAGTCAGGGACTTCTCCGCATCTAGGCCAGACTGTGGGGCACGGAGGACCCAGGGTTCACCGGAAGGAACATTCTGGGAATTGGCGCACGGATCCACGTGGGAATGGCGCAGCAAGCCGACACCAGCCATCCTCCCATTCACCTGAAGTCTTAAGTTAAGACACGGGAGGATACGGCCTCTACGCGAAGGTTGTAGCCCGCAGCTCTACAGATGTCTGCTAGTGAGGCGCCATGAGCCAACGCATAGTATGAGGCAACACTCCTAGTGGAGTGGGCATGGCTCTCCCTGATATAAGTAAGACAGGGAGATGGCTTCTACCACCCAATGGGCCAACCTCTGTTTGGAGACAGCATTCCCTTTCTGCTGACCTCCGAAGCAGACAAAGAGCTGCTCGGTGCGCCTGAAGTGCCGAGTACGGTCTACGTAAATACGCAGAGCACGAACAGGGCAGAGCAGCGCAGAAGCTGGGTCTGCCTTCTCCGGGGGCAGAGCTTGCAGGTTCACTACCTGATCGCGGAAGGGCGTGGTGGGAACCTTGGGCACATAACCGGGCCGGGGTCTCAAGATGACGTGAGAATCTCCGGGCCCGAACTCAAGGCACGTTTCGTTGACAGAAAAGGCTTGTAGGTCCCCTACCCTCTTGATGGAGGCCAGAGCAGTCAGGAGCGCTGTCTTAAGAGACAGAAATTTCAGCTCAACTGACGCAAGTGGCTCGAATGGGGCTTCCCGTAGGCCACGGAGGGCGACGGAGAGATCCCAAGAGGGTATGAGGTGCGGTCTGGGAGGATTAAGTCTCCTGGCACCTCTAAGGAACCTCACGACCAGTGGGTGCTTACCCAGGGATGTTCCATCCACTGCATCGTGATACGCTGCAATGGCAGCAACGTACACTTTGAGAGTCGAAGGGGACAGCCTGCGCTCCAACTTCTCTTGCAGGAAGGAAAGCACTACTGCAATCGTGCATCTCTGTGGGTCCTCAGCTCGAGAGGAGCACCAGTCAACGAACAGACCCCACCTCAGTGCGTAAGCCTGCCTCGTAGAGGGGGCTCGGGACTGAATGATGGTGTCTCTCACGGCCTGGGGAAGGCCGGCGAGGTCTGAAGCGTCCAGGAGCCAGACATGAAGGTTCCACAGGTCGGAGCGCGGGTGCCAAATTGTGCCCATCCCCTGAGAAAGAAAGTCTTTCCTCAAGGGGATTTTCCAGGGAGGGGCTGCCGCAAGGGAAATGAGTTCTGGAAACCAGGTCTGGGTGGGCCAATATGGCGCAACCAGCAAGACCTTCTCCTCGTCCTCCCTGATCTTGCACAGGGTCTGTGCAAGGAGGCTCACTGGGGGAAAGGCGTACTTGAGCCCGGAGGCCAGCTGTGCGAGGTGAGCGAAGGCCGCCCTGGCGATTGATATACGCCACAGTCGCGGTGCTGTCGGTGTGAACAAGCACGTGCTTCTGACGCAGCGTCGATCAGAAGCGACGAAGGGCCAGAAGCACAGTCAACAACTCGAGGAAATTGATGTGCCACTGCAGCTAAGGTCCTGTCCAGGAGCCCGAGGCTGCTTGCCCTTTACATACAGCACCCCAACCCGTGGTGGAGGCATCCGTGTACACCATGACATGCCTGGAAACCTGCCCCAAGGGAACTCCGGCCCGAAGGAAGACAGGGTCTGACCACGGGCTGAAAAGGCGGCGACACTGCGGGGAAACGCCAATCCGAAGTGTGCCACGGTGCCATGCCCGTCTTGGAACTCGATCGTGTAACCAGCGCTGAAGCGGTCTCATATGAAGCAAGCCCAGCAGCGTAACCGCGGCCGCGGCTGCCATATGCCCCAGGAGCCTCTGAAAAGTTTTGAGAGGGACCACTGTCTTGTGTCTGAATAAGTCCAGACATCTCAGCACTGACTGCGCGTGCGCGATCCTCTGCACTGGGGAGAGTTTGCTCTTCTCTCGGTTGACCTGAAGGCCCAGATGGCTGAGGTGCCGAAGCACCAGGTCCCTCTGCTCGCACAACAGGTCTCGCGAGCGAGCTACAAGGAGCCAGTCGTCGAGATAGTTGAGGATGCGAAAACCCGACTGCCAAAGAGGGGTCAGGGCTGCTTCCGCGACCTTGGTGAAGACGCGGGAAGAAAGGGACAGGCCAAATGGGAGAACCTTGTACTGATACGCTCGACCTTCGAAGGCAAACCGGAGAAAGGGTCTGTGACGAGGAAGGATTGAGACGTGAAAGTACGCGTCCTTCAGGTCGATGGCTGCAAACCAATCCTGGGGTCGAATGCAAGTTAGCATGCACTTCGTCGTGAGCATCTTGAACGGCAGCCTGAGAAGGGACCGATTCAGAGCTCTGAGATCCAGGATGGGTCTTAACCCACCGCTCTTTTTTGGCACGATGAAGTAGGGACTGTAGAACCCTGACTTCATCTCGGCTGGAGGGACTGGCTCGATTGCGTCCTTCGCCAGTAGGACTGCAACCTCCGCACGCAGGACAGCGGCATGCGTGTCCGAACGGACAATAGTGAAATGGACACCTCTGCACCTGGGCGGACGCCTGGCGAATTGAATCGCATAGCCGAGACGTACCGTCCGTATCAACCACCGCGAGGGGTTGGGAAGCTGAAGCCAAGCCCTCAACCGGCTCGTTAGCGGTATCAAGGGAACGTTGACCGATGTGACCGCGGTGGGGCAGCCTGGAGGGGCGGGGGGAAGGGGACTGACCCCAGAGAACACAAGGTTCTGGGGGAGAGTCTGGCTGCGAGAAGCAACGCTTACCTTCTTCCCTGGTTCCCGCGCTGGCGATATCAGGCTCCGAGTCCGATACCGAGGAGTGTAAGTTCTGCTCGAGAAGGGAACTCGGGGCCGAGGCCCCAGAGGTGAGGAAATTTGCTCTTTCTGTGAAAATGTGGGTACCGCCGACCCGTGGGCCAGCGGCAATGTTATGTGCACAGAAGCTCCCAGCCCTCCACCGGGAGTGGGGAAGTCGATGTCACTGTCCCCCGAAGAGCAATCTCCACCACCTCTGGGTTGCCCGCGTCAGGGACGCTTCGCAGGTTTCTTGCGAGAGGTTTTGGCTGGTCCCTGAGAGGCGGGCGGCGCCGCTCTCCTGCGGCCAGCTCTGCGCCGGGTAGCCAACCTGGCTTCATGAACCTCGGCGGGGGAAGGAGCTGGAGTTGTCTTACTAGCCGCAGAGGGGCGCCCTCTGCGACAAGCAGGCGGAGGCGGGGCCACCGGCGGCGGGATGGTAGCTTCGCGGTGGGGCAGGATATGTTTGATGGCCTCCGTCTGCTTCTGGACTGCCGAGAATTGCTGGGCGAAATCCTCGACAGTGTCGCCGAATAGGCCGCTCTGGGAGATGGGAGTGTCGAGAAAGCGAGCTTTGTCGGCCAGATTAAGCCATAGGTGTCGCTCCTGGACCACGGCCGTGGACATCACCTGACCAAGAGACCGCGCCGTGACCTTCGTCGCCCGAAGGGCGAAGTCGGTGGCGGCGCGGAGTTCCTGCATCATGTCTTGATCAGGACCACCCTCGTGCAGTTGTTTCAGCGCCTGCGCCTGGTAGACCTGTAAGGTGGCCATGGCGTGCAGGGCGGAGGCAGCCTGTCCAGCAGCGCGATACACGCGGCCCGCGAGAGCGGACGAGCGCTCACACTCTCTGGAGGGTAGATGCAGCCGGTCCCGCCAGGTGGCGGCGCCACGCGGGCATAAATGCACCGCGATAGCGCGCTCAACCTGGGGAACCGACTCGTATCCCCGGGCTGCCCCGCCATCAACGGTGGCGAGGGAGGAGGAGCTGGGGCGAAGGCGAGATGAAAAAGGCGCCCGCCAGGTTTTAATCAGCTCCTCATGCACCTCTGGAAAGAATGGAACGGGGGGAGGGCGCGGCGGTACCGCAGGCGCCCCCCTCAGGAACCAGTCGCCAAGCCTAGAGGGATCGGCCGGGGGTGCATGAGACACCTCCAGCCCGATCCCCCTGGCGGCTCGGAGGAGCATAGCCGATAGTTCAGCGTCCATGTCAGACGGGGCAGCAACCACAGGGGGGCGCTGGCCCGCCGAGATGTCCGCTTCACCATCAGACTCACCCTCTGACGCAGCGACAGACATCTCTTCCTCCGGTGGAGCGCCAAAGGAGATGCTCGGCCCGGATTCCGGGGAAGCATACTGCTCTCGCCACTCGACGGGACCACGCCGAGATGCAGACGGCCACTGGGCTTTGGGGGCCGGCGGCACGTTCTGCACAGTAACCCGTAAGTCCCCCTGGTGCCTCGCCACGGCGGCCGAAAAGCATTGACGGCTTAACGACGAGCCGCGGGGCACCGAGGGGAGCCGTCTCGCAAAAGAACGGCGGTTCTTCAGCGTGATCATGGTCATGCGTTCGCAGTGAACGCACGAACCATCCGTGAACGCTGCCTCAGCATGCTCTAAGCCCAGGCATGTGAGGCAGTGTTCATGTCCATCCTCAGAGGTGAGGAAACTGCCGCATTTAGCAGCGCACGGCCGGAAGACCATTCTGAAAAGAACGTCTTACACAGCCATGAGAAATTGCTCTTTTAGATCCCGGTCTGCCCAGGGAGGAACCGCGGCACTTCTGTGCGCTCAGGGGGGCTCGCTCGCTGGAGCGCAGGAGGCTTGTTGATGGCCGTAAGAACGGCCGCCCGCAGGATACCGCTGACGGCTGCCAAAACACTCTCTTGGTGATAACACTCTTTTAGATGGCAGCACGTCAGCGGAGAAGAGCAGCAGGAACTTTCTTGTTTGGTAGAAGGCTCGAGCAGAACGGCTCTGAAGCAAATATCTGAGTGACTGGCTGCATGCCGCCATCTTATATACCCGTATGTACGGGGCGTGGCTTAGCATGCAAATGCCACTCTCCAATTTTCATTGGCCTTTTGAATAAGGCTCAGAGACGATTGGACTCTCAAGCGATTCCCATGTAACGTCGTAGTGAAACGACTGAAGGGGAACAGTTATTTTAAACTAATAATATTTGACAATCATGTTTTTAATGCAGTTTTGAGCCCTAAAATAATATACAAAATAATTATGATAATATGCTTTTCAAAAGAGGTAGGTACTTAAAAAAAAAAAAAAAAACTTTTATTCAGCAAGGATGCATTGAATTTATTAAAAGAGACAGCAAAGACCTTTTGCATTGTTACAAAAGATTTAAAATAAATGCTGCTCTTTGAAACTTTTCATTCATCTTAGTATCTTGAAAATAATATATCACGGTTTACACAAAAATATGATGCAGCACAACTGTTTAATTATTGTCATAATTGACTTCTATGGGTTAAAAATCCAAATTGCACTTTCAATGCAGCTTGAAAGGGCTCTACATGATCACAGCCAAGGAATAAAGGTCTTATCTAGCAAAACGATCGGCCGTTTTCTAAAAAGCCAAAAAATATATACACTTTTTAACCACAAATGAATGTCACGCATTGCATAGGGGTGAAAGAAAAAATAAATTCTCCTAACTCTCGTGATTCTTTTTGAAACAATTTAAAAAATTAATTGGTTTACCTCAGAATTGATTTATATTTAATTATTTTACCTTTGCTAAGAGGTGGTGGGGAGAAGTTACCACTTTTATTCCAACAGAGGGCGAAATGTATAAATGTGTTGCTCTTTAAGCAGCACTGCGTAGCCGATCGGCGTATGACATCAAAGTACTGCGAGAGTGATTTGAAAGCATGTTTTGCAACCATTTTTTCTGCCGGTGGGACTAATTTTTGTGAGCGGTCGCACTGATGTGACCACTGTGTTGTTCAACTCATAAGCGCTGCCATTTCTGTTGCATTTGAGAAACGTCTAACGACAAACAAAACAAAAGCGAAACTAATGCTGTGTTCCAGGCAACCCGTTACCCGTGTTTTTACAACCTTCTACCCGTGAAAGTGCACTGGAACGACAGTCGAACCCGTGACTTCCCACCCGTGAACTTGTACTAGATCGATTTACTCCCAGTCACATAGCCTACGAAACAACAATGGCAGCCCCTACGGATGTGGTGTTTATGCAAGTGGTACACTGTGAAAAACTAGACTTCAGGACAATATAACTTTGCAATCAAATTAATAATAATAATAATAATATATATATATATATATATATATATATATATATATATAATATAAAAGGCAGTTTGGTGTAACTTGCCTGGAACGCTACAAAGTCGTGAGTCGTGATTTGAAGTCGTGATTTACAGGCTCAAAAACCTGCCTGAAACGCAGCATAAACACAAAGCAAACAAACTTGTCCAAGCTCAAAACAGCTTTACTCGGGAGCCAAGTTGAGTCTGCGACAGTGTTACTGCACATTGCTGCGAGATCCAGTAAGAAGTGTTTAAATTCGCCGCACAATGAAAACGGTTGCTGCAAGATCTAGTGAGAATCATTCAAATTCTGCCCAGAATTAACATGTAATTTACTTTACCATCTGCTCTCTCAGGGCTCCAGATGTTTTGCGACCATATTTTCTGCTGGTGGGATTAATTTTTGTGAGCGGCCGCACTGACGTGACCTCTACATTGTTCAACTCATAAGTGCTGCAGTTTCTGTTGCATGCGAGAAACATCTAACGACAAACAAAACAAAAGCGAAACTAATGCCACGTTCCCGGCAACCCATTACCCGTGTTTTTCCAGCCTTCTACCCGTGAAAGTGCACTGGAGCGGCAGTCAAACCCATGACTTCCCACCCGTGAAGTTGTATTAGATCGATGTACTCCCAGTTCCACGCTCTGACGTCACATAGCCCGCGAAACAACAATGGCAGCCCCTACGGATGTGGTGTTTATGCAAGTGGTACACAGAGAAAAAATAGACTTTAGGACAATATAACATTGCAATCAAATTAATAATAATATAATAATAAATGCGCTCAGGCAGTTTGGCGTGACTTGCCTGGAATGCTACAAAGTCGTGAGTCGTGGTTTGAAGTTGTGATTTACGGGCTTAAAAACTTGCCTGGAACGCAGCATGCAACTTGTGCAAAGCAAACAAACTTGTCCAAGGTCAAAACAGCTTTACTCGGGAGCAAAGTTGATTTTGCGACACTGTTACTGCACATTGCTTCGAGATCCAGTAAGAAGTGTTTCAATGCACCGCACAATGAAAACAGTTGCTGCAAGATCTAGTAAGAATCATTAGTATTCTGCTCAGAATTAACATGTAATTTACTTTACCATCTGCTCTCTCAGGGCTCCAGACATTTTGCGACCATTTTTTCTGTTGGTGGGACTAATTTTTGTGAGCGGCCACACTGATGCAACCACATTCCTTTTTTTAACTTATAAGCGCTGCAATTTCTGTTGCATGTGAGGAACATCTAACGACAATTGAAACGAAAGCGAAACTATTGCCGCGTTCCCGACAACCTGTTACCCGTGTTTTTCCAACCTTCTACCGTGAAAGTGCATTGGAACGGCAGTCAAACCCATGACTTCCCACCCGTTAACTCGTACTAGATCGATGTACTCCCAGTTCCGCGCTCTGACGTCACATAGCCCACGAATCAACAATGGTAGCCCCTATGGATGTGGTGTTTATGCAAGTGGTACACAGTGGAAAAAGTAGACTTTAGGACAATATAACGTTGCAATCAAATTAATAATAATATAATAATAATAAATGCGCTCAGGCAGTTTGGCGTGACTTGCCTGGAATGCTACAAAGTCGTGAATCGTGATTTGAAGTTGTGATTTACAGGCTCAAAAACCTGCCTGGAACGCAGCATGCAACTTGCGCAAAGCAAGATTTTGCGAGACTGTTACTACACAGTGCTGCGAGATCCAGTAAGAAGTGTTTGAATTCACCACACAATGAAAACGGTTACTGCAATACCTAATGAGAATCATTTGAATTCTTCCCAGAATTCTCTGTTATAAACAGCACTAACATATGTCAGAAAACCACAAGTATTAATGCTAACTATAACCACGGTGTTGTGGTAGAAATAATATTACTTTATTCATTTCAGGGTTTTGTACAACCTTTGAGAAAGAAATTCAAGCACCTTTTTAATGATTTTACAGCTTAACTTAACATAACTATTTCTAGCACTTTAAAGCTCTAAAATGATACAATTCGAATGTTGTTTTTAATGGGATGACCAAAATATACTTTGCGGTAAACAAAGTAAAATTTGTTTTGCAGGGAAAACATGACTAAACATGACTAAGACTGTTTGCAAAGTAACATAGCACTTTATTTTATTTCAGAAAGTTTTTTCTACTCATTTTGTTGAACATTTGAATCAGCAGACTAGCTATAAGCAGACTAGCAGACTAGTCCCAGCCCTAATAGCAATATCGAACTTCAATACTTGTAGAATCTAAATTCTTAAAAAAAAAAAAAAAAATATATATATATATATATATATATATTGTATCGGCACCAAAGTATTGTGATAGTATTGAATCGGGGGGTAGGTGTATCGTCCTATCCCTAGCATTGCATAGTCACGTTAGAAAGGTCACGTGTGTCAGTCTAAACTATTTTGAGGTTATTTGGTCTAATTTTGTGTCTTGGAACAAATAGTGATCTATGACATTTTATTAAGTTTCATGCCTCCATTTGTTTAATGAAGGGTTTGTGGACACATTCGTGTTTTATATTTGTGAAGTAAAACTGATAGATTTATTCTGAGATGAAAATATAAAATTAGACTATTAGGCTAAGATGACCCCCAGAGTTGGCACAGAAAGCCCCAAGTGGCATGTTGTTACTAGTATTATGATACTTATTGCAATTCATAGGGCTATTATTCAGTAATTCCATTAATTACTTTTCAGACATCTTGGCATTTCAATAAAGCCTATAGGGTAATTGAGGGAAATCATTTAATTTGAATTCATGGTGTTGCGAGTATAGTATATCTTTAATTAAAATATGGGCAATTAAATATGTAAATATTCATATGCCTGTATTAGTCAATGAATACATTTGCATTTCAGGTGAATCTCTTTTACTGGGAGTTTGCTTTGTCTGTCATCAGTTATTCAGTTACTCAACTAAGTTGTCAAAAAGAAAAATAGTATAGTTGATTTAGTAGTTTACTTTAATGATAATTATTTTACATTAATGATTAATTACATTAACTGTAATATAGAAATAAAAAATAAACATTTATAAATATATAAAAAATATATAAAATATAAATAAAACAATGAATAGATTAGTTACAGTATTTATTCATCTTTATTAATGTTAGTTACAGTTGTTTGTTGTTAGTTCATGTTAATGTTGTAAATATTAAACAACTTTTGATTTTAATTATGCATTAGTAAATGTTGAAATTACCATTAACCAAGATTAATAAATGCTGTAGAAGTATTGTTCATTCTTAGTTCATGTTAACAAAAGTAGTTAACTGTTAACTAATGACCCTTTAAAGTGTAAAGTGTTCCCATATTATTCAAATAATATCAAAAGTAGAGCTGCACAATTCTGGATAAATTAAGAATCACAATTTTTTGTTTCAAATAGAGATTCTCCCGCAATTCTGAACTAAGCAAAGTAACATGTCATTTACTTGAGGCTGAAAATATGAATTGCTGCAGTCTATTCAAAATTGTTTAATTTGAAATGAATCATTAAAAACCTCATACCTCAGTGTTTTAGAATGAATCTCTTGAATGAATGATTCAATGACTCAGTCATAAATACATTATTAGTTCCATTATTGAACGAATCAGTGTTTTAGAATGAATCTCTTAAATTATTGATTCAGTAACTCACTCATAAATGCCTCGGCATTTTAGAAGCAATCTCTTGAATGAACGATTCAATGAATCAGTCATAAATACCTCACTTTTTCCATTATTAAATGAATCAGCATTTTAGAATGAATCTGTTAAATGAATGAGTCAATGACTCACTCATAAATGAATCTCTTGAATGAATGATTTAATGACTCACTCATAAATACATCACTTGTTCAATTATTAAATGAATCAGCATTTTAGAAAGAATCTGTTGAATGAATGATTCAATGAATTACTCATAATTACCTCAGCGTTTTAGAGTGAATCTCTTGAATGAATGATCCAATGACTTAATCATAAATACCTCACTTGTTCCATTATTGAATGAATCAGCATTTTAGAATGAATCTCTTAAATGAATGATTCAATGACTTACCCATAAATGAATCTCTTGAATTAATGATTTAATGACTCACTCATAAATACATCACTTGTTCAATTATTGAATGAATCAGCATTTTAGAATGAATCTCTTAAATGAATGATTCAATGACTCACTTATAAATGAATCTCTTGAATGAATGTTTTAATGACTACCTCATAAATAAATCACTTGTTCAATTATTGAATGAATCAGCATTTTAGAATGAATCTCTTAAATGAATAATTCAGTGACTCACTCATAAATGAATGTCTTGAATGAATGATTCAATTACTTATTCATAAATACCTCAGCGTTTTAAAATTAATCTCTTGAATGATTGATTCAATGACTCGCTCATAAATACCTCACTTGTTCCATTATTGAATGAATCAGCATTTTAGAATGAATCTGTTGAATAAATGATTCAATGAATTACTCATGAATACCTCAGCGTTTTAGAAAGAATCTCTTGAATGAATGATTCAATGACTCACTCATAAATACCTAACTTGTTCCATTATTGAATGAATCAGCATTTTAGAATGAATCTCTTAAATTAATGATTCAGTGACTCACCCATAAATACCTCAGCATTTTAGAATGAATCCTTTGAATGAATGATTTAGTGACTCAATCATAAATACCTCACTTGTTCCATTACTGAATAAATCAGTATTTTAGAATCAGTCTCTTGAATGAATGATTCAATGACTCACTCATAAATACCTCAGCGTTTTAGAATGAATATCTTGAGTAATTGATTCAATGAATCACTCATAAATACTTCACTTGTTCCATTACTAAATGAATCAGCATTTTTTAACGACTCTTTTGAATGAATAATTCAATGACATTCAAATACATTTTTTAACAGTCACTTGTCGCCACTTAGTGGGGAAACAATGTAATCAACATTTTAACCAACAAACATTATTTGAAGCACCATTTACCCTCAAAAGATGATTTGCATAGACACCAGTGTTTATATCAGAACTACAAATGCGAAATAAATAAATAGTAAAGATTTATAATTTCCCCTTATTGTTGTTGCACACCTCTATGCCTTTTTTTCTTCCATCGTTACACTTCCTAAAATGGTCAGTAATTTTGTTTTCTTTAGTTGACAGCCAGGTTTTACTCACATTTGGCACTTGCCGAGTATTTTTAGACACTGTGTCCACACCTATGAACTTGACTGTCTATCTGCCTGTCTGTCTGTCACTTCTATACGTCTGTCTGTCCATCACTACACTCCGTTGTGTCTGACTACTGGCTGCTTTAGTTTTAAAGCAGAAATCTGTTGTAACATTAAACACCTCACATTGTCAGAGAAGCTGAGGTGGTCAATAACTAGAAAAATACTGTTTATCCTCAAATAGCTTGTTTCTGTGCATTAGTGCTAAGCTGTAAATGTGTTTTTCTCCTGCTCTTGTATGTTCGCATATAAAAATTATGGTATGGATGTGTGTGTCCACAGAGCTGGAGGCCGAGGAGTGGTGGAAGTTATTGTGTTTGGAGTGTCTGGGCAGCAGACTTAATGACATCAGCCTGGGAGAACCGGACTTGTTAGCAGCAGGGGTGCAGAGGGAACAGAACGGTCAGTATCCAATTAGAGCCAGGCTTTTTGTATGATTTTTCCTCTTGTACTCCCTAAATGATTCTATTACGGGGTCCAAATGTGTTTGTTAAACAAAGTCCCTCCAGGTCTGTTCTCATGTTTATAAATGATCTGCTCAGGCCAAGGTTCTTTAAGCGCTAATGGGTACCGCCGTGCATCAGAGCATCAGCCCATAATGAAGCTTGTCATAGAGATGGATGAGATGATGGCGCAGAAGAAAAGCAGGATGAATGCGCATGGCACTTGTGCGAGAAAACGCTTAAGAGAATGAGTGAGAATCTTTAGCGAATGCAATCCGTTTGCCTCTGGAATGAATGAGGCAACGTGTGGCCAAATGATGGCCAATTCTTCCAAAAGTGTTTCCATTCCCGAGCCAGGTTTTACTATGGACATCAAGAGACAACTTAAAACAGTACCAGAATTGTTCTGTTCCACAAAGAAAAACATTTTTAGTAAATTATTACAAATGATTTAATATCAATAAAAGCATTTATTTTGATTTATGTTTTTGCTCTCATCAGCCAGTAATGAGCATGTAATGCAGCTTGTGCAACTTGATGTTGGCAAGTTTTTACCAAAGGACAGGTGATGTGCATCAAAATACAGAAAAATGAGAATTTGATTAACACAATGATTTGTGGATTATTTTTTTTATCCTCATTTTTAAAATAATTTAAAAAGTTTTTTTTTTTTAATTACGTGAAAAATCCTCTTAACTACTCATGCTTCTATGGTTAGTTTTAATTTTTTTAATTAGATTTATTTAGTCTCTTATAGTGGGATTCTGCTTTGTCTGTCTTTGGTTATTCAATTACTCATCTAAATTGTCAAATAAAAAATTAAATAGAATAGTTGATTTAGTATTTTACATTAATGATGTAATGTAATATATAAATAAAAAATGTAAAAATATTTAAAAAAAAATATACAAATATAATAAATGAAAAATTGCATAAAAAACTCATAACTACTCATGATTTTCAATGTTTTAATTAGATTTATATTTTATTTGTTTTTCATTGTATACAAATAGATATTATTTAGTGCATGCAAGTATATACAGTTTTAATTTTACGATATGTAATTAATTTAATTTTTTTATAATATCACACATTTAATATTAATTATATAAAATTTGGACTATGAGAACAATCTTGACCCACAAGCATTATTGAATTTCAATAACTGTATTACAATATAGATTATTAGTTATGTATATTATATATTATCTTGTCACATTGTTTGCATGTTATTATTCGATTTTATTTTATGCTCCTAATCTGTAGTCATTATGATTTTTTAAAATTATTTAAATGTTGTTCTTGCATACAATTAAGACAAGAAAATTAATCCTTTTTACTGAATCGTTATGAATAAAACTAATTATTTTATTTTATTTTAACAAACCCCCAATCTGCAGTCCTTATGACTTTTTTCCTAGAGAGATTTACAATTAAGCATGATGTTTTCTGTGTTTTCTGTGTGTTTTTTTTTAAAATTAGATTATGCATTATTAGTGAATTATTTTATGCATTGTTGGTGTAATTTATTATATTGTTTGCATGTTGTTCTTGCAAATAGTTAGGACAAGAAAATATAATATAATATAATATAATATAATATTGATTATGATATTGATTATTATATTAATACAGTATAGTATGATATTGTTGCATGTTTTTCTTGCAAATAGTTAAGAGAAGAAAATGAATCCTTTTTCTTAATCAAATCATGGTTTTTATTTTATTTTACAAACCCTTAATCTGCAGTCCTAATGACTTTTTCTTCCAGAGAGATATAAAATTAAGCATAATGTTTTCTGTGTTTTCTCTGCATTTTTTGAAATTAGATTATGCATTATAAATGAATTATATTATGCATTATTAGTAAATTATATTATACATTATTAGTATATTGTATGATAGTATTGTTTCAAATTATTTGCATGTTGTTCTTGCAAATAATTAAAAATGTATCCTTTTTATTGGACCAAATTATGTATTCTATTTTGATGGTTTATTATTTTATTTTATTTTATTTTATTTTATTTTATTGTGTTTTCTCTGCATTTTTAAAATTAGATTTTAGTTTTGCTTTATTAGTGCACTATATTATGCATTATTAGTGTAATGTATATTGTTGTTTCAAATGTTTTGCAGGTTGTTCTTGCAAATAATTAAGACGAAAAAAATCATTTATATTTTTTAAAATCGTTTTTATTTATTTGTATTTTTTATTTTACAAAATCTCAACAAACCCCCAATCTGTATTTATATTATATACATTTTATACACATATACATATTTATACTTATATACATTTATTTTTTCCGCCTTTTTATTTCAGAGAGATTTCAAATAAACTCTAATGTTTTCAGTGATTATAAAAACAGTTGAGAAGCGTTACTTAAAAGCAACTGCATCTCCTCCGAGATCAGATTGTTTCAGTCTGAGCAGGTCTGGAGTTGTGTCTGTTTATGTGAGTGTTTTTTTAAACATAATTCAGAAAATCAATATCAGTTCATCTCCAAGTGCTGCCGAAGCATTCAAGCATTAAGCTGCGGGAGACACCGTATAGAGTGATCATCAATTTTTTTTTCAATCAAATGACAGGCAAATATCGATTTGTTTTCATAACGAGAGCGCAATGTGTATATGATTATATCAGCTGGAGGTCAGCGAAATGATCGTTTCTCCAGTATTTGACAGCCGAGGAATAACGAGCTGCGCGTTTGCCATTTGCGCTTCAATTAGACCCCTCTAACGGCGGGCTGCGATAATTAAATCAGAGTTAATTTTCACAATCCCTAAAATAGCCCCCACATTACATTGCCTCTTCCTCTGGAGAGACACATAGCTTATTTTGAAGCATTAGGTATAATTAGGCACTATTAATTTGGATTATGAAGTGCACCCTTGTCTTTTTGAAGCTAATTGTGATGGTGTGGTTACTCCAGTCGTGGTCGGCTCAACTGCGGCTCTATGGCAACAATCTGTTGACCTTTGTGCCCCGCAAGAGCCACATCTGCAAGAAGAGAAAATAGTACGTCGGAAAAATAATAATCATGTTAGATGGCTCTGTTGAGATGTTCTCGAGATTTCCAGCCGTAGCCTTTAATTCTCTGCCATCTTTCGGCAGCTCCCCGAATAAAAGCTGTTTGATATGTCTGTAAATATGACAGCCGAATGGACTCTACTGCCACGGTGCTTGGCCTTTTTTGAGCAAATTTAATTATTATTAAAAGAAATGTCAGTAAAACAGCAGTCTGCAACCTTTTCATGTCTCTTGAAGAAACTATTTACCCTGTTATGAATTTTCTTTAACACCAGACATTGGCAATTTCTGTCAGTGTAAGCTGCTATGGCTGCTGAACCTTTTTGAGTTATTTACTTAAAGTAACCATTCAGTTTTGTCATTCTGTTTTCTTAATATAAATTCATAGGTTTATTGGGTGCACTTCATCTGTGCTTGTTATTCTGAAGAAAAAGACATCTGAATCAAAACATATTAAAACGTCACAAAAATACTGTGTAACCCCTTCAGCTTCATGCACCAATCTGATATATAAAAAGACTTTTAGTGATCAAATTAATTTGCTAATGGAAAAAAATCAGGTACAATCAACTTTTCCCCCCAATTTAAATATTTGGAAAGATGTCACATGTGCAGATGTAAAAGAAGTTGTGAACACAATTTGAATGAATAGTTATATTAAATAACTTATATTAATATTAATATTTTTGATTAAGTAATGTTAATGTTATATATTACTTACTAATTTATATTAAATATTTTTATTAAAATATAAGAGCTGCAATGAAAGATTTTATTTTTTAAGTATCTGTTTAATGGTTCTAATTATTAGCTGAGTTTTAAGAATTAATTTCCATTCAATTTTTGTTTATTTCATCAAAATGTTAAACACACTCACATCCTCAAGAATTTTTCATAATATAATATAATATAATATACACTTTATATATCACACACATATATATATATATAATATATATATATTATAGTTAAAATAAATGTTATATTTTAATGGTTCTAATTAATAGCTGAAATTTAAAGATTTTTTTATTACTTATCTGAGAATAATTTTCCATCCAGTTTTATTTTTTATTCCATTAAAATCTAAACACACTCACATCCTCAAGAGTTTTTAATTGTTCATTACATTTGAAGAGATTAAATTAAGTTTTTAATTTTATTTTTAATGTAGACAATGGTTTCAACTGTTTCAGCAAATTCTAAACATACTCACATCCCAGTGTTTTTCATTGTATACATCATATATATTATATAATTAAAATAAGTATTAGTAGCTGAAATTAAAGATTTTTCTTTACATTTTATCTCAGAATAAATTTCCATCAAATTTTATTTTTTATTCCATAACAATTCTGAACACACTCACATCCTCAAAAGTTTTTCATTGTTCAAGGCTTTGTGAATCTAAAGAGATCATATTAAGTTTATATTTTAATTTTAATGCATACAATAGTTTCAACTGTTTTTATTTTATTTATTTTTTATTTTAAAATCTCAACAAACCCCCAGTCTGCAATACTTACTTTTGTATTATTGAGATACTATTATAGTTTTTATTAATATTTTAAAGTAGTTTTTATTTTTATATATTCCATTCTTCCATTTAAATTTTAGTTAATGTTTTAATACTATTGTTTGGTGTTTTTGTTATTTTACTATTTTTTTTATAAGTCTACAGTGGTGTGAAAAAATGTTGGCCCCCTTCCTGATTTTTTATTTTTTTGCATGTTTGTCACACTTTAATGTTTCAGATTATCAAACAAATTTAAATATTAATCAAAGATAACACAAGTAAACACAACATGCAGTTTTTGAATGAAGTTTTTTATTATGAAGGGAAAACAAAATCCAAACCCACATGGCCCTGTGTGAAAAAGTGTTTGCCCCCTAAACTTAATAACTGGTTGGGCCACCTTTAGCAGCAACAACTGCAATCAAGCGTTTGCGATAACTTGCAATGAATCTGTTACAGCGCTGTGCAGGAATTTTGGCCCATTCATCTTGGCAGAATTGTTGTAATTCAGCCACATTGGAGGGTTTTCGAGCATGAACCGCCTTTTTAAGGTCATGCCACAGCATCTCAATAGAGTTCAGGTCAGGACATTGACTAGGCCACTCCAAAGTCTTCATTTTGTTTTTCTTCAGCCATTCAGAGGTGGATTTTCTGGTGTGTTTTGGATCATAGTCCTGCTGCAGAACACAAGTTTGCTTCAGCTTGAGGTCACGAACAGATGGCCAGATATTGTCCTTCAGGATTTTTTGGTAGACAGCAGAATTCATGGTTCCATTGATCACAGAAAGTCTTCCAGGTCCAGAAGCAGCAAAACAGCCCCAGACCATCACACTACCACCACCATATTTTACTGTTGGTATGATGTTCTTTTTCTGAAATACTGTGTTACTTATACACCAAATGTAATGGGACACACACCTTCCAAAAAGTTCAACTTTTGTCTCGTCAGTCCACAAAGTATTTTCCCAAAAGTCTTGGGGATCATCAAGATGTGTTCTGGCAAACTGAGACGAGCCTTTATGTTCTTTTTGCTCAGCAGTGGTTTTCGTCTTGGAGCTCTGGCATGCAGGCCATTTTTGCCCAGTCTCTTTCTTATGGTGGAGTCATGAACACTGACCTTTACTGAGGCAAGAGAGGCCTGCAGTTCTTTAGATGTTGTTGTGGGGTCTTTTGTGACCTCTTGGATGAGTCGTCGCTGTGCTCTTGGTGTAATTTTGGTCGGCCGGCCACTCCTGGGAAGGTTCACCACGGTTCCATGTTTTCGCCATTTGTGGATAATGTCTCTCACTGTGGTTTGCTGGAGTCCTAAAGCTGTAGTAATGGCTTTATAATCTTTTCCAGACTGATCGGTCTCAATTACTTCTCATTTGTGACCCTGGACCACAAAACCAGTCTTAAGTCGCTGGGATATATTTGTAGCAATAGCCAAAAATACATTGTATGGGTCAAAATGATTGATTTTTCTTTTATGCCAAAAATCATTAGGAAATTAAGTAAAGATCATGTTCCATGAAGATTTTTTGTAAAATTCCTACTATAAATATATCAAAATGTAATTTTTGATTAGTAATATGCATTGTTAAGAACTTCATTTGGAGAACTTTAAAGGTGATTTTCTCAGTATTTCGATTTTTTTGCACCCTCAGATTCCATATTTTCAAATAGATGTATCTCGGCCAAATATTGTCTTATCCTAACAAACCATATATCAATAGAAAGCTTATTTATTGGGCTTCCATATGATGTATACATCTCAGTTTTGTAAAATTTAACCTTATGACTGGTTTTGTGGTCCAGGGTCACATTTGTTCCTGAATACTTGTGTTATCTTTGATTAATATTTAAATTTGTTTATGTATGAATTCATTCATTCATTCATTCATTCATTCATTCATTCAGTTTCAGTTAAGTATAGTACTTATGACTTTTAAATGTATTTATCTTTATTCCAGAAAGATTTAACGTTTACCTGATGCCGACCCCAAACCTGGACATCTACGGAGAGTGCACAATGCAGATCACCCACGAGAACATCTACCTCTGGGACATCCATAACGCCAGAGTCAAGTTGGTCATGTGGCCGCTCAACTCCCTGAGGAGATACGGCAGAGACTCGACCTGGTTCACGTTTGAGTCCGGGAGGTATGTGAACGACATTCGATTCTAGTTGGGGAGTGCTTTTGTCTGACAAGATGTTTTCATCCTAAATCCAATAGTCCTGATTCTGCTGCTCTGGATATTGATTCGCTGATTCCTGAAGGTGCTCAACATTTAACATATGCTTTCCCTTGCAGGCTGCCCTTAAACTCTACTCTGACTGTTCAGCCTATTACGACAAGAACATGAGTGTGCTGAAAACTAATAGAAGCTTTAATTGCTTAACCGATGTGTGTGCATGTGTGTTGTGCTCTTGCAGGATGTGTGACACAGGGGAGGGTTTGTTTACGTTCCAGACCAGAGAAGGCGAGATGATCTATCAGAGAGTTCACTCTGCCACACTGTCCATCGCTGAGCAACATGAGCGCATGATGATGGAGATGGAGAAGAGCTCACAGGTATAGTAAAACTACACATCCCAGAATTCTACAGGGTACACAAGGCATTTCTTATTTAGTATGTATAATTCCATAAAGTTAGTACAAGCATATTTCATAAAAGAGTCGGTGTTCAAAATGAAGGGAGGTTCCTGGAACTCCCATAAAAACACAAAACAGCTTCAATTGAATTCAAAAAAACAATTTTTTAAAGTAGACTACAAGTCAAAACTAAACAGTAATGCTTTTTAAAGAAGTCTCTTCTGCTTACCAAGCCTGCATTTATTCTAAAGTACAGCAATTTTTTAAATAAATATTTTTACTATTTAAAATAACTGATTTCTATTTAAATATATTTTAAAATGTAATTTATTCCTGGGATTTCAAAGCTGAATTTTTAGCATCATTACTCCAGTCACATGATCCTTCAGAAATCAGAAATATTCTGATTTGCTGCTCAAAAAAAAATCTAAAAAAATTGTTTTATTATTATGTTGAAAACAGCTGAGTAATTTTTTTTTAGGTTTCTTTGATGAATAGAAAGTTCAGAATAACAGCATTTATCTGAAATAGATTTTTTTTATATAATTAAAAATGTATTTATCATCACTTTTGGTCAATTTAAAGCATACTTGCTAAATAAAACTATTAATTTCAATACACCCCCCCCCCCTTTCTATCTTTCTATTCATTAAGGAGTCCTGAAAAATTGTACTCAGCTGTTTTAAATATTGATAATAATAATAAAGATATTTCATAAGGGTTGCTTTTATTCATGATGGATGCAATGGACTGATCAGAAATGACATTAAAGATATTTATAATTAGGTCTGGGTTTTGACACAAATTCACAAGCTTGCGGTTATATTTTGATATATTTTGAATATATATCAGGTACAGTACATGCCAAATTTTCTCAAGCACAATAACTCTATTAATGCTGTAGAATACCAAAAAGCCCCTCTCTATAGTACATTTTTGGCTGACTAATGAGTTTATAGTCACTGAATATGTTTTTTTCTGAATTAAATGTGACTGACATTGTTTACAAGCTGTTATGTTAACATTTTTGTGGGGTTGAAACACTGAGTGATTACATGAAACAGGATACAGATTTCAGTAAGTTTTACTCTTTCTTTTAACATGCCTTTATTGTTTATTCAGTTTATTTTGTGCTATGAGTGGTTAAAGCAGAGGAGACGATTGGTTCATGTACGCTTCCCACTGTCACTGCTTCTCTCGAATTGAGGCACTACAGCAATCTGTCACTCCACATTAAACAGCACCAAAATAGCATTTATTTGAATAATGTAATAAAATGGACAGAATTTGAAATAGGAGACTATTTCATATCAAAAGTAATAGCGCAAAGCTTATTGCGACTTATTGGATGGGAGGTGCGCTACGTTCCGTTCAACTGAAAACAGGCTAGACTAATCGATTCCTTGGATTTAAGATTCAATATCGTTTCATAAATAATAAGAACTGATTAAATGTGACAAATTGATATTTTTTACCCAGCCCTATTTATAATATTACAATACATTCTACTTGAAATAAAAGCTGTTCTTTTGAACTTTTTGGACACTGAAGACTGGAGTAATGGCTACTGAAAATTCTTACTTGAGCTCATGACGCAAAAAACATACCTGTGGGAACTTTTTCGCAAGACGCCAAATACGTACCAATAAGTACATTTCACTGCAGTTTCCAGCAGAAATAAACACTAGAGGCGGTAAGACAGCAAGCACTTGTAATCGTTTTCATACACAGTTGTGATTACAGCTCCATATGTTTTGCTTTCTGAATGTAAAAAACTTGCTCCAGAGCTCAGCTGGCATGGAATTGGATTTAGGAAGTGGAATCCTTGGGTACAAATCTCGTCAAAAACATGACTCACGATGAAAAAACTAAAATGAGATGAGAGATTGAAAAACAAGATAAAACGGCATGCTTGAGATTTGCGTTTTTTTGTCACGTTGGCTTTTGTTCATACTATCGGGTAGGTTTAGGTGTAGCACAGATGGTACGTTATTTTGAAACGTCACAGAGCATTAGAGTTACAGCGCCACTCAACAGACATTTAAAGAATTGCGGTGACGCATACAAAACCAACGTTGCATAAAACGTACTGTATGTACATTTTAGCACCAGTGAACATTTAACATCAAATGTCAGTATGTATTGCGAAAAAGTTCCCACAGGTTCGTTTTTGTCATGAGATCAGGTTAAGAAATTCAGCTTCTACAGCTTTCTCGTTTCTACTGGTTTTGATAAAAAAAATGCCTTCATGAGTGTAAGAAAATGTTTACTGACTCCAGACTTTAGAATGCCATTGTATATGTGCTAATTACAGCAATTCACACGTTACATAAGTGTGTAGTATTTTTTTAAATCATACATTTGTCACTGCACAGTATAATTGAATTTAAGGATTCCAGCCTCCCCGTTAAGTTTCTGCCAATTTTATGAGTACATTTTCTCACTTCCTTGCTTGCACAGTGCACAGTATGTGATGTTTCATAAATCCAGGTCACAGAACACTGGCATCTTTAAAAAAGCAGCTGCTGTCAACTAATCCAGATCTGCACCATTGGTCGAGTACCTTCAAACATGCTGCACTTATGTGCTCCTACAGCTCAGCTGGTAGAGCATGACGTTAACAACATCAAGGTCAAGAGTTTGAATCCTAAGAACTTATAAAATGCATACCTTCAACGCAATTGAAGTCATTTCGAATAAAAGCGTCTAGCAAATGCGTACACGTAAATGGATTCGAGACACATCTTTCTTGCAAGATAACAACAGCCTCAGGAGTTGTTCGATGTTCAAAGCTTCCGAAACACTAATGCCTTAAAATGTTATTCTGCCATTTTGGTTCATTGAAAGCACATTTTGGATATTTCTCCATACCCCCCTGAAGCTAGCGAGGTTGATGAATCGTTCAGTCGCCTGGTGCGGATGGTCTTTCCTGCACTATTTAAGCTGCGCTGCTGCTCTCGCTGGCAGTGAATCTGTGCTGTCATCTCTAAGGCCTTCAGTGGAGGCTGATGAGACTTGACCATATGGCCCTCCGCTCAGATCTCGCCGTCCAGGACCCCTGCCAAAAATGCTGCTTGCTCTGAAATCTTGATCAAGAGTCCCACTAAGAGTCTTTATTTGCTCTGCTTTACGAAATTCTCTTAAAATGCTGTGATAAATGCGCTTTTTAAAAGGCCGTAATGACATCACACTCCACCTGCCATCCATAATGATCAAAACAGACTAATGGAGGGGTGCTGTTTACCGCGAGGCTCGGCCTTTGAAATCCTCTCAGTGTAAGCCCTTTCCGAGTGATTTGACTGGAAATATAACCAATGTAACCCAATGATTTTCTGCTCTGCCTCACAGACTCTTTCAAACGAGAGCACATTAACAAAGTCGATATCACTCCCGCGAAGCGCTTACTGGCACCACATCACGCGTCAGAACAGCGTGGGAGACATCTGCAATTACCAAGGTAAGACAGAGCTCCTTCCCACTCCACAGCTCAGTGAAAACACCATCTTTATATGCCTGTCGTACTTATGAGAGTGACGATTTCATCTGAAGCTCCACTGGGTACATTTATAAATCGGTGAGCAACACTGGCCCTTTCGCTTGGGTAAAATAAATCAATTTGCCGATTGAGTAAAGCATTTATAAAGCAACACATTTGCCGTGCATATACCAGCGTTCAAGCTTATTTTTACATACGGCTGGCCTTTATGAGGTCTTTGAGTGAAAAGTGTTTTGTATGACGGTTTGAATGTGGTGCTGCATTAGTTGAGCTGGTGGATTTAATTCACCGTGTGAATTAAAGTGAATGTAAATTAAGCATGGAAGGTTTCCATAGTGATCTTGAATTACCAGTAAAGCTGTGTTCTGCATAGGGAGTGGATTTGCATAAAGTAGCTGATGAGTTTGTATTCAGCTAATTAAAACAATTGTGTCAGCAAAACCTTACTGTATTTATGATGGCTCCCCTACTATATGCCAACAAATACATGCGTACCGCATTTAAATTACAAGAAGGTTACATCCCATTTAAAGGGATAGATCATCTATAAATAAAAACTCTTATGTTGTTCCAAACCAATTTGGCTTTCTTTCTTCTGTGGAACATAATTAGAGACGCTTAGCAGAATGTTCAAGCTGCTCTTTTCTATATAGTGAAAGTGATATAGTTTGCAGAAGTTGTACTTTGTAAAAAACAGATACAATTTAAGTCAAGATATGCTAATAATCTTTAGACATGAGTTACTAGTAGAAATTGATCAGACTCGTCTCTATCGTGGTTACATACTCATATGACATTGCTGTACTACAAGGTCACAAAAACGTATCATTTGCATGCATTTTTGAGCATTACTGTTTAAAAACAAGTCATTTTAAGCAGTTGAGCACTCATTTCTTTATATGCAGAGAGGCACGCACACATGTAGATGGTTTTATAGAGCGCAGGAGAATTGAGTTATTTTTGCTGCTTTATAAGCCTTGGATGGTTAAATACACACACTTATGTGTCAAAATACCCATCTTTGCAAGTATCCTCATAAAAAATAAGTGAAAGCATACAGCTGAGAAAGTAAACACATGTGTGACAGTATATTGGATCTGGGCAGCTCTTAAATTCACAGCAGTCTAATATTCCTGCTGTCTGTCATTCATGTTAATCAAACAACAAAAGAGAGAAAATCTCTCTGTGCTCTTGCCTAAATCACTTTTGTAAGTTTAATGAGAAGAAATGTATAATTATTTTACACAGTGAAGAATATGCAGTGTCTTTATAGATTTGATTACTTTATACAATGTATGTAGCATTTTATTATTTATTTGTTATGCCGTAGTTTTTTTGTCATATTGCTTGTAATTAGTTTCTTAGTCTTTATTAATCACTGATTGTTTACTTGTCTTCAGTAAGCTTGAGTTTTCTTTTTATTTAGGCTAGTATTAGTTTTTTGTGATATTGACACGGGTGACAAGAGAATTGTAAAATTTCTGTGTTATCAAAAATGTTGATATCATAACTGTGACCCTTAAATAAAGATCATGTTCCATGGAGATATTTTGTAAATTTCCTTCCCTAAATATATCAGAACTTACTTTTTGATTAGAAATATGCATTGCTAAGAATTTCATTTGGACAACTTTAAAGATGATTTCCTCAATATTCCAGATTTTCAATATCTCAGCCAAATATTATCCTATCCTAACAAACCACACATCAATGGATTTTAGAGATTTTAAATGGACCCTTATGACTGGTTTTGTGCTCCAGGGTCACAAATAGCTTTTTAAAAAGCAAAAATATATTGTTATCGTGAAATGAAATTACTCATATCGTGATACAACAATTTGGTCATATCGCCCACCTCTACAGCTGTCACCATTTACTTTCATTGTATTGAAAAGAGCAGCTTGGACATTCTGCAACAAATACTATTTTTGTTTCACTGAAAACTGCCATAAGTATTTCAGTAAATAATGACAGTAATCTATCCTTTTAAATAAAAAATCCATGATCATCTAAAATAAAAATGTTTCGTTTACTCACTAATGTTGTTCCAAACCCATTTGTCTGACTTTCTGACACAGAATAAGAGTAGTTTAGCAGAATATTCAAGCTGGTTTTTTTTCTTTACAATGAAAGTGGATGGGCACCAGGGACTTTCAGAAAAAAAAGCAGTGTAAGATTATTCTAAATGTTGTTAGTTCGACTTGTGCACTCAAAACACTCATGACAAGTCCTCACAAGCTATACTGTAGCAAATTTAAATCAAGATTCGCTAATAATCTTTCACTCTACGGAAAAGAGCAGTTTGGACTGCTATTTATACTAATTTTTTTGAGTTCAAAAATGTTGCTCATGCAGACCCCTCACTGATGCAAGGAGTAGTTCACTTTTAGAACAAACATTTACAGATAATGTACCCTCTTGTCATCCAAGATGTTCATGTCTTTCTTTCTTCAGTCATAAGGAAATTGTTTTTTGAGTAAAACATTTCAGATTTCTCTCCATATAATGGACTTCTATGGTGCCCCCAAAATCGAACTTCCAAAATGCAGCTTCAAAGTGCTCTAAACGATCACAGCCGTAGAAAGAAGGGTCTTATCTAGCAAAACGATAGGTTATTTAAAAAAAAAATTTTTCACATTTTTTATACTTTTTAACCTCAAATGCTCATCTTGTCTAGCTCGGCAAGACAAGTGTTTGAGATTAAAAAGTATATAAGTTGTAAATGTTTTTAGAAGATAAGACACTTCTTCCTCAGCTGGGATCATTTAGAGCCCTTTGAAGCTGCATTTAAACTGCATTTTGGAAGTTCAAACTCGGGGGCACCATAGAAGTCCATTATATGGAGAGAAATCCTGAAATGTTTACCTCAAAAAACACCATTTCTTTACGACTGAAGAAAGTAAGACATGAACATCTTGGATGACAAGAGGTGAGTACATTATCTGTAAATTTTTGTTCTGAAAGTGAACTACTCCTTTAAACTGCATATCCATGTTACAAAAATACATATTGCATCTGCTTGCTATTTGTGCACCATTGATTTTTTTTTTCCTCCATTTCGCATGGCTGCTTTTTAGCTAATGCTTTTGAGTGTTGGACTGGAAGAGCGTGTTAACTGAGAGGTCCATGTGGTCCGGAGGCACATAGCATTAGGGAAATGATATGTCCATCTGCTGGGAGAGAGATGAGTTAATCTGCTTGGTGAGAGATAACTGGACACCACATGGGTTTGGTGCCTCGGTTTTTGTCAAGCTGTCAAAACCATCCTTTGTCATATGCGAATAACCTGTGCTTTCTCTGTTATACACAAGCAGGGAATTTGAACATATGAGCGCATCAGTGTAAGTGCACAAAAAGATTATTGACTATAATGACATGATATTTGCGTCCCTAATCAGTGAAAAAAATGTTTGGAGGCAGCTCCAGCTGCTGATGTATCTGCCTCTGAGGCAGCCGGCCTTAAAACCTCTGTCTCATTCATCATTGTGGCATTCCCATTGTTGAGATGTTAGCCTGATATAGTGAATGTTCCCCCTCCTCATCAGCTTCCCTCAGAAATACAAATTCAGCAGAATGCTGCTTTTTTTCAATGAATAAATTGAGAGCATCACCATGTTGAAGGACGGTGTTTAGGTTGAAGAGTCAATGAGAGCGTGCGCTTTCCGTATGGGGAAAATGGAAAATACTACAAAGATCTCTGCTGTGCAACAGCACACTCCTTATGAATTGTGCTGAATAGAGGACTTCGCCACCTGCGTAAGATGGCGTATACAGCAGAAGATGCTTTTTTTAATCAAGTCAAGCTTTATTGTCATTCCGCTACATGTGTGGACATACAGTGGAACGAAATGTCGTGTCTCGCAGGACCACGGTGCTACATAAATAAACAAATATAACATACAACACTAGACATAAGAGCAATTGTTTAGTCCTATACGTAGCTAACTTACTGAAACGGCAATGTAAACTATACATATACTATAAATAGCTGACTATACAAATAACTTGAGACAGACTATACAAGTACTTTACATAATGCTATACAATATTGTGCAAGATATTGTCCAAGAGAGGTATTAAGCTTAAAGAAATGAGTAGTGCAGTATGGCTTGTGGTGCATTCATAAGTAAACATTCGGGTTATCTGTTGAGTCTTTGTAACCTGGAGTGTTTGTGAGAAAGTGTCTGGTGCATATAGAGGGAAAAAGTGTGTTTTTCACAGGTGGCTTGTTCGGCCCGCTCACCTGAGTCTAGCACACTTAGTTTTCATGGGGGAGGGGGTGAGGTGACTGGAATTGAGGGCCCTCACAGCCTGGGGGAAAAAGCTGTTTATCAGTCTTGCAGAGCGGGCTCTGATGCTCCGGTACCGTCTTCCTGATGGCAAGAGCTGGAAAACACTGTGGAAGGGATGGGTGGGGTCCTTCGCGATGCTGGTGGCTTTCCTGGAGCATCGTGCAAGAAAAATGTCCAGGATGGAGGAGAGAGGGGCTCCGATGATCTTAGAAGCTGTGTTCACCGTCCGTTGTAGGGTCTTGCTTGTCAGCAGCACTGCAGTTCCCGTACCAGACTGTGATGCAGCTGGTCAGCACGCTCTCAATGGTTCCCCTGTAGAAGATAGTGAGGATGGGTGGAGGGAGGCTCGCCCTTTTAAGTCGGCGTAGGAAGTGGAGCCGCTGTTGCACCTTTTTGGAGAGTGATGTAGTGTTGGTGGACCAGGTGAGGTCTTCTGTGATGTGCACCCCCAGGAATTTAGTGCTGCTGACTCTCTCCACAGTCAAGCTGCCGATGGTCAGTGGGGGATGGTTTACAGAGTTCCTCCTGAAGTCCATCACAACCTCCTTGGTCTTACTCACATTGAGGGACAGGTTGTTTGCACCACACCATTCAGAGCATTCTCCTCTCTGTAGTTCGTTTCATCGTTATTGCTGATGAGACCTACCACAGTTGTGTCATCAGCGAACTTGATGATGTGGTTGGAGCTGAACTTGGCAGTGCAGTCGTGGGTCAGCAGTGTGAAGAGCAGTGGGCTGAGCACACAGCCTTGTGGGGCACCTGTGCTCAGTGTGGTAGTGCTCGAGGTGTTGTGGCCGACACGCACTGACTGAGGTCTACCAGTTAAAAAGTCCAGGATCCAGTTGCAGAGGGAAATGTTAAGGCCCAGCAGGTTTAGTTTATGGATGAGCTGTTGTGGGATTATTGTGTTGAATGCTGAGCTGAAGTCAATGAACAGCATTCTAACAAAGGAGTCTTTATTTTCTAGGTGGGTAAGAGCCAGGTGGAGGGTGGAGGAAATTGCATCGTCCGTGGAGCGGTTTGGACGGTATGCAAACTGGAGCGGGTCGAGTGTGTTGGGGAGGCTGGTTTTGATGTTGTGCATGACTCTCAAAGCACTTCATCATGATTGGAGTAAGTGCTATGGGATGGTAGTCATTTAGACAGGTCACAGGTGATTTCTTTGGTACCGGTATGATTGTTGTGGATTTGAGACATGTGGGGACGACTGCTTGGCTCAGCGAGGTGTTGAAGATGTCTGTTAGGACATTCTGTTTTTGAAACAGTTTGGTGAGTTTGAGAAGTGGTTTGTATGCTGGGATTAGCACAACAGAGATATGGTCAGAATATCCGAGGTGGGGGCGGGGTTCAGCTTTATAAGCGTTTTTCTCTGTTGTGTAAACAAAGTCTAGTGTGTTGTTTCCCCTTGTTGCAAAGTTCACATGTTGGTAGAGCTTTGGAAAAACTGTCTTTAAGTTTGCGTAATTAAAATCTCCGGCTATGATGAAAAAGCCGCCCGGGTTATTTGTTTGTTGTTCGTTGATGGTGCTGTACAGCTCGCAAAGTGCGTCCTTATTTTTTGCACACGGCGGAATGTAGACCGCGACAATAACAATGGCCGTGAACTCCCGCGGCAGATAGAACGGCCGAGACTTCACTAACATAAACTCCACCAGCAATGAACAGTGTTTTGTCACTACAGCAGCATTATTACACCACTCTTTGTTAACGTACACACACAAGTCTTACCAGACAGTGCTGTATCTCTGTCTGCTCGGTAGCAGGTTAGCCCGTGCAGCTGAATGGCGGAGTCAGGTATGTTGTCGTTGAGCCATGTTTCAGTCAAAAAAAACACACAACAATCCCTTGTCTCACGCTGTGTAGTCCGACTAAGTTGGATTAAATCCAGTTTTTTTCCAGGGAGCGAACATTAGAGCAGTGGCACCGCCACTTTGTGCGGGTAGCGTCAATAGGCGAAGCCGTGGTCTCGGGGTTCAGATTTTGCAGCAGATGGAGGCCTCGCAGCTTCTCAGTAGCCGCCGGCGAGAACTGGTGTTTGTACACACTGCCAATTTCCAGAAGTTTCTGGCGATCATAGATGTGTTTCCGAGTGTTTAACTGATGATTTTACGACGAGGTTTGACTGTTTGAAGACGAGGAAACGAGACTAACAGACATAAAAACACCATTTTTAGTACCCGGAGTAGCTGCTGCGTCCGACCGAGCTGCCATCTTGGATCATCAATCAGCATGCATATGAACAACCCACCGCACTGCTGTGTGCGATAATATACAGTTCATGCCATAAATCTTATAATTCACACTTGAGGAAAGGATATTACGTTAATAAATCAATGAGCAAAGATAAATTAGTGACAGCTGATCATTAACAAACAGTATATAACTAATAGGAAGTAAATGATTAAAAAAGCATAACATAGAGTTTGATAATATTATTAATTAAGGTTATTATAATTTGATGTAAGATATTTAAAGCATATGTTTTCTTCTCTTATTGATATGTGAAACACCATGAGTATTTACTCTTTAATTGTTTACAGTACAATTCCTGGTAATAGCTAATATCCACATCTGGCAGGAAAGAACATGATTTCCTGTCACTTTGTGAATGAGAAATAATGCCTGGAAAGTGTTATGCTGATGCCCATACAGTCACAGCTCAGGTGAAAGATAGAAAACAGGGGCCAAACTGGCAGCCTACATTTGGTCACAAGATGCATTTGTAGTCAGCAGGTATGGATTTGCTGACTCACAGAATATGAGTCATACTGTATGTTCTGGTAAAATGAATTACCTCATTTCCCTCCGAGACATGTAGCACAATTAATAAATGCTTCCTGTTACAAGTAGCCTTGCAGTTTTTGTATATTACTTTTTTAACCACCTTAGAGTAGGTGAAATAATATTGTCACAGAAACGTCTTTGAATTTATTTGAGGGTTTCCTCAGTATGGAAACCCGATTTTCGCCACTAAATAAAAAAAATTGATAAATTAATAAAGATAATTGCAACTATTTATCGCACAATTCAGATTTTTTCATTGACTTTTCCCCAGAATTCCGAGTTTATATCTCGGAATTGTGACTTTTCTTCTCAGAATTCCATATTTATATCTTGCAATTTACCTTTTTCAGAATTCCGAGTTTATATCTCACAATTGACTTTTTTTCTCAGAATTCCGAGTTTAGATCTTGCAATTGAGACTTTTTCCAGAATTCAGTTTTTTTTTTATCTCACAATTGTGACTTTTTTTTCTCAAAATTCAGAGTTTATATCTTGCAATTGAGACTTTTCCCAGAATTCCGAGTTAATATCTCACAATTGTAACTTTTTTCTAAGAGTTTTGAGTTTATATCTCGCAATTGTGACTTTTTTCTCAGAATTCCGAGTTTATATCACAATTATGACTTTTTTTCTCAGAATTCCGAGTTTATATTTCACAATTGTGACTTTTTTCTCAGAATTCCGAGTTTATATCTTACAATTGACTTTTTTCTCAGAATTCCAAGTTTATATTTCACAATTAAGACTATTTTTCTCAGAATTCCGAGTTTATAGCTTGCAATTGAGACTTTTTCCAGAATTTCGAATTTATATTTCACAATTGTGACTTTTTTTCCCAGAATTCCGAGTTAATATCTCACAATTGTGACTTTTTTTTCTCAAAATTCAGAGTTTATATCTTGCAATTGAGACTTTTCCCAGAATTCCGAGTTAATATCTCACAATTGTAACTTTTTTCTAAGAGTTTTGAGTTTATATCTCGCAATTGTGACTTTTTTCTCAGAATTCCGAGTTTATATCACAATTATGACTTTTTTTCTCAGAATTCCGAGTTTATATTTCACAATTGTGACTTTTTTCTCAGAATTACGAGTTTATATCTTACAATTGACTTTTTTCTCAGAATTCCAAGTTTATATTTCACAATTAAGACTATTTTTCTCAGAATTCCGAGTTTATAGCTTGCAATTGAGACTTTTTCCAGAATTTCGAATTTATATTTCACAATTGTGACTTTTTTTCCCAGAATTCCGAGTTAATATCTCACAATTGTAACTTTTTTCTAAGAGTTTCGAGTTTATATCTCGCAATTGTGACTTTTTTTCTCAGAATTCCGAGTTTATATCTCACAATTAACTTTTTTTCCTCAGAATTCCAAGTTAATATATCGCAGTTTACTTTTTTCTCAGAATTCCAAGTTAATATCTTGCAATTTACTTTTTTCTCAGAATTCTGAGATAATATCTAGCAATTATGACTGTTTTTCTTAGAATTCCGAGTTTATATCTCACAATTGTGACTTCTTTCTCAGAATTCCGAGCTTATATCTTACAATTGACTTTTTCTCAGAATTCCGAGTTTATAGCTTGCAAATTGTGACTATTTTGTTCAGAATTCCGAGTTTATATCTCGCAATTGTGATTTTTTTCCCCCAGAATTCCGAGTTAATATCTCACAATTGTAACTTTTTTCTAAAAGTTTTGAGTTTATATCTCACAATTGTGACTTTTTACTCAGAATTCCAAATTAATATCTTGCAATTTTCTTTTTTCTCAGAATTCCGAGTTTGTATCTTACAATTGACTTTTTTCTCAGAATTCCAAGTTTATATTTCGCAATTATGACTATTTTTCTCAGAATTTCGAGTTTATATTTCGCAATTATGACTATTTTTCTCAGAATTCCGAGTTTAAATTTAGCAATTGTGACTTTTTTCTCAGAATTCCGAGTTTATATCTCGCAATTGTGACTATTTTTCTCAGAGTTCAGTTTATATTTTGCAATTGTGACTTTTTTTCTCAAAATTCCGAGTTTATATTTACAAGTGTGACACAAGATACATAAACAAACCATAGGTCTTGACTATATCCCACCAAATTTGAAGAAATTATGACAGAAATATATTACCTTTGTACAGTAGAATGTACCTCCTAATGTAATGATAATAGATTAGATTAGATTAGATTAGATTCAACTTTATTGTCATTACACATGTAGAAGTACAAGGCAACGAAATGCAGTTTGGGTCTAACCAGGAGTGCAATAAGCAGCAAGTGCAGGATAAAGGTATAAGTTATAAGTGCACTTATAGGGAATATGTACAGGGAGAAACTATGGATAATATTTACAGATGAAGTACTGTGAGCATAATTTACAGATGATAATTAACTACAATTAGAATGTACAAATAGATGAACACAATATACAGGTTGCTATTAACTATAATATAAATTGCAGGTAGATACGAACATAATATGCAGGTTACTGTTTACTGAAGCAGGAATTTACAAATTGACAGTATGTATATGTGCAATGGAAATGTGCTTTTACAAATGGGTATGTATAGCGTAGTGCAATGAATATTAAGTAGTGCAATGGTAGTGGGGAGTGTGTGGGGGTGGGGGCCAAGGGTCAGTGGGGGTCAGAGTTCAATAAGGAGACAGCTCTGGGAAAGAAGCTGTTCCTCAGTCTGCTAGTTCTTGTCCTGTGGCATCTGAAACGCCTGCCAGAAGGCAGGAGAGAAAACAGTTTGTGTGCGTGATGAGAGGAATCCTTAAGAATACTGCGTGCTCGACGCAGACAGTGCTTCTTCTGGATGTCCTCAATGGATGGAAGTGGACTCCCTATGATGCATTGGGCAGTTTTCACCATCCGCTGCAGTGCCTTACGCTCCGCAACAGCAGCTTCCGTACCAGACTGTGACACAGTTCGTAAGGATGCTTTCTATCGTGCAGCCATAGAAGTTCACCAGGATAGCTGAGGACAGCTGGTTCTTCTTAAGTGTTCTCAAGAAGAACAGGCGCTGGTGAGCCTTCTTGACCAGGCTGGAGGTGTTGGTGGTCCAGGATAGATCCTCCGAAATGTGGGTCCCCAGGAACTTAAAGGATGAAATAGGCTCAACAGCCATCCCGTTGATGTGGATGGGTTCGTGTGAACCTCTTCTTCCCTTCCTGAAGTCCACAATGAGCTCCTTGGTCTTGGTGGTGTTAAGGAGCACCTTACAATAATAATAATCTAAACATTTTTTTTAGAAATATCATGCAATATCACAACTTTTTCGTCCATGTTTTAAATAGTGAACTTCTGTTATTTTTGTTAATTTAAAAAGTATTATAATTTTAAAAGGAATTTTAATTTTCATTTAATTACATTTTAATGCATTAATTTGGTAACCACAGTTTTTTTTTTTTTTGGTAATACGTTTAAATTAAATCAAGAAGAAAGTAATTTACAACACATTTACACTTTTTAAAATGTACAAAAAATATTAACATTTTTGAATTCAAATGATTAAAATATAATTTATAGCATTTATACAGAAGGTGTTTAAGTTATTTTTTTCTGTGCTGTGTGATTTAACATACTACGATACTGTTCAATTACACCTCTATAGAAAGCTCCCCATGTGTCATAATTATATATAGCATAATTACTGTAACAATAAACTGTTGCAGAGAGCAAATGCACACACATTCATTGACATGCACACTCAGGTACCTTCAGTTACACATTTTCTCCAGGGGCCAGTTGCATAAACTTTGTGTTAAGACTGTTTTAAGAAATAGTCTGACCAACTAGCAGTTACCAAGGGGTTTTCAAAAAAAAAAAAAAAAAAACAGATATTAGACCAATCTATGTTTTTATATAACCAACTAGTCTAAGCATTTTATGCAACCGGCCGCTGTAGGAACACCTGCAGTAAGCACATGGTTGTCTGGGTTCGTGTTGAGCGAGTGTAGTCCATATACAGACTCAGAAATGCCCATCTTCGCATACCTCACCATCTCGCTAATCTGAAATCAATACACAACAGACCCAATCTGTGTGCCTCCCTGCCAGACAGCACGTTCTCAGCAGCTCCAACCTAGCAGCGATGGTATAAAGAGGCTTTTCTGGAAGATTCAGACAAGGGTAGGAAGGAGAGAGCTTTTCTTATTATATATACACGCTCACACGCTGCCGTTTCGGGTGTTGGGAACGCTCTGGAGTGGTTTGATAAGCCTGATTGGTCCCATGTGTGTCCTTTTGACCAGCTGCACCTTGCATTTCTACTGATTGGGACTCTTCTGTTCCCTGTCAAAGATTGTACAGTGTGTGTGTGTGTGTGTGTGTATGTGTGCATGTGTTTCCTAGCAAAAACATGAGTAGGCGTACTTTTGCAGAGAAGTGTTATTTTTGTTATTCTTACAGCTGTATTTGTTAACTAGTGTTACTCTTGTGCTGATTATGGCCATATTAGCCACAGATAGACTGATATTTTATGTAAACAGATTAAAAATATATAAGTCTGTTTACATATATAACATATTAGTAGAGAGAATCAGATAAATATTTGTACTTTTAACAATTCATTTGTTGCACCACACATGTATTTAAATGAACTGTGTAAATAAATTAATTTAATCTAAAATATGTAAATCTAAACTATGTCAGACGTTTAGTCTAAAATCTGGATGCTGTAAAGAGAAATTCATGGACATGTTATTTGTCAACTAACCAATTATAGACTTTTGAAAATGGAGGCTTTTGCTTAAAACCTTTTCCTCTGCCTTCATTAGTTTGGCTCATTTGCTTTGGCCTTTAGGTTTGTAATCACCTTGCGGTGAGTGGCTGTCTGGTGATGGCAGGTTATGTGTGAGCAGATTGGGCTTAATGTAAATTAACTTTTAGAGCAGGAGTGTACTGATGCATAGAAATATTTAGTGGGGGAAAAAGCTGTTTTCCAACTCAAATCAATTTCATTCATTTAAATTGGTCATCATTTATTTGAGAAATGTCCACCATTTGTCTGTCTATCATCTGTCTGTCTATCGATCTATCTGTCTGTCTATGTTTCTGTTCATCCGTCTGTCTGTCTATCTATCTATCTGTCCATCAGTCTGTCTATCTATTTGTCTGTCTGTCTGTCTGTCTGTCTGTCTGTCTGTCCATCTATCTATTTGTCTGTCTGTCCATCAGTCTATCTATTTGTCTTTCTGTCTGTCTGTCCATCCATCCATCCGTCTGTCTGTCTATCTATTAGGGGTGGCACGGTACATGAAAAACAACCGAACCGTTACCGAACGTCACTTGTCTCGGTTCGGTGCGTGTATTCGTCGCATGATTCAACGCATGCGCAATGTAGCCTCGTGAGTGTCCTTTTTGCGCGAAATAAGAGGTGTGTGTAGACATACAGACAGTAAAAGTGGAGTGCTGCAGGTTACGTCACGTGTAGAAATGGCAAGTGGGAGAGATAAGGAAGGCTGCCTGGAGTTGGAGGATGCGCCAGCTATGATACGCTGTTCATCCAACTTGGCTGTGCTTTCAATTTTATTAAAGGAAAGGATGAAGCTGATTGGTTGGTTCATGTCACATGGCCTGCGTTGAGCTTGTGGAATTTTGAAAAGTTGAGATGTTTTTATCTCCATGCGGCACGTACGCGCCTGGAAAAAACGAGCGTGTCGCACCGCGTCGCTTCCATTACGAGCGCGCATACCACGCGTCTACATTTCAAATAACGAACTTGAGTGCGCAAAAGAGGCTTCATGTGAACGGCCCCTTAGCCAGGTCAGGTGTGTGGGAACATTTTGGATATCATGATTTCATCTTAATTTGTCAGTTCATCTGAGAAGACATCACGCCAGTGTGTTGGTAGACATGCAAGTTAATTCTTCAGTTCAATCTTTATGTGCTAAAAAGGCACATAAATTCCTGTGGAGATACACATTGTCCTGTTTTTGCCAAATAAATGAAAAGCATGTCATCAATGTCTTCTCTATTGCTGTATCAAATCTCCCCTAGCTTTCCTCAGAGATGGTCTCAATAATGTGCTTAAAGTCAAGTCCAATTCAGTTTGTGCATGATTACATGATAAAACTTTTTTTTTTAATAATGTATCCTAAATTGTGGATAATCAAGCTACATTTCATATGCCAAAACAAACTTCTGGAGTGTTAAAGATTAAAATGAAAAAATAAAAACAAGAACCGTACAGAACCGAAAACTGTGACCCTAAAACCGTGATACGAACCGAACCGTGGGTTTTGTGAACCGTGCCACCCCTACTATCTATCTGTTTGTCTATCTGTCCATCAGTCTATCTATCTATTTGTCTGTCTGTCTGTCCATCCATCCATCCATCCGTCTGTCTATCTGTCCATCAGTCTGTCTATTTGTCTGTCCGACCATCCATCCGCCTGTCTATCTGTCCATCAGTCTGTCTATCTATTTGTCTGTCCGACCATCCATCCGCCTGTCTATCTATTTGTCTGTCTGTCTGTCCATCCATCCATCCATCCGTCTGTCTATCTGTCCATCAGTCTGTCTATCTATTTGTCTGTCTGTCCATCCATCCATCCGTATGTCTATCTGTCCATCAGTCTGTCTATCTATTTGTCTGTCCATCCATCCATCCATCCGTCTGTCTATCTGTCCATCAGTCTGTCTATCTATTTGTCTGTCTGTCCATCCATCCGTCTGTCTGTCTATCTATCTATCTATTTGTCTATCTGTCCATCAGTCCGTCTGTCTATCATCTATCTATCTATTTGTCTGTTTGTCCATCTGTCTATCTATTTGTCTCTCTGTCCATCCATCCATCCGTCTGTCTATCTATTTGTCTGTTTGTCCATCTGTCTGTCCATCAGTCCGTCCATCCATCTGTCTGTCTATTATCTATCTATCTGTTCGTCCATCTGTCTGTCTATCTACTGTATCTATTTGTCTGTCTGTCCATCAGTCCATATATCCGTCTGTCTGTCTATCTATCTGTCTGTCTGTCTATCTGTCTAATAATAAATATTAAACTGCATTTAAAATGAACTAAAATTAATGCACAATAAATACTAGTAAAGAACTTTATATATAAAAAAACTAAAAATGAGTTTGTGTTGAATATATATAGTATTGTTGAATTTGTATTGAATATATATTGCATTAAAGAATACTATATTACATTTGTAAAGTGTTAAAAGCAGGCATGCACAAATATGCAATATGATGAAACCTCAGGTACATACAGTGGACTCATACTGACATAGTGTTTTTATACACAAGCAGTCTGCAACCATTACTACTGCTCAGAAGTTTCCATAAATATTGAATTCACACGTGAGGTTGTTTATATGTCGTAAACTAAGTTTAATAGTACAATGCACACATTGTTAGTGGTGTGTTAGTGCCCATTTATGCTACAGCTAGACTGAGCTGATGCAACCGGCCCATGATGCAATGGCAGAGATGTCATACTGTAAGTACAACAGTGACACATGCATCATGTGTTTTTTCTTTTTCTCCAGCTACATCTATCTGTTAGTCTGAACAATATGCGTGTGAAGGACTAAAATTTAAATCAAGGTTAAAACAAGTACAATACTTTTACAGTACTATACTGTAGTTTCTGCTCTTCATTCTCTGAAGCTGCCATGTAAGTCAGACTGGTGTGACCGTCTTGCTTTAATGTCAAGCCAATGACAAATCATCTGTGTCCTACCAGGTTAGATCAGTGTGCTGCAGCCTCTTGTGTGAGTCTGTGTTTATGCACACGTATGTGTGTGTGTGACAGCTGTGGTGTAACCCGGAGCCCCGGCACCGCAGGAGCTGTCTTGCACACAACAAATATGTTTGTTTACCATCCCAGCAGATAAGTCCTTTTTTTTTTTTTTTTGTCCTACCCCACTGAAACCATGCCAGAACTTTGAGCAACAGTTCTGCAGTATAATGACTTTTTTTTTTTTTTTTAAGACTGGCTTGTTTCAAGTGAGGTACGAAAAGCTTGTTTGGCTTCTGTCATTTCATAGGAACTAATGAAGAAGAATCGAGAGGTTGTCACTTGTTTTCTTCACCGGTCGTTGTTAGTTAGAGCCCCTGCGGTGGGAGCTGATGGTGTTGGCCAACTGGCTGTTTGCAGTCAAAATTGGGGAGTCAAACACAGCGGCACTTCTGTCGATGTTATTAGTTAAAATAAATGTAACACGACGCCAGTGTTTGGAAATAAATCAATACACATTTTCTGTGCATGTTACTCCTTCAATAAAATAATGTTAAAAGGGAGATTGCCTTTTTACTTCAGTTTAGTGTTTGATGTTTAACAAGTTTTCTTTGCAGGGTTATTTTAGTATTTGTATACTATTACAGTATTTATTAATATTTTTATTTAGCTTTTATTTTTAGTTTAATATTTTTTAAATTGAATTTTATTGATGTTGTAGTAATTTTAGTACAAATTAAACAATGTATCTATCTGTATAGTCATATACATGATATATTATATTAATATAGTCTATATATATATTTTGAAGATCACAAAAGAAAAAAAAATATCTAGACTAAAAACTTAAAATATAAGAAATATTAATTTGACAAAACAGATACTAAGTCACTTATTTTTTTATGTGTTCAATAATAATGTATAATTTATATATTAATTCATAATTTATTTATTTACTAGTTTTGCTTATATATTTATGTCTTTTACTTTCTTATTTAGTGTTTGATGTTTAACAAGTCTTTGCAGGGTCATTTTAGTATTATTGGTATACTATTACAGTATTTACTAATATTTTTATATAGTTTTTTTTTTTAGTTTAAAACTTTAATACAGTTTTAACTTATTTTTATTTCATCTCATATATATATATATATATATATATGTATATATAATTTCAGTTGTTAAGTTGTACTAAAAGTACTACATAATAATACATACAAATCATATTATACATTATGTATTATATAAAATGTTTTTTTTTTTAGCTTTTTTTCTTGTGGAAGATCACAAAAAAATAGATAAAAAATAAACTTAAAGAATAAAAAATATCAATTGGACAAATCAGATACTAAGACACTTAATTTTTAGTTGAATAATAATTTATATTACATGAATTAATAAATTATAAATGTACTAGTTTTGCTTTGTTTTTTTGTTTTTTTAGAAACTTGTAAAGATAAAAAAATATTAATTGGACATATCAGGTACTTGTGTTATTATTATTTGTTGTACAATAATAATTTATCATTTATATTTATATTAATGAATCATTTATGCAAATACTTTTTTGCTTATATATTTTTGTCTTTTTACTTTCTTATTTAGTGTTTGATTTTTAACAAGTTGTCTTTGCAGTGTTATTTTAGTATTTTTTTTTTGTATACTGTTACAGTATTTATTCATATTTTTAATTCTTTTTTATATTGAATTTGGTTTAAATGTATTTTTAAAGTGTGTATGTATTTTTGTAAAAATGTATTTTTTTAACAAGAAAAAAAAACGTAAAAAAAAAACAAATATTTATTGGGCGAATCAGATACTAAGACGTTCTTTTAACCATTTTTTTTATTTGTTGTTCAATATTTATCATTTAAATTAATATCAATTTCTACATGTATTATTTATATAATCTCTGATGAATTAACTTTGTGTTTACATAAATATTTTTTTCGTATCCTGTTGCTGTATATGTCTTTAAAAATGAATAATGGATTTCTAATGTAGACTACAGTCACGTCGTCTGATTTTTCATTATAGTTTGACTCTCAGTATTTGATAAGGATAGATTCCTGGTGGCTCAGGTACACTGTATTGCCTTTGTTATAAGAAAGTGATACAGCTTGTAGGCTCCAGACATTGCAAATATTGTGAGAGTGTCCTTGTGTGTATGTGTGTGTGTGTGTGTGTGTGTGTGTGTGTGTGTGTGTGTGTTATCATCCAAGTGCTGTTTATCTGGCCGTTGCTTCATTTCCTCCATCCTGTAGAGCTCACTGCCAGCTCAGATCATCTGTGGCGCACTACCCTGACTGCAATTTCCTAAGGTGAAGGAAACACACATGTGGACGGTGTCTGGTTGGCAGGTCGCTGGGGCCACAGAGGCAGAACATGTTTACCAAGCATGCAGGACAAGTGGCGCTCCGACTGCCCTTGGGTTCATACAGGCTCCCACAAATCCGCTTACAACAAATGTGTGACATCTGGATGAGAGGACACCTTCTGTGCCGCCTGAATCATGTACCAGAACAGGAGCGCACAGTTCTGCCACATTCAACCCTACTCCAACACACCTGCCTGGAATTTTCTGGAAAATACAGAGATAGTTCAGCCAAAAATGAAATTCTGTCACTAATTATTTATCCTCATGTCATTAGTTCATCTTTCGAACATAATATATTTCTGATTAAATCCGAGATCTTTTTAACCCTGCTTGGATAGCAGCGCAACTGACATGTTCAAGGCTCAGAAAGGTAGTAAGGACATCGTTAAAATAGTCCATGTGGTTCAACAGTATCCAACAGTCTTTGGCGTCCTTTCAGGAGAGTACCACAGAAGAGAAGAAATTTTAAATTGTTATTTATTTGTGGGCCCTGAATGCGTCAGTTGTGTTGCTGTCTATGCAGGGTCGGAAAGCTCTTGGATTTCATCGAAAATATCTTAATTTGTGTTCCGAAGATGAACGAATGACAAGAGGGTGAGTAATTAATGACAGAATTTCATTTTTGGGTGAACTATCTCTTTAATGATTGCTAAGCAAAGCAATATGTGTGGACAAGTAAGGTCAAGGTCTCTGAAATTAAACAGAATATACATAAAATCAATACCTGAGTCAGATATCTGCATTGTATCAGCATGTAAATTACCATATCTGCTGAATATCATCATATCTGCTTTATATATTAAAAAACTCAGTAGTGCTTCACACGTTACAAAAAGTTACAAACACAAACCAATGTTCTAACAAAAGAACAACAAAACAAAAAAAGTCTAAAGGTTCAATAAACTTTTTCAAATGAATTAAAAAAAAATCTGAGTCGGAGAAATCTGGCCAAGTCTGTCATTTTATCGGAAGTTTATGAGATTTTGATAATCATTCGGGTAAAAAAAAAAAAAAGTAAATATACAATGTATACGGTATATGAATTAATTGTTCCCAGTAAAATGCGTATGGCAAGCCATTTTAGCCTAAAATATACTCAGCGTTACTCGTCGTAAATGCATTTTTACAAGTAACAATTCCAATCACAGAGCTCTCTAATTCAAATCTTACTAGTAAAATTTGAATTTTAGAGCTCTGTAATTGCATTTTTACTAATAATAATTAAATTAGAGAACTCTCTAATATGAATTGTTATTAGTAAAAACTGAATTAGAGAGCTCTGTAATTGCATTTTTACTAATAATAATTAAATTAGAGAACTCTCTAATATGAATTGTTATTAGTAAAAACTGAATTAGAGAGCTCTGTAATTGGAATTATTGCTAGTAAAAATTGATTTAGAGAGCTCTGTAATTGGAATTGTTACTAGTAAGAATTCAATTGTAGAGCTGTCTAATTAAAAATGAATGGAAGTCAATGGAGACATATTAGTAAAAATATGGCAAGCTGTTTTAGCCTAAACTATACTAAGGGTTACTCATTGTAAATGTATTTTTACAAGTATCAATTCAATTAGAGAGCTCTATAATCCAATTCCTACTAGTAACAATTCCAATTACAGAGCTCTCTGTAAAGCAATATTTACTAGTACAGCAATAATTCCAATTAGAGAGCTCTTTAATTTAGGTTTTACTAGTAACATTTCCGAAAGCTAGCTTAGAAAGCTCTTTAATTTAATTATTACAAGTAAAAATGCAATTACAGAGCTCTATTAAATTTTTACTAGTAAAAAAACACTTAAAAGATATGTTTAATTGTAGTTTAGTAAAAATGATGTTGTAGAGCTCTGTAATTTAAAAATGAATGGAAGTCAGTGGAGACATATGACTAGTAAAAATTCATTTGTAGAGCTCTTTAGTTGGAATTGTTACTAGTAATAATTGAATTAGAGAGCTTTGTAACTGTAATTGTAACTAGTAAAAAATGATTTAGAAAGCTCTATAATTGGCATTGTTACTAGTAGGAATTGAATTATAGAGCTCTCTAATTCAGCGGTTCCCAATTCCAGTCCTCGCGACCCACCGTTCTGCACATTTTGTGTTTCACGCATCGCTTCCGACGTTTGTTCTATTCCAACGTTACTGTCCTTGCTTCGAAGTGGACATCACAGGATATTCCGCCATTATTCATTAGTTCGAAGCGAGCGTATGTGTTCCATTTGAAGGTCATTAAAGCGTGCGAGACGTAAATTTAAAATGCATTTATTTACAGATGCACTTATGTCACACTTCTCTAGTAAGTTTCATCTGTGTGTGAAGACGCTACATGCGGTGACGTAGCGCAAATATGTGAATGAATGTTCCGAAGTATAGTAAACAGATTTCCCCCGCTTAGGGAGCAGGGAGCAATGAACACTTTGCAGGGACCATGTCAATCGAATCGCAGTTCCTGCACGGACCTCACTTCTAATGAGCTGGTTATCTGAATCAGGTGTGTTAACTAGGAGAGACATGCAAAATGTGCAGAGCGGTGGGGCGCGAGGACTGGAATTGGGAACCGCTGCTCTAATTGAATTGTTACTAGTTAAATTGCAATACGACGAGTAACACATAGTATATTTTAGGCTAAACTGGCTTGCCATACTAATCGGAATTGTTACTAGTAAAAAAAATGAATCAGCCAGCTCTGTAATTAGAATTATTACTAGGAAAAACTGATTTAGAGAGCTCTCTAATTGGAATTGTTACTAGTAAGAATTCAATTGTAGAGCTCTCTAATTGTAATTCTTATTAGTAATAATTCAGTTGTAGAGCCAAGTAATTAAAAATGAATGGAAGTCAATAGAGACATATTAGTAAAAATGTATTTGTAGAGCTCTCTAATTGTAATTGTAACTAGTAAAAACTGATTTAGAGAGTTCTGCAACTGCCATTGTTACTAGTAGGAATTGAATTATAAAGCTCTCTAATTGAATTATTAGTTAAATTGCAATTACGACGAGTAACACATAGTATATTTTAGGCTAAACCGGCTTGCCATACTAATCGGAATTGTTACTAGTAAAGAAAATGAATCAGAGAGCTCTGTAATTAGAATTGTTACTAGTAAAAACGGATTTAGAGAGCTCTCTAACTGAAATTGTTACTAGTAAGAATTCAACTGTAGAGCTTTCTAATTGTACTAATTAGTAATAATTCAGTTGTAGAGCCAAGTAATTAAAAATGAATGGAAGTTAATGGAGACATATTAGTAAAAAATTGAATTGTTACTAGTAAAAATGCAATCACGAGGAGTAACGCTTAGTATGTTTTAGGCTGAAACTGCTTGCCATAGACGCGTCGTGAAAACCCACTCTATAATGCATTTACAAAACAAATGAAATGAGACCATTTAACTTATAAAGAGAAAAGTCGGATTTTAGTATGGTGATATCTAGAAAACACAAATCCACTGGAAATAGTACGCAGTTCTGGCATAGTATTCTCAGAACACTATGATTTGGGACGCGCTAATTATTATTTAGGACGGGAAATATTCGAATTTGGGACAGAGAGCTGGCGCCGGATTCAGCATTTTTGTTTTGCTCCAAAAATACCTTTAACTAAAGAAATAGTTCACCCAAACTAAACCACCCACCTGTAACAAGTTACAGTCTTCCAATGCAATACCTGTACTTTCCTCAGAAGCGGCTCGGTTGGATTCTAAATAAGGTCTGTGTCATTCACTCGGTGCTTGTATTTGTTTGAGTCAGGGCTCTATATATGGTCTCGGGATTGTTAAGAAACAAGTTTTGTGTGTTTCGCCTACTTGGTGAGCAGGTATCCTCGTCTCACCCTGGATATTCTACTCCTCCTCATCCATAATTGATCACACAATCACCTCTAGAAAATCGAGTTAAGCCATCTTCCTCTCCTGCGAGCGTGCCAAACACTGATAGGTGGAGAGTTGCCAACATCTTTTTCCCCTCCGTCTTGTTTGAGGAACAGTGCGATATTAATGCACAAAGGCGATCAATGCTGCATTCAAAAGCGCAAGTTAATCGATGCGCAGGAATGTGTTCTCTTATTATCTTTACTCGAATGTCTTTTGGAATCAGTGCCGTGTCAATAACATGCGTTATGATCTTTCTGGCTCTTTCAAGGTACGAGCTTGACTATGACACTCATTCCACGAGCGCAGACGTTCCAAAGCTTCCTTTCCGAGCAGACGGAGGAGGAACGGAACCAGGAGCAAGCGACGGCGGCCTCTAGCGGCTGCGATAGGGATTGCAGCAGCTCGCCGCTGCGTTGACGAAAGCCACGACTCACGGACATTCCAAAGCTTTAGGAAGCTCATAGACACATGTACAGTATGAACTCTCATTATATATGTATGTATATGTATGACTTAATAATTATTTGTAGGACAGTGTGTATACTAAGAACTCTAGGAGCCTCTTTTTGTACGTTGAAGAAAAAAAAAAAAAAACAAATGCCAAAAAGTTGTACCATAATCTTTATTTTCCTTGTGTAGTTTAAGACAAAAGACTTTCTGCAGTTATTTTTCAGATTTACTGTAAATACTAATGCGCTGTAGCGCTTCCAACAAATGTTTCTTGCATTTCTGTCTGTCGTCGTAAAGGGACGCCCACTTAGATTCTGTCAAACAAGATGTGTGTTTGTTTTAGCACCATGCACTTTTAAATTAGAGCTTGTTTTGCACTTTTGCCATTTGCTTTGGGTTTCAATGTGCAGCCATGTTGTCTGTAGATGCGGGCAGTGTGGGAAATGGGGAAATATATGCTATACAGTTGACGTGGAAAGTTTACATACACCTTGCAGGATCGGCAAAATGTTAATTATTTGACCAAAATGCATGTTATTTTTTATTTAGTACTGACCTGTCCACAAGAGAAAATAATCTGTTAACAAGTTAACATACACTTGATTCTTAATACTGCGTTGTTACCTGAATGATCCACAGCTGTGTTTTTTTGTTTAGTGATAGTCGTTCACAAGTCCCTTGTTTACCCTGAGTGCCTGCTGTTCTTCAGAAAAATCCTTCAGGTCCCACAAATTCTTTGGTTTTTCAGCATTTCTGTATATTTGAACCCTTTCCAACAATAACTTTATGATTCTGAGATCCATGTTCTTAAAGGACAACTGTTCAGGACAAACAAGAGACTAATGAACAACTATCACTAAACAAAAACAAAAACAAAACACACACACCTGCTGTGGATCATTCAGGTAACAACGCAGTATTAAGAATCAAGTGTATGTAAACTTTTGAACAGGGCCATTTTTATAAATTCAGCTATTATTTTCTCTTGCGGACTGTATGTAAACATCTTTTATGTGAAATGTCTTATTCAGGTTGGTAGTAAATATAAAAAATAACATGAATTGTGTATCATCCCTTTTATTTTGGTAAAATAAATAACATTTTGCAGATTCTGCAAGGTGTATGTAAACTTTTGACCTCAACTGTACTTTTAAACGGATAGTTCACCCGAAAATGGATATTCTGTTATCGTTTACTCACTTTCCAAACTCGTATATGACTTGTGTTCTTCTGTGAAACACAATAGAAGCTATTTTGAAGACTTGCTGGTTGCATGTTTTCATCAAAAGCACTATAAATGTATCATAAAAGTGAGTCCAGGAATTGATTCTGGATATTATGAAACCATAAAATAGTGTTGTGTGGTGAACAGACCCAAATTAAAGTTAATTTCTTTAGCTCACATTATAAGTATGTTTAAATCATGAATGAATCACAAATTTTGAATCAGATCTGTTCATTCACTACTAACTTTGGTCACAAATTCCATTGGACTCTCTTGGAAATGAAACTAGGGGTTGGCGATTTGACCAAAATCATATATCACAGTATGATTAATTTTATTTGACTGTTATGATATATATCACAGTATAGTTGTTTTTGCTTTAAATAAGGTCGTTATAATATCAAAAATTTTGTACGTAAAAATTGCCTAAATTAAAAACGAACAAACTCAAGCTCACTAAAGACAAATAAACAGTCAGCTATTAAACAGGAATAAGAAACACTTCACTGTGTAAATTAAATATATATTCCTCCTTATTAAAGTTACAAAAGTAATTTAGTCAAGAGCGGTAAGAGATTTTCTCTCTTTTGTTGTTTGATTAACATCAAAGACAGACAGCAGGAATATTAGACTGCTGTCACTTTAAGACCTGCCCGAATCCAATACACGGTTAAACATTGGTTTTCTTTCTTAGCTGTTTGCTTTCACTTTTTAAATTACCGTCTTTACAAGTATACTTACAAAGACGACCGTTTTGACACATACAAGTGTGTGTATTTGACCATTTAAGGTCTATAAAGCTGCAAAAATAAGTCTTTCAGACAGAGTGTGCATATAGCAATATAAGTTCTCTTTCACTGCTGATTGCGTTTTAACAGCTTAAAATCACATTTTGGCTTAAAATTGCATTTTTAAACCGCAATGCTTAAAAATTATACAGTGATACAATTTCATAACCATGTAGGACAGCAAAGTCCAAAATCTCTACCAGTTGACGATTTTTTTTCTGGTATATCGCCCACCCCTTGATGGAACTTGCAACCATAGCTGCTTTTGGGAAACAAACCCGACATTATTTGTCACATTTTTGGATGAACTATTCCATTTAATCTTTCCCCCCTTATTTTATATTTAATTTCTGAAATGTGTGTACACACTGGACGGGAGGTTCGGTTTATCTGAACCTTCTCACACTGCAGAAGAAGTGCCTTCAGACTCTGCTAGACTGAGACTCTGGCTAGAACGCTGATTAAATTAGCATCCTGCTAGCCATCCAACATGTTCATAACTGAATTACGTTTCTACGTTGACACTGCATTTGTCTGAAAGCAGAACAAAATGTCTATTCTCTCCCTGCACAGGAAAATGCTTTTTCCAATAACTCTACTGAATGACTTTGAAGGTTTTCAAAGTTGCAGATGGTCTTGTATAGATGGATGATAGAAGTGTGCACAGAAACAACAATGCATTCAGTGCGACAATCAATTCAGATTTACTCGACCGTAAAATACCTTTAAATGACTGTTGATGTTTTGTCTAATTGTGCTAGAAAAACCTGTTTCGACCAGAATAACACCACAAATGATCGTGACTCATGATGTGGAGCTAAAGGTTTGAGAAGCACATGAAGAAATTTTCCCCCCATGTAATTCATTCTAGTCAGCGTTTAGTAGCACTTGAATGTGAATTAACCTCTGTTTTATTACAATGTACATTGTTTTTCATTTAAAAATGTTTAAAAAAGGGAATGCCCTTTTCTAAAGGGATTTCTAAGGGATATTTGGTCAAACACTGTGTTTAAGTCCATGTTTTTCAAACCTTGCCGGCTATGAACATTACTTGGAAATTTCCTTTGGGTTTTTTCCAGGAATCATTTCTTGTACAATGTCTTTCTGGTTGTGTTCAAGCATTTACACAGGTTTCAGTTTGTGTGTGTACGTTTTTTTAATCCATGTTTTATTTTATGGCATTAAGTAGAATTTTGTCCTGTGTGGATATGTCAATGTTTACTGAGTAAAATAAACTGAATGGACTTTACAGAAACAACTGAATGCTGTGATAAAAAAAATAAGCATGTATAAAACAAGCAGTTATTTGATCAGAAACACAGTAAAAACTGCAATATTATGAAATATTATTACAATTATCATTAACGGTTTTCTTTTAAAATGTAATTTATTCCTGTGATGCAAAGATGAATTTTCAGCATCATTACTCCAGGCTTAAGTGTCACATGATCCTTCAGAAGTCATTATAATATCCTGATTTAATGAAACATAATTATGTGTGAATATTTCCACAAAATTTGTACTTTCAGGATGAATAGAAAGTTCAAAAAACAGCATTTATTCGAAATAAAAAAGCAGCTGTAACACAATATGCATATTAATGTTAAATACAATAATCTAATATGTTGATTTCCTGCTTAAAGCTGCAATATGTAACATTTTGGTAACAAGAGCAAAAAATAAAAATAAGTTAACACATAAGACATCAGTGTTCAAAACTCAAAAAAGTCTTCTTACCTCGATTCGCAACGGTACGTACGTTTATAATAATTATTTATCCGATTTCGCGGGGAATTGATGCTGTTTTGTCGTCTGTGCGTGGTACGTCAAGTCTGTAAACTGGAAAAAAAGAACCGGCTGCCATGTATGAAGCGTTTATAGCGTTTTTTTTTTTAGAACGGTTGTTAAGAATTTAAACCGGTTTTAAGTGAAGTTATCGGTTACGTTGTAAACGGTAATCGTCGTTGTCATTTAGGGAATCGCCTGTTGTCAAAACTAAGAAGAAAACCCCTCAAACTCCGGAGAGTCTACAGTCAAAAAGAGACGAGGCCAATCAGCTATGGCTTTTAAGAAGTGGCGGCAACTCCGAAATCTGAGGGGAGTAAAGACCAACGCAGAGATGGCTGTTTTTTTCTCTCCTGCTGAACAGGTAAGACATTTCAGTGTCTCAATAGTTAGCTAAAGCCCGGCTCACACTACAGGAGTTTTAGCCCGATTTTGCCCCGATTTTCCCCTTCCGAGAATCGGAGCAAAAATCTTGTCAAGCACCTTGATCGGCCCCGATGTTCGGCGCAGATTATCTTGTAATGTGAGGCGTTCAAAGATCGAATCTTGCATCTCCCGATCTGCTAGCTCACAGATCGGGGCTGCCCCGATCAAATCAAACATGTTTGATATTTAAGATTTTAAATCGCGATGATGACGCTATGTGCTTATCAGTACTTTCACAACAGCCAATACGTGACCACAAAACACAGGTCGTTTGATAGTGGAGATGAAGGAAACTGCTTCTTGAGTTTTTGTAGTAACTGTCTTGTCAGCATAATGTGTCGAAAACGTACCACAACTGTAAGGAGAAAGAGGAGCTATGCTGAGGTAAAATTGTCTTATAGTTTTGAATAGGCAGATTTTTACCACAGCGGTAGCGAAGTGTTTTATAAATATATATACTGACGTTTGTGTACATAGGCCTATATATAAATACATATGTATATAATTTTGAAACACAAAATAAATTAGGCTCAAACATTATTAACAAACGTGCCTGTTTATTTTAGCACTTACGTCAGTGAACAAAAAACGCTCAAATAAATTAAAGAAATAATATATTTAAATAAGAAAGTAGCCTAAATACAATGTTAAATAGGCTATTAAACAAACATTCGTTGCAAAAATGTCGGACAGCTCATCAGAACTACTGGCCCGAGTCCGACTGGAACCTGTCTTTTTTCCTCTTTCTCTTCCCCATTACACAGCTGCTGTCTTTAATAGCAAAGTGATTACATTTATTTTCGTTTCTTTAGTTTATAAAGTGAATTTAGAGATATATTTGGAACATTTTTTGTTTGTTCAATTCAAGTTTTTTGTTTTTTTTAAAGTAATGCGACCAGCGGCAAACAGATCAATTTAGCCTTCTCAAGCCATCACGATTTAAATTAAAATCTATATCTATATCTATATATATATATATATATATATATATATATATATATATATATATAAACTTAAAGCATATCATAATATTTGTTTAATCGTTTAACCTAGATAATGTGTGCTAATAGGCACATATCCAATCGTTTGCGGAGATTGAAAGCTGGAGCGCGCCTACATGCATTCGCCGGTGCAATGTGAAACTTCATTTTTGCTCATAAAGCGGTCAGAGTAATATATCATCCAGAATTGTAAAGGGTCTACCTTAGTTCGTGTGTTCACAGCGTTAACAAAACGTGCTTTTGAAGAAAACAAACAGGATACGCTTTCTGATGTCTGGTGTTAAAAAGGAGCGCTTCACAATAATTAATATACGCTTTAAATTATTACTTCACTACTATAAAACGAAATAATTAAAATCGAAAACAAAACTCTTTCATAAGCTATAGGCCTAATTCATAAAGATACATTTAGGCTTTAAAAGTGAGCAGATGGCGAGTCAAGATAGTCAACTTCATCTTTGCGACACGGACTTATTATTATTAATTCAAATATCTCCTTAATTTTTGCCCCGACACATTCATGGTAATTACTTTTTCTGGGGCCATTGAGACCATCACAGCCCTAGTTTTGAACATACCAGGTGAGTGCACAAGTTAACCTGTGTAAACATTAGTTGCTGAAATGGAGATTGGCTGTGTGAGATCAAGAGGCATGATAATCCTAATAATATCTTGTAGTGTGTGATGCGCCAGGATTTTCAAATCTTATAGTGCGTGCATGTTTAAGATTTCAGGTAAGATAATCTGCGAAGATTCTCCTTATGTGTGCGCTGCAACCAGATTTCATAATCGGTTAGGATTTTAAAACTCCTGTAGTGTGAGCCGGGCTTAACTAGCACTAGAACGCTTGTTTACTTGATTCAGATAGTATCTGAGTTCCGCTCTAATGTCGCGTTCTCATATTCTTCCGCGCAGCAGTGCCGAAGCACAACCCACCTAACGAGTAACTTGTATATTAAATTTCAAAATGAGGTGGCGACAAGTTACGTACTGCAGCTATAAACAATCAATATTGACAAAAAGGGCTGGATAAAATTGTTGTGTAACCATGTTTTTTGAAGTAAGTTAAAGAACCGCATTAATTCAAAATTTGAAATAGAAACATTTTGTAATAAAATTAAATAAAAGCCTATTTAATTTACTGTTATTTTTAATCAATGTAATGAATAATGAAAATAAACGTACTGAACCCATATTAGATGTAATATACTACCTACCAGTCAAAAGATTTTTAACATTAAGATTTTTGTAATTTTTTTAAAGTCTCTTCTGCTCACAAAGCATGCATTTATTTGACACAAAGTACAGCAAACATTTAAAATGTTTGCTATTTTCTAAAATAACATTTCTATTTGAATATATTTAAAAATGTAATTTATTCCTGTGATCAACGCTACATTTTCAGCATCATTACTCCAGTCCTAAGTGTTACATGATCCTTCAGAAATCATTCTAATATGTTGATTTGCTGTTCATATTATCAGTATTTAAAATGATTGAGTAATATTTTTATTTCCTTGAAGAATAGAAAGATTCAAAGATCAGCATTTATCCAAAATAAAAAGCTGTTGTTGTAATATTATACACTATAACATTCAAAAAGCTTTTTTTTAGGAAAGAAATTATAGAAATGAATATTTAGATTTAGCAAGGATGCTTTAATTTGATCAAAAGTGATGATACAAATACATTTATAATGATACAAAAGAAATGTTGGTTTTTTGTGTGTATTATTCATCAAAGAAACCTGAAAAAAAAACTACTCTGTTTTCAACATAATAATAAATGTTTTTTTGAGCAGCATATAAAAATATTAGAATGATTTCTGAAGGATCAAGTGACTGGAGTAATGATGCTAAAAATTCAGCTTTGAAATCACAGGAATAAATTACATTTAAAAATATCTTCAAATAGAAAAGTTATTTTAAATAGTAAAAATATTTAAAAATTGTACTGTTTTTGCTGTATTTGAAATTAAATAAATGCAGGCTTGGTGAACAGAAGAGAGTTCTTTAAAAACATCAAAAATCTTACGGTCCAAAAACTTTTGACTAATAGTGTATATACAGTATATAAAAAGCAAAAAGTCAACATTAAATGTTAATTTCTTTGTGAGTCTTAAAGGAACATATATCTCCAACAACATCATACAGGCATAATACAGTGTCATAAGGTCAAATCCAATTTCTTTTAGAGTACTAAGCCTAATTTTTTGATTTGTAGATGCATCAAAATGTGATTCATTTTATTCCTATACATGTTAAGTGCTCTGTGCTCAAACATCACATCAGAACTCTCGAATGATCTCAATCATTTAAACTCATTACGTCTCACAAAGCAAATCATATTCTGCCCGTAAGCTGAGCATTGTCAGTTAACGCAGGTTTTCGGATCCTGGTTTTCATTCGTGAGGCTGGTACTTCCATTTCTGCAGAGAGAAAGCAAGCGGACTCAAACTGAGACATGGGACAAGGATGTGATTTTGAGAAGATTCATCCACTCAAAAGCTCTCTGAGGTCCAATCATTTGATAATTAGAGTCAGTCAAACTAAAGTGTTGCTTTGGTGTCTGCTCAGAGTGACCGTGCTTGGCTTCGAAACAGTCCAGAAAGCTTCTTAAGAAGATTACCTGTCAAACTGACTTCACAGAGGAGCAGAGAGTCATGAGCAGCCAAGATCCAGCACCATTATGCAATGAAATGCCATGTAATGTAAGTTCTGAGCCAGGCTTGAATGGTTAATGTAATGATGAAGATGACGATGATGGTGGTAGTGGTTCATCAAATGACAAATTATATGCATAGCTCCATTAATCTTCCTCATTATAAGGAATTTCCACTCTGATCCATTCATTAGTATTCAGGTGCGAAAGCATTTCTTGGCACTGGTGTTTGGTTTGTGTTTTATGATTTCTGCAGTTTGGCTACAGCTAGTTCCAATTATTTAGTTTTAACTCTGTAGAATGGCAGTATATCATCTCTTTTGTTTGTGTTTTTCATGAGCTCTCACTATCTGGAAGTTAACGTATATATCTTTATTCCTTGCCCCACTTCTGGTCCCCTTTTTCATCCTGTCATAGACACAGCCATGGTCATATGTGTTACGCTGCCACAGAAAAAAAAAATTAGTTGGAGTTATTATGAATGATAAAAGCATTAGACTGGACTACTGGGCAACATCAGTGTTAATGAACTTTGATTAGTAGCAGAATAAAAAATTCCTGATCTTTTACTCACCCCCATGTCATCCAAAATGTTTTCCTTCTGTAGTTGAAAAGACATTAGACAGGTTTTTGAGGAAAACATTCCAGAATTTCTCCTTATAGTGGACTTCAGTGGGGATCAATGGCTTTAAGATGCAAATTGCAGTTTCAGTGTAGCTTCAAAGGACTATCTCTAAGGAATAAGGGTCTTATCTAGCAAAATGATTTTCTAAAAAATAAAATAAAATGTATATACTTTTTAACCACAATTGCTCGTCTTGCGATAGCTCTGGGATGTGCAATCGTGACTTTACACAAAGGTCATGTGTGGTTAGTTCTTTGACCTGTTCCCTTTTCACGTTTTTTTTTTTGTAAACACTGGGTCGGTACTTTCGCCTACATCACTCATGACCTTTCCAACGTGATTACGTAATGCATGAAGTTTGTTCCATTGTTCGTGCCATTTGTTTTGTTAGATAAGACCCTTATTTCTTGGCTGGGATCATATAGAGCCCCATTGAAACTGCAATTTGGACCTTTAACCTGTTGATCCCCATTGATGTTCAACATATGGAGAAAAATGCTGGAATGTTTTCCTCAAAAAACTTTTTATCCCACTGAAGAACGCAAGGCATGAACATATTGGATGACAAAGGGGTGAGTAAATTACTGGGAAATTTCTATTCTAGAAGTAAACTAATTCCTCATGCAAAGACATGGCACCACTGTTCAATATGATATATAACATTATAATAATATTAACACACAATGTCATACAAAATATAAAATGCAGAATTTCTCTAAATGATATTGTGTCAAGTAAAAATTGATTCAGGAGAGAGATTGGAAATGGATATGAACGGTGTCTTTGCTTTGCATTTTTGAAGTGGAGATATGAGCACAGTTATTAAAAATGATGCATCGTGTGTTAATCCCAACAATGAAATATGGCTGAATGTTAATATATAATATACAGCAGGGTGAATTTCATGAAATATGTCCAGAATATACTCGGTGTTGAAAATCTTAAAGATTACTTGATTAGAAATGACACAGACGTCTCCCAGAAGATAATAAGACGATGTACAAGAGGCATCATTGTGGAAAAAAAATTATCACTCATCTTTTATTTACATTTGAACAAAAAGTGGCATGTCCAAAATTATTCATACCCTTCTCAATAATCAATAGAAAAGCCTTTATTGGCTATTACAGCAATCAAACTTCCTATAATTGCTGACTAGCTTTTTGCATGTCTCCACTGGTATTTTTGCCCATTCATCTTTAGCGATAAGCTCCAACTCTTTCAGGTTGGAGGGTCTCCTTGCCATCACCCTGATCTTTAGCTCCCTCCACAGATTCTCAATTGGATTTAAGTCAGGACTCTGGCTGGGCCACTGCAAAATGATAATGTTTTTGTCTGCTAACCATTTCTTCACCACTTTTGCTGTGTGTTTTGGGTCGTTGTCATGCTGAAATGTCCACTGGTGCCCAAGGCCAAGTTTCTCTGCAGACTGCCTGATGTTGTTGTTGAGAATTTTGATGTATTGCTCCCTTTTCATGGTACCGTTTACTGTGATTAGGTTTCCTGATCCACCGGCTGAAAAACACCCCCAAAACATTGGGTTCCCACCACCATGTTTGACAGTGGGGATGGTATTCTTAGGGTTGAAGGCTTCTCCTTTTTTATACCAAAGGAAGGCTACATCAATGTGGCCAAACAATTCAATTTTTGTTTCATCTGACCATAAAACAGAAGACCAGAAGTCTTCTTCTTTGTCCAGATGAGCATTTGCAAGACCAAGCAGGCTTTTGTGTGCCTTATCTGGAGAAGTGGTGTCCTCCTTGGTCTGTGTCCATGGAACCCAGCGGTGTGCAGTGTCTGTTGGACTGTCTGCCTTGAGCCACCAGCAGAGCCCAGATTCATCAGGATGGCCTTGATGGTGATGCTTGGATTCTTTTTTACCTCTCTCACTATCCTCCTGGCCAGAACAGGTGTCACTTTTGACTTCTGACCATGTCCTCTGAGATTTTTCACAATGTGGAACGTCTTGTATTTTTTAATAATACTTTGCACTGTAGCCACTGGAACTTCAAAACATTTAGATATGGTCTTATAGCCCTTTCCTGACTTGTGAGCCGCCACAATGAGCAGCCGCAGGTCCTCAGTGAGCTCCTTTGTCTTAGCCATGACTGTCCACAAACCAGCAGCAGAGAGCTTCTGTTTTTCACCTGTTGAGTTGATTAAAACAGCTGTTCCCAATGAATCAGGTTAATTAGAATGCTTAAGGACAGCTTGGACTATTTGGAATGGTATAGAACTTTGGATTTTCCCATAGACTGTGACAGTTTGCAAAGGGTTTTAATAATTTTGGACATGCCACTTTTTCTTCAAATGTAAATAAAAGCTGAGAAATATTTTTTTCCACAATGATACCTTGTACATTGTATTTTTATAAATAAAAGCCTGTGTCATTTCCGGTAAAAAAAACTTGCTGGTTGAATAAAAGTAACTTTAAGTCAGAATTTGCCAGGGGTATGAATAATTTCGGCTTGATTGTATTTATACAGTAACTGTAATGGTTCAAATTTTTTTGCAAATAAATTATGTAACAGTGTAACTAGTTACTCCCCAACACTACTTATTATAGTATTAAAAAGAGGGTTTTTAAATCACACTACAATTTAAATAATAAAGTTAAAAAAAAACTTTTTATTGTGAAATGTGTCCCTGGACCACAAAACCAGTCATAAGAGTAATTAAAAAAAAAAAAAAAAAAAGAGATTTATACATCATCTGAAAGCTTGTTAGGATAGGACAATATTTGGCCAAAATACAACTATTCAAAAATCTGGAATCTGAGGGTGCAAAAAAAAAAAAGCCTTGAAAGTTTAAAGTTGTCCAAATGGATGTTCTTAGTAGTGCATATAACCAATCAAAAATTACGTTTTGATACATTTAAGGCAGGAAATTTACAAAATATCTTCATGGAACATGATCTTTACTTAATATCCTAATAATTTTTGGCATAAAAGAAAAATTGATCATTTTGACCCATTTTTGGCTATTGCTACAAATATACTGGTTTTGTGGTCCAGGGTCACAAATATGGACGTGGACTTTCTTCATGAGATTGACACAGCAACAATTACATGATCAGCTGACTGACATATTTACCTGTCTTTTGGCAGGGTGCAGTTTGATTCTGTAATCCTCTCTCTTCCTTTTCATCCTGTGAAAGCAAGTTTAGCAATTGAGTGAGGGTTTACTTTAGATGACGGACATTAAAGGCCACTTTATCATTTTATTAAGAAGCAGGAAAGCAAACACTGCAGTATAGAGATAACCTCGCTTCACTGCTAAATAACAAACTGCACACTCAGTATAAAACTTAGTGAGGCTGGCAGCAAGTGTGTTGGACATATGGCGAAGACGAGGAGGGGATGGAATTTCACAGCCAATTATCTGAGAGACCCCTTAACAGACAAACCAGATGCTTATAACTTCATACCTAATGAAATCTAAGGGGAAATACATTGTTCTTCAACCTTCAATCCAAATTCAGTCACAACATGGGTAGAACACAGGTGTGCGCTCTTATACTATAGCAATTAATCTGTTCATACTTCCTGTTTTTTGTTATATTAGCCCTCACAATTTTCGCATAAAAATTGTGAAATCATGCTGTTTATTCATCACAGCTTATAACAAGACATCCTTACTCAACTCAAGGTGATTTAAACCTCAAGTGTAAAAACTGCTGGGTGTTTATGAATAATATGACACACCTGTTCAGCCACGTCAGTAATAAAATCATCAGAAGAGCGACACCAACCAGCCCTCCTCCAATATACACATACAGCATGTGATGAAGACTTCTAAAATCTGAAATGAGGGATAAACAGGCATTAAAAAAATTGTGAAACATTTATGAACTGAATTGAGGCTGGACAGTGTTGTAGGTTGTAATTCTCAAAATAAATCAATGGAGTTGGAAAAAAGTAATTTGTGACAAAACGTTAATAATCTTTTAATAAATACCTTAAAGGATAAGTTATCTTTTAAAATAAAATTTTCCTGAAAATGTACTCACCCCCATGTCATGCAAGATGTTTTACCTTTTTTTAGTTGAAAAGAAATGAAGGTTTTTGAGGAAAACATTACAATGGGGATCAATGGGTTGATGGTCCAAATTGCAGTTTCAATGCAGCTTCCAAGGGCTCTACACAATCCTAGCCGAGGAATAAGGGTTTTATCTAGCAAAACGATTAGTCATTTTCTTAAAACAATAAAAATTGATATACTTTTTAACCACAAATGCCCATCTTGCACCAGCCCATTCTCACACATTACGTAGTAATGTTGGAAAAAAACGTAATGTAGACGGAAGTACCAACCCAGTGTTTACAAAGCGAACAAGCAAATAGAAAGTTAAGCACCCTTTTACAAAAAAGGTGAAACAATGGTCATTTTGAAATTGGATGAGAAACTGAGATTCAGGGTTCGTACGGGTGCTTGAATTCCTTGAAAATGCTTGAATTTTAATGTAGTGTTTTCAAGGTTTGAAAAATGCTTGGATTTTGGATGAAGTGCTTGAAAGTGCTTGAATATACAGTTGCATCGGTTTCATATTAATTCGCTTTCATACTAAATAGTTATTTTTTGTTATGCTTATAATATGTAAAAGAAAAAAAAGAAAAAAACAGCTCCGCTGGAGTGTGCACGTGAGGCTGTAGTGTGATCCGCCGGTCTTTCTTGCTGCGCGCCCTCTGATGGAACAGAGCGGTAGATAAAACATGCCAGTTATCAGGAGGTTGTTGCATCAGTCCTCGATGGCTTGAAAACGACAAATAAGAACTATGTTTAAAACGAAAATTTGGGGATCGCAAAATTGCCAGCCCGATGTCCCGGGGCTATTGTGTTTTCCAGTCGGGCTACTAAAATGTTTAACCGGACTATCTTAAAGTAGAGGGCTCGTGCGGGTCATTACAAACTCATCAATTTAGCCTTATCAAAGTTAAGGCCATACAAAGTTTTAAATGTATTAAATAGTATAAGAAAAGGCTTAATTATAAGTTTAAGAGTTAGGGACGGATATACGAGAATCGCGATAGGGCTGGATAAAACTTAAAAAGGCAATGATGTCATACTGAATAAATATGCATGCTGCAGGTTTCAAAGTCAAAACGCGGCACGGATGTCTTTATATGAATGTATCTGAAGGGAACCGACTGTCCTCAGAAACGGAGAAACGTGTCGTTGGCATTTTCATTTCATGTCTGATAAAACTGCGTTAATGCTGATTTGTGTACAGCCATTACTAGGAAACCGTAGAATTTCAGCACTCCTAAAGCGCCCCCTCGTGACAAAGAATGAATTTGCGAATATTCAGCTGTTTAGTAAGATTATTACCAATTTTGGCCGTTGTTTTTATGCATCAAACACATAAGAGTTGTAAATGTAAAAGTTATGTGCTTTCTAAAAATCTAAACAATTAAGACAGTAATATTTGTTTTAAATAAATATATATCAATTTTAAAGGTATAAAGGCTGAAATGCCATTGTATAAGATGTCTTGTTTTTGTGAAAATCTGAATTATAAATCATGTCATTTTATGGCTTAATGTTACTGTACATTGTTCAACCCCACAACGGCGTTCATTTTACTTGTGCAGCTCTTAAAAAGGGTCATAAATTGCCTTGAATTGATATTTAAAAATTCTGCAGATACACTGTAAATAGTGAAAAAAATACCTTGATATTTGTTAATAGGAAATCAGATAGGAGTCTAAATGTCAATCAAAAATATTTTCAATGTTTAAAAAATGGTCTTTTTTCATTTGGGCCAGTTAAATTTTATTATTAATTTTATAGTGTCTTTTTGACTACCTTTTAGTACATTTAGGCTGGAATGTGAAGTTTTAGAATTTTAGTTTATCATATTTTTTTACAGTCATTTTATAGCAGTCATTAATGTGTTACCATAGACATTGCCCTACTCCACTCATACAGTATTACTTTTATTTGTGCAGGTCTTAAAAAGCCTTTAAATTTTATTTTTAAAATACTACAGATACTCAGTAAATTATATTAATTATATATTTTTAATTATATAATTTGTATACTGAATGTTGACTATTTATATGGGGCAATGTTATATGCAATCTAGACAGTTGTTTTTTAATAGCACAATAACATCTGATTTAAAATTTAGAACTCATGTATGTGAATATGTAATTTACCACAGTGCTGGAAAATCTTGAAAATGCACCTTGAAAGTGCTTGAAAAGTGCTTGAATTTTACTTTGGAAAAGGTGTAAGAACCCTGGAGATTGAGTTTTTCGCTCTAACCTACCTTTTGAACCAAAGTACACAGATGAAAAACTGAGGTGACCTTTCCAACATAATTATGTAATGATTGAAGTTGGGATTTGCATCGCAGAACTAGTGCTGGATGAGCATTTGTGGTTAAAGTATAGAAATTTGTATTTTTTTTTTTTAGAAAATGACCAATCATTTCTCTAGACAAGCCCTTATTCCTCGGCTGGGATTGTGTAGAACCCTTGGAAGCTGCACTGAAACTGCAAAACAAAAACCTTAATTTCTTTGCGACTGATGAAAGAAAGACATGAATCTTGGATGACATGGAGGTGAGTAAATTATTTGTAAATTTATAATCTGGAAGTTTCATAAGCAAAATAAAGAACCTTGAATGCAAAATGACTGAAAATATATATTTTTTCACAAATTCAAGACGATGACCAAAAGTAACCTGCAATTGCTACACTATTAACTGAACATTTTTTCCCCCAAAAAGTCTTTAGTATGGCAGTGGTTCTTAACCAGGGGGTGTCAAGAAGACTTTTTTTTAAATAAAAAGGCAAAACAAGCTAAACAAATCAAAATCAAGATATTTTTCCTATTTTAATTCACCTTCAAAATTATTTTCATTTACTTTAATTATTTTAGCTACCAGTCAAACTTTTGTTCAAACATGAATAAATTGTTCTCATGATCTGAAAGACCTCTGATACTGGTCTCATTTTCTCAAAAGGAAGAAATATGAACAACAACATGCAGAATAGACAAAGACATGTCATCAGAGATGTCCAAACCAGGCCCTGCGGGACAAAGTTGGTCCGTGATGACCTTTGATTTGGCCCTCCATTCCAAATTACAAGAACGGGGAAAATAGCTGCCATGCATGGAAGCACTTCACTACAATTTATCTATTGTTGCATTGAAATGTTACAGAATATAAATGTATAAGTATTTTTAATATAATATGTGACCCTGGGCCACAAAACCAGTCTTGAATAGCACAGCTATATTTATAGCAATTGCCAAAAATTATAGATTTTTTCTTTTATGCCAAAAATCATTAAAATATTAAGTAAAGATCATGTTCCATGAATAGATTTTGTAATTTTCCTACTATAAATATATCAAAACATACTTTTTGATTAGTAATATGGATTGCTAAGAACTTCATTTAGACAACTTTAAAGGTGATTTTCTCAGTATTATGTTTTTTTTTTTTTTTTTTTTTGCACTCTCAGATTCTAGATTTTCTATTAGTTGTATCTCGGGCCATATATGGTCCTATCCATGGGCGACATTTGACTCTTGAGTCAGGGGGGGCAAGAAAAAAAATCAGATGTAAGCATTAAAACAGTGCCCTACGGTATTGCAGCACATCAAAGCAGTCAATTAAAGCGCTGCACTTCAGCCCGGGCCGATGGGCCCTGACTTTTTTTTACACCCCAGGGCTACGGCTTCGGGCCAATTTTCACGTCATAGTTCAGACCCGGGCCGGCATCGGGCCTGTTTTAGGCTTCTCCTTATTTTCATAATTTAGACAACCATCAATTATGGTGAAGAAAAAAAATGCCGCGCTGGTGGAAACAACACGAAACTTCACTTTCGCTTTCACTTTTGAGACCGACTCAGACACTGTTTAGTGTGCTTTAGCGCAGCTGAATCCGCGTTCAAGCGCACACAATAGGCTAAAACTCACCCCAAGCACCGGCAAAAATAAATAACAATGAATGTGTCGAGGAAAGAGTAAGGACATAAATGAATTATTTAATAATTAATTTGTGTATTCTGAGTCAGTGTCGCAATCTCCTTTTTGGACGCGCCTTCAGAGAGAAATTCATCTTTACGGATTACATGAAAGAGTTTGTGCTTTTGATTTGTTTTATTTCGTTAAGTAATAATTTAAAGCTTTCTATAAATGTATTTATTATGTCTGTGAGGCATGCATTTCGCTTCATTTTGTTAAGCACTCCTGTTCAAGAACCAGACGGCAGAAAGCACATAATTTTTGTTTTCTTTATTTTATAAAAATGCTGTAACGTTTTTTTCGATGTATTACTCGTACTTTGTGAGCAAAAATTACGGATAATTTTAAATTGCTTCCAATGAAAAAAATGCAAGTGATTGCGCTGGTGCCTCGATGTCCTGCAAGCTTTAGCTTCCACTTTCTGCACAAACTATGCGCATATAGCTCACATGTATCTGTAACGTTTAAACTACCATTGTTTTATACTTGAACTGTTTTATATCTATAGATTTCATTTTAGGCAAGTCGTGATGATTTGAGAAGGCAAACTGATCAAACAGACTATGATCAGTCTTCCGCTGGGCGCTGTTCGGTAAATATATATATTTTTAACGAATAAAAAATGCTCCAGGCGTTTTTCTAAATTAGCTAAATATAAAACGAAACTAAATATAAACATTTTACCATTACATACAAAACTGAACTATTTTATAGCTGAAACAGTAAGTTGTTTTGGGAGAAGGGGAAAATATATTTTTATCCCGTCTATTGCTTCACCGTTATTTCGAGAATAAACCCAGCGTAAATATGCAAATGTCACTCCCAAAACACATCAGCTTACATGTGCCGAAAAACGAAAGTTTCATACAAATTTTAAATGGATTATAGCCTGGAAAGTGCAAAGCACGCTCCCCTTATTATCACTAAAAATTCATAGAGATCTCACAAAATTCCGTTATAATTAATAAAGCTCTCTAAACTACACAATTAATATTTTATTTACATCGCGTCTACACTCATAAGATGATTCACGAGCGCACAAAACGGCACTTAATAAAAACCGATCAGGCGCTTTCAGCAGTGAGTGAATTCTGACAAGTGTTTCTAATTGTTCGGAAACAACAGATATGTCTGTGATTGGCTACATTGCTCAACGCTGCAAAAACACGTTGGATAGTTTGCCAGATCTTCAATTGCTTTGCTTTCGTTTGAGGGTTACATAGCACCGTCTAGTTCCCAAGTACAACCGAGCCTAAGCTTGGCTAAAGCAGTTGCAGCGGGGCTGTCGAGGATTCCATGACTAACCACAGGGGGGGCAACTGCCCCCCCTTGCCCCCCCCTAATGTCGCCCATGGTCCTATCCTAACAAACCATACATCAATGGAAAGCTTATTTATTCATCATGCATAAATTGACTGGTGGTCCAGGGTCACATATAGTTGGATATAATGGCCCACATTTTGGCCCACAGCTCTCATTCAATTTTGATTATTGGTCCTTTTTGGTAAACACTTTGGGCACATCTGCTGAAATAAACAGATAGTTCAGTCCTTGTCCTACCTTGAACAGGTAAAGTAGTCAGCAGGACGGTGGTGGACTGGACACCGGTGTCTGTGCTGAAGTTGCAGCGGTAGAGTCCTCCATCTTCTTGGATGATGTTGGTGAGGTGTAGACTGACCTCCATGGCATCACTGCAGTTCACTTGTCCTCTACTGTTGAACTCACTCAGCTCCACGCCATCTTGCAGCATCTGACACGTTGCTATAATAGTACTAGTGCCCATCTCGGCATCCACTTTCTCAATGCTTACTTTGTAAATGTCTCCGTTGTGGACAAGGTCACATGTAATGGTCAGGTTGTCATTCTCTGCGGCCACCAACTTAGTGTCCGGTTGAATAGAGAAGGTGGTATTGATTGCTAGAAAAAAAAAAGCAAAGTATGAGTGATGTGAGTTAGATCTTAAACACTGGAAATTGTTGACCTAGTATTCTTTGGTATCACAATTCAGGGTTAAACTTGTTGGGTCACCATGTCTTTTATCTGTAACTCACCTGCTTTTTCGACAAATGTGTCTTTGGTCCATGAACCCTGAGGATAACTCTGCAGAGAGCAATGATACTGGCCAATGTCGCCCTCAGTGACGTTCATTATAGCAATGCTGCCGTCCATCGCAGTGGTTTTCAGAAACTCCACTCTGCCGTCATACGTTGACTCAAAGTTGGTGCCATACTGAGGATGATAAACAGCTACAGGTTGTGAAAGAGGCTTTTTAGTCCAAGAGACCATAATGAGCTGGCCAGTCCACGGACACAGGCAGTCCAATATCATTCCATCCTGCAGTTTGACTTTTGATTCTCGGGCTTTCATCTGAACAGAGCCTAAAAGACCATCACGGAAGTGTGGGAAATCAGACACAGATAAAAACTGACACAAAGGAAAACACAATCATCTAAAGCAGTGGTTCTCAAACTGGGGGTACGTGAGATGACAGAAGGGGGTACGCCAACAAAATGCTGAGCTTTGCCATTCAATTAATTCTACCCCAATTTAAAGAAACATTCAAATCGAGCATGTATTTATTACAAGCGAAATGCAGGTTTTATTATAAAATAGGAAAATGGGAGTGCCGTAAACAATCAAACGACATCGAATTACCTCATCTCTTGCGGTCAAAACTGACTGTATCCACACCAGCAGCGTGCATATGATAGGATGCCCACAGAGTATGCTGTTTTGGCAAACCGCGCTGCTTTCAATTGTGTCTTTAAAGTAGATTTGTAGCACTTAATAGAAAAATATTGACACTGACTCTACATAAAGACTGATTTAAGTAGGGTGACCATACATCCTTATTTCCCCGGACATGTCTTTTTTTTGGACTTCCTAAATCGCCCAAAATGTCTGGGATTCTGCTTTTGCTTTCTACAGTCACTAGGGTTACCACTTTTAATACCCAAAAATAAGGGACGCATTCGGGGGGGGGGGGGGGGTGGGGGTTCATATGAGTTGTGCATATAATATGGGACGAGTTGTGCATATAATATGGGACGTCCTGAATAAGAACTGATCATTGTTTTTTTCTACTTTTTAGAAATGGGGTCTATATACCCCGTTAAAATGTAATAATGTCCCATATCTCAAAAATGCTGCAGTAAAAATGTTTCATATGAGTTTTGCATATAATATGGGCCGTCCTGAATAAGAACTGATCATTGTTTTTTTTCTACAAGTAGAATAATAATAAGTTTTCTAATAAGTTTATTAGACTCTAAAGTCTAATAATGTCCCATTTCTCAGAAAAGAACCGTCAAGTACATCAATAAATAAAACGGATATTAAAGCAGAAATGCAAATAAATAAGTAAGTAAAAATTCACGAGCATTTTGTAGTATTATCTCTCAGTCCTGGGCGTCTAAATGAAAAGCGCTCTGCAAGCGCGTTCTCTGTGTTGTTTCTGAAACTACTGTAATCACTGTAATATGCGCGCACACTTAAAATCAATCGCGGCTGGCTTGACCGTGTTTTTCTGAACCGCGGCTGGCTTTACCGCAGTGATTAACCGCATGAGACGCTGCTTTAAAAAAAATTATAAAAAAAAAATACGGAACAAAACCCGTCCCGTATTGATTCAAAACGGGACGCGCAATTTCATTCTCAAATACGGGACGATTCCGTATTTTAAGGGACGGGTGGCAACCCTAACAGTCACCATTCATTGTGTGCGTTTTTATATTAAAAATGGGACTGTTTTCCTAATCCTGCTCCGGCAGGTTGATTTTATCCCATGAGTTAAAACTTTGAAACATTGCATGAAAGTCCATTTGACTGAAATGCTTGTAATGAAACATTTTGCATTCTACCTGTGATAAAACTGTGGTAGATAATAGTTTTGTGAATACCAAAAGTAGGACACCAAACCCCCCAACCCTCCACTCCCCGTCAAACGTCCTCTTTTTTTGAAAACTAAAATATGGTCACCCAAATTTAAGAAACTCAATACAGAAGCATATTTAGTGAAAATTTTACATTTGAAATGTTGCCTACATTTTAAACATAATATTGCCAATATGTCATAAGGGTAAATTTATTTAAATTGAGATTTATACATCATCTGAAATGGTGTATGGTATGGTAAAATCTGGAATCTGAGGGTGCAAAAAAGAAAATATTGAGAAAAATCACCTTTAAAGTTGAAAATGAAGTTCTTAGCAATGCATATTATTATTAAACATCAGTTTTGATATATTTACAGTAGGAAATTTACCAAAAATGTTCATGGAACATGATCTTTACTTAATATCCTAATGATTTTTGGCACACCACTGTAATAAGTTTGAGAACCACTGATCTAAAGTCAACAAACACTGGCGGAGAACATCAGGGTTCATGCACAACTTCTGACTAATACTTCTTTTTTTTCCCGGGCATTTGCGATTACTGTATTTTAAAATGTATTTAATAAATTTCACTAACAAAGAAAACAATAAATTAGTAAAAAATAAAAAGATTTCTTGAGTGTTTTTGAAACACGTCTCTTATGCTCATCAAGGCTGCATTTATTTGAACAAAAATACAGTTAAATTACAATTTTAAATAACTTTTCTGTTTTAATATATAAAGCATTCCTGCAAAGACAGCTGAATTTTCTGCAGTGTTACATGATCTTTCAGAAGTAATTCTAATATGCTGATTTGGTGCTTAAGAAACTATTACATCTGTGCGTAACCTTAAGGAACATCACTACCGTCCAGAACACCTTTTTCCCCCCCCCCCCAAGACGTTTGGACCAATTTCTGTCGAATGGCCTATGTATTTGATCAATTTAAAATTGCCATCTCATACCATACATTTGGTTTTCCAAGCTAAATCTACAGTAGTTTATTGAGAAACACAAAATACGTGTTTATTTTACCTAGATAAAGGTGTATGTGCCAAAATGTTTTCTCTCGTTCAAGTTGTCCAACCAACAGGTATTTCTGGTATTTCCATGATCACTGTTTATTAAAGTTGCCATTAAGAAACCTCTTAAATGAATAGTTATGAAACTATTTTTTGTACAATTAAAAAACTAAACTAACAAAATGCAACCAACAACCACAAGTACAAACCAAAGCTACTTTCAAAGTAACCACATTCTCCTTTCATTTTTTAAAGGATTATAACAAATCAAAATCCGTTATTGCAGACTTGTTCTTCTTTAAACATCAATAGGATAGGATAAAAATATTTATATTCCTCCCATCAACAGTGGAAGTCAATTCAATTCATATGTAAACAAGAACACTGTTTATGATGCTAGAGAACAGCCATTCTTTCGATATATACATACATTACCAACAAGGAACAAACAATGTGCTATAGTTTTTACAAGCAAAAGTTGCTACCTGTTAAAAACATTACCTTTTAGAAAACAGAGCTGCATCATGAGTACCAAGAAGTACCAGTAATCCTTTTGTACTGCCACCATCTTGCTCCTCTGAGACCGAATGAATACAGCATTGACGAAGACTGAGGCGACCACAGCACTTTCTGTGTTCAGCTGCAAGACTCTGCAATCACATCCTCAACCAGCAGTTAAACACTGTTACAGAGGAGGTGTTAAGTTCACCTAACTAGAAAGGGCTGAACTCTAGCCCACACAGTCTTACCTGAAACTGAAAGAGCGGATTCAGAACCAATCTCTGAATTCCCCTATGATGCAATAAAAGAATGCAAAGGAAAGGAAAAAACAGATGGTACACCCAAAAATTAAATGATAAAACGATTAACTTTGACTTAAGTAGGCCTTTACAATGCATGCGATTTCATCATCCAGTCAAACCGATCTGACAGCTGGAGAATGAAGAGGCGTCTGCTGTAAAACCAGATCATTTATTGATAGGCTACAAAACAAGAAATACACTCAGAATGAAATATTCCATATCATACCAAAACTTAAATAAACATTCACATTCACATTATTAGCTGACGTTCATGATCTCCATCATCAGAGAGGCACTTAGGAGCTGAAGATGTGTGTGAGATTTCTCAGGCACTTCAGAAGATAGACGTTCAGGGGTTTGTCACTCGTCTGCTCTTCATCTATACGAACAAACAAACAGACAATTAGCTCACATTTTCAGGACAAGATCCATTCCTGATGCGTCTACTGCTGGAGTACCACCCGAGAGTAAAAATGAGAGGCTCTACAATGATCAAACTGAATATATTCCCACCTTTCCTGGCAGACATGTATGCCTCTTCAACTTTCAGTCTGATGGAAGGACACTTCAAAGTAGCCTTTGCCTTTGTAAGAGGAGATATGCAGGATGGGAAGATAAAGGGTAAGATGGATCACGCATGACGTGAGATGACAGACTTGCATGTAATTTGTGTTTATAAAAATTATTATGAAACCTACGTCGCTGCCAAAGAACTACTGGATGACTCTAGAAGTACTATGCAATATTTTTTCTTAATATTCCATTAATTGTTTACTAAAAGTTGTCATAATGTCATTATATAACAACTAGATAGCATTGAATAAATGACGTTACCTTCTGATTGTTGTGCAACAGAGCCCAAAGCGCAGAAGCTCCTATGGTATGCATTTCTGATGAGCTACTGCCCAAACAAGAGACTAGCAGCTCAACAGCTTTATCTGAAATATAGAATCATTATGTAAAATGTGATATGTATATATATATATATATATATATATATAACAAATATACAGAAATGGTATTGCATCTTATTTTCTTCACTTTCTATAAAAAGGAATTGGGCGGAAACGTTGGTTTGATGTGTAAATGTATCATCACTACATTGTGGCTGTTGTGACACATCCGGATTTCGGTGTTTGTGTGTAGCAAGGCTTAAATGCTGTTAGTGGTGGATCATTTTTACACTGGCAGTGTCGCATTGATCTTAACATACTAGAGTCTACATCACAGACTCACCAAAAAATAAATAATATGCAATAAAACTTTTTTTTTTTTGGTGAAAAAAAAAAAAACAGCTGAATAGATGAGCAATTAATGACAATTGGTTAATAGATAACCAATTAATCAATTAATAGTTTTTTAAAGGGATAGTTCACTCAAAACTGAAAATTTTGTCATTAATTACTCATCGTGTCGTATAATTATTTTATTTTTTTATGAAATCTGAGAGCTTTCTGACCCTGCATAGAGAGGGTCATAGGCAACTCAACTGTAGGGTTGTGTATCGAGAACCGGTTCCATTTTAGAACCGGTTCCAAATTTCCATTAACCGGGTATTCGATAAGACACGTGCATTTCGATTCCGCTTAACGATTCCCGAGTTCGCATTTTAATTTGATTTTCAAACAATTTAAGTGGAGGAAAGAAAAGAACTTGCGCACACATCTGAAACGCGAGCACGGAGAACAGCGGTCCTGATGCGCGCTCCCGATCTGTGTCCGTTCTCGAAACAGTTCCGTGCATTTCCACTGCAGAAAAGGTTGTTCCGGCCCGGAACTGACTTCTCTTTCAAATTTATTGACCTGTATGAACGAAATACGTCAGCATATCCTCATAAACACAGCGTTTTTCTTTTTTTTTTTTGTCTTGAGTGAACGTAAACAGATAAGAAAGAAAACGCATGTGTAACAGTATACTTAGGTCTGTGTTCGGTGTTAAAGAGACAGCCGTCTAATAAACGTGCCGCCTGTCATAAATGTTAATCAAAGAACAAAAGAAAATCATTAACTGACTGAATATCTTTTATAAATTTAATGAGGACTAATCAATATTTTATTTATGAAAAGCAAACTATGCAGTGTTTTTAAACTTTTGATTTCAATTTCTGTACCTGACATTTGTTCAGTTTTATTTATTTATGCTATTGCTAATTAATTTGCTCCTATTTTATTACTTGTCTTTAACAATTTAATGTTTGAAATTTATATTAGACTAGTTGTTTGTTTTCTGTGGTATTATTTGGTAAAACCATAGGCAAAAGACAGAATAAATATGTTTGACTAAAAACTTTTTAATGGATTTTTTTTTTTATCATATTGGAATCGGAATTAGGAATCGATAAAAATCGGAATCGATAAGCAGAATCGGAACCGGAATCAGAATCGATAAAATTCAAACGATACCCAACCCTACTCAACTGACACACATTTATGGCCCAGAAATATAGTAACAGGATTCGTAGACATTGTAAAATGAAATTCCAGGAATTCCAAGACTTTAAGCACTACTTTTTTGATTTTTTAAGAACTTAAAACAGACATCTCAGATCAAATTTCAAAAAGATAAAAAGATCCGTAAATAATGAATTGCGAGCCATCACTTCAGATCAGGACTCAGAGCGTGGATTCATTTGATTTTGGATCACAACTTCGGAGAGGGTTTGTGAATCATGAATCATTTCACTAAATGAATGATTCACAAACTCGTTCCCGAAGTTGTGATCTAAATCAAATTATTCACTCAAGTCCCAATCTGAATCAAACCATTCGTGTTTCGAAGTTCCGATCTGAATAACGATTTGCGAAGCGCTCCAAAGTTCCTATCTAAATCAAATGATTCATGCTCTAAATTAAAAGATTTGCAAACCTGCTCCGAAGTTGCGATCTAAATCAACAATTCACAATAGCGATTAGAAGTCCTGATCTAAATCAAATGATTTGCAATACACAATTTGATTTCACAATCTGAATCAAATTTACAATACGCATTTTGAAGTCCCAATCTGAGTAATGATATGCGAATCATCATTTCAGATCAGGAATCGGAGCGTGGAAACCCGCTCTGAAAGTTCCAATCTGATGTGTCGACTTTGCAGAATTCGCATATTCATATCTAAGATTATGCATTATTAATTGTATTATGAATGTCTTATTAATTATTATATTTATATCATTATTAATCAAAGTAATTTACAGGTTAAGATCATATATTCATTTCATTTCTGTGGGAACTTATATAATCGTTGTATTCATAGTCCTTCTGTAGAAAAATATGCATTTACTGTATATTATATTAACTCTCTGTGGTTTTAATGTGTGTTCTAATCAAAAGTCAAAAGTACAGTCTACAGAACTGATGTTCCTGGAACAAGGTGCAAAGAGTTGCAAAAACAGATAAATTGAAATTGCAGGGTCTCTAGAATCATAAAACTAAATTTATAAAGAAAAATAGAAATGAAACTGCACGTCCGAATTTGGTCATGAGCTGAGACATGAGTAATGTGTTCTTAATCAAAATTAGACATATAAGCGACTTTCTGTTCTGTCTGGTTTAGGGTATAGGAAGTGCCAAACCCGCACCCCTTTCCAGATCTGAGACTCCAGACTTCTTGCTTGTCCTTTCTCTCTGCTCTCTATCTTTTACTCTGATACTGGATGCACTTAGACAGTCTAATAGACTTCTCTCAGATTTTATATTTGATTTATATTCATATTTAATTTGATTTCTAATTGGCTTTGTATTTGACTTAGATCTTTAATTCAACTTTTAATTTTAATTTAACTAATTAGACTACAGTATATTTGATTTGGCTGTATCTGATCAGATTGACAAATGATTTAATTATTGACAACTTGGAATTGGGAATTAATGTTTATTCCTTTTAATCAAAATTACATTAATGGTATTAACAGTCATTAATTACAAGACTCTTGTTATTGCCGCTATTCTTTTAATTGTGGCATTTATTTTCATACTCAAACATTTTCAACAACAATATTACTTTTGAAATCTTTGAATAAATTCATAACCCTTGTAACCCCCACCCATCTGAAGTGGAATCAATCATTTTCTGTATCACAATCTAAATCAAAGATAATATTTGTGATATGCGCTCAAATTCCTGATCTGAATCGAGCGGTTTACGCTCCAAAGTTCCAATCTAAATAATGATTTGTGATCCCGCTCCGAAAGTTCCAATCTAAATCAAATGGTTCACTACATGTTCTTCGAAATCCAGATCTGAATAATGATTCACGAGCCATCATTTCAGATCAGGACTCATAGCACACGATCGAAGTCATGAGTTTGATTCAATCGGAGTGGTTCCAGCTTTTCAACGGTCCAACCGTTATGTTATGAAGCTATGGAAATATTTTTTGTGCATAAAGAAAACAAAAATAACAACTTTATTCAACAGTGTCAGCACTGATGTCTATGCGGAGTCCGAAAGCTCTCAAATTTCATAAAAAAAATTAATTTGTGTTCTGAAGATAAACAAAGATCTTACAGGTTTAGAGCAACTTCATGGTGCATAATTAATGACAGAATTTCAATTTTTAGGTGAACTTAAGCATGCCCGCTGAGCCTAATTAGATATTGGCATTGGCATCATCCACTCAAAGAGAAACATGCTGGTCAACCATTAACATGTAAACCCCTTTAAATCCAGCGCTCATACCGTTGGCTAAGACTTTGGGCTTGTTAGCAGAGCAGAAGCAGATGTTGTGGAGAATGAGCAGGATGGTGGGCTTAGAGCTGGAGTGTTTGGACTGGGCCAGTCCGACCAGCAGCTCCAAAGCCCCTCGGAGCCTGAGGATCATCTGCTGCCCATCCTCCCCGAACGACACGTTCAGCAGCAGCTTGAGCCAGAGGGATAGGGGCTCTGTCGCTGAACTGCTGCTTCGACCACCTGCCTTAGGCATGGGGAGAGACAGGAAGTGCTGTAGGAAGTTACTCTAGGGAAAACAACAAGAAAGGAGGTTTTGTTAACACTTCTAATTGCAAGTTTTTCTGTGAAACAAAAAGAGGATATGCAACCAAAGGAGTCATAAAAGCATATAGCCTTCCTCATTTGGTTCTATTTCTTCCTCTCCACTGAATTGTTTTGCTTTAAACATAACCAGTCAATTACCTTCAGCAGTACCCCTCTGCAGTCCCTTGAGATAGCCAGGTTGGCCAGCAGTGCAAAAGCCAGACTGTGGATGCTGCTGTTGTCAGGGGCAACCTGGGAGGCCAGTTTCATCACCCCATGCATCAGTGAGTTTGTGACCGCAGCCTTAGGAAGAACAGCCTGAACTGAGCCAGAGCTACCGCTGCTGCTGCTGCTGCTGCTACACAAAGCACTGCATGCTGGAAGAGAATAAAAGAGACAACCATAGTGAGAGAGAGAGAGAGGTAACTTGATTATGAAAAAAACTAGAATCTATACAGAGTTACAAGAAACCTTAACTCTGTGATTTTATCTTTTTTGAGACACGGTTGCTTGAAAACAAAACTGTTTTTTTCTGTGAAGGGCACCTTCCCAAACTTTGAAATGGGACCAAATACCATGCATAACAAAATTGCAATTCTATTTATTAAATCCAAGTAAAAATCTAATCAAGTTAGTGTTAGTTTTAGTTTTTTAAGGATTTTACACAGGGCTCGTAAAAGGTGCTTGAAGTACTTGAATTTTACTTTTTGAAATTTAAGGGTTGGAAAACCCTTGAAAATAGCAATACTCCTAAAGAGGTACTTGAAAAGTGCTTGAACTATTGAAAGACAATTTATCTATGAAATCAGTGTTTAATTTTGTCAATAAGCACATATCTTTTCAAGCAAAATTGCTTTAGAGTGGAACTTTGAAGCATGAATCACAAAATATTTGATTTAGACTCGAACTTAAGAGCGGGTTGGCAAATCTTTTGCTTTATACTGTATCTTCGGAGGGGATTCGCAAATTGCTTACTTTAGACTGGAACTTCAGAGCGTGTTAGGGAATCGTTTGATTTACACTGGAACTCTGGAGCGGATTCGCAAATTGTTTGATTTAGACTGGAACTCTGGAGCGGATTCACAATATGTTTGATTTAGACTGGAACTCTGGAGCGGATTCACAATATGATTTAGTCTGGAACTCTGGAGCGGATTCACAATATGTTTAATTTAGACTGGGACTCCGGAGCCGGTTCGCAAATTGTTTGATTTAGACTGGAACTTTGGAGCGTGGATTGCAAATCTTTTGATTTAGACTGGAACTTCGGAGCGGGTTCATGAATCGCTTTCTTTAGAACGGAATTTTGGAGCTTGGATCGTGAATAATTTGATTTAGACTGGATCTTTGGAGCGCGGTTTGCGAATCGGTTGCTTTAGAGTGGAAGTCTGGAGCGTGAATTGCGAATCATTTGATTTAGACTGGATCTTCGGAGCGTGTTTGCAAATCTTTGGCTTTAGAACGGAACTCTGGAGCGTGGATCGTAAATAATTTGATTTAGATTGGAACTCCAGAGCGGGTTCTCAAATTGTTTGTTTGACAACGGATAAAAAAAATAAATAAATAAATTTAATTAGTCTTCCCATTAACGCCATTACATTGTTAATTTAGACTGATTCACAAACGTGGAGCGTGCACAAACACAAGAGGCAGGATTTATCGCAAAAACCAATCACAGCCGATCTTAACCAATCATATCTCGATGGAAGCATGGCCTACTCTCACATGACTTTCCCCATTCATTCCTAATTAACCCCCCAACAAACTCACAGCCCACTTTAGGGATTCTGTAAAAACTCAATGGGCTCAGGGGAGGCGAGAGAGATGGGGACTAGTGATTTTTCCACTTTTTAATGTTATAAGTGTTTAGTGTTTATTTTTTTTACTACAATTTTTTTTTCTCATTCAATATTTGAGGAGGCTTTGCCTCCCTTGCCTCCTCATTTTAAATAAATGCTATTAATGTAAGAATTTAGGAGAAAAAAAAAGATCAGTTTCCAAAAAAATATTATCAATGTTTAGTAAGTTGCTGCTTAATAAGGAATGTTTCTCAAGCAGCAAATCAGCACATTAGAATGACTTCTTTAGGATCATGTGACACTGAAGACTGGCTTTGCCAGCACAGGATAAATTACATTATCAAATATGGCGAAATAGAAAGTCATTTAAATAGTAATAGTATTTGACAAAATTATAGTTTTTACGGTATTTTTCATCATATGAATGCATCAGTACAAAACTGATTTCAAACTTCTGAATGGATTTTTTGTTTTTCTTTTTTTCCCCGTGCTGCTGCAAAACAGTGGTACAGGAAGCACTACCAGCGATATAAAACCACACAAGCCTTTCTCTTTTTGTTAATCTATGCATCTTGTCTTAAAATATCACTGTGCAGTTGTGTAACAATGAGCGTGGAAACTCAATGGAAACCAAATTGTTCCACTGTGTTTCAACCCTTATTAAAAAAAAAAAAAAACATTTCCTACTGGTCTACAATGCTGCATTTAGTCAAGTGTCAAAACCACTAAATGTCTTATTTCTGGGTAAGCAGACACATTCTGAAGAACAGCAAGACTGCAGGTGAATCATTTAACATGATCCTGGATTATTGAGAGACCTCAGCATGGGTTTTGCTTGCTGAAGAAATCCAATATTAATCAGCCAGATGAAAGAATGAGGGCTGTGTGTTGCAGGTTAATGAATTATATAATAAAAGTGACACAGGACAGAATACGACGGTGAGGAAAATGTGCTGGAGGGCTGATTCCATAATTGAAGTACCAGCCTCATGAACTTTCAACATCACCTGCTGTTAACACAGACCTTGAGAAACACCACACATCACAGTATGCTATTGTAGCCTAGTACACTTAAACCATAGTGACAACCCAAATGCACACACATACAATAACGCGTGCAAAAACATAAATGCGCACCCACACTCGCGCAGACAGATGTATGCGTACAGACTGACATACGCCCATGCAGTGCTGGCTTTTCACAGGTGTGAAGCCACATCCTGTCCCAAAGCACAGCTTTCCATGAGCTCAGATATGTGACACAGAGCAATCATTGTGTTCAAGTAACCACACTTTCGAACACTTTCATGTACAACAGTCACTCTCTCTTTCAAACACGTGCAAACGTTTTCATGTGTAACCGTCTCGCTCATACGCTCATACACACACACAGAGATATAGAAATGAGATAACATTTAGATTCTTTATTCTTAATCTTTTTTTCTGTAATACTTATAGAAAATGGATGTTTTAGATTTTAAAATGGATTAAAACATATTAGACAATATCATTCAATTTAACAAAATTTACCTTTTTTTTCTTAAACATTGCAGTCTTCTTATAAATGATTTATCTGTGCACAGTATTTTTTAAAAATTCATGTGCACTGGTGCCAGGGCAGGACAATAATTCCTCCCCTCTAGCAATCTGTCAGTCACATGAGGTCATGGCAAATGACAACACTCCAATAATTTCCCGATAGACAAAATTAAATCCTGCCCTACATTTTTACTCATTCGAGAAGCCGGGAAGGAAAGATTATTACAACTTCTGTTTAAACTTTGAGACGCAATATTAATAAAAAAAAATATATTTTAGTGTAAATGGTTTAGGGTTGGTATAAGGTGCTTGACATACTTGAATTTGACTTTTTGAAATTTAAGGTCTGAAAAACCCTTGAAAATAGCAATATTCCTGAAGAGTTACTTGAAAAGTCTTTGAACTATTAAAAAAACAATGTATCTATGAAATTTTGTCAATAAGCACATATCTTTTCACACAATTCAAAAGACATAATACCTTTTTCGCTTATTTTAGTTAATGTCAGAAAACAATGGATCTAAGCAAGTAGTAGTACTGACTAGGGGTGGGAAAAAAATCGATATTGCAATATATTGTTGTGCTCTCTGTCGCAATAAATAATCGATACACTAACGGCCAATATCGATATTTTATTACAACACAAAATGATTAATTTACCTGTTGTCAGTGTCACTGTCACTACCCAACATCTACCATTCTGTTTGCGGGGGGCGCTGTTCGAGTAAATAGGGGAAAAGTGGCGGGAGCAGCGGCCAGTGAAGAACACAAGTTAACTAACAACAACAGAGAAGAAGCGCAGAAAAAAAGAGAAGCGAGAAGAATGGCCAAGAGGACCTGGCTGCAGACATACAGCGAGTGGAGCTCCACCGGAAATACGTCACCTCCACCCTCAAACCGGAAAGACGTCATCTCCACTAAAATCAAAATGGCGTCGCGCACTTTAATTCAGGTAATTTTATTTTTTATTGTAGCCTATTAATTTAGTAGTGATGGGAAAATGAAGCTTTTCGAAGCACTGAGGCTTTCCCCTTAAGTGTATCGTAAAAAGGTACATTACTCGAAGCTTTTCAACACGTTGCACACTAATGACATCTTGCGGTCAAAGGTGGAAAAAGTTGCTTTCGCGTCCCAGATGTCCAAGCGATTTTTACACAGTTTCATAAAATAATTCAATTTGTGCTACGAAAACCATAAGAAATAAACAAATAGAATTTTAATTTTACTTACACAAGGTATAAATTAATTAATCTGTAAATAAACTTATAATAGTAGCTATAAGCATGGTTCATGTATGCATATGATCAAAATAAATTAAGAATATTGACTAATAATTTTATTAATTATAAGTGCTTGTGAAGCGGGGATTACTACAAAATGACCATGCGCAAAACTACTATTTATTCATATTATGGTAAATGACACTTAAAACCTGCCCAAGAGGTTTGCCTTCTTTGAATCAGAATACGAAGCAGTCACTATAATTTAGCATCGCTACATTAGCGAGTTACAACGAGGTTATCATATCATAACAAAACTACTTGTGAAATTTCAATGTTAGTTTTGTGAAAGTTTACATAGGCGCAATGCTGCCTTGCAGACAACTTGAAATTAGGATTTTTCCTGCTTCCCAATTAGAAATAATGCATGATTTAAAGATGGATTTCTCGGCTTCGACACCACCTGTAAGGCGGCAATATACCTATGGTTTGGTAGGCTATAAAATAATATTTACGCTTTAAGGATTAAAATATTTGCAATTGTATGTGTCTATTTAATAATTCTAGAAATTAAATTAAATTTTTTCTAAGTAACCCTTAAATTAAGTGATCCTAAGTACTTCTGGTATCGAAAGTGTTGGCATGAATGTTTGTGTGTTTTTCAAAGGTTTTGATGTATGTGTATTTTATGTTTGTATTATCTTATGTATTATCTATATTTTGTTACTTTTGTTGATATGGACCTAAGAGTCTGAAATAAAGGAATTAAATTAAACATTGTGGAAAACATTATTTTACTGTGATATGTACATGTTGTTATTTTGTTTAAAATACAAATTGTGATTAAGATGTTTAATAAATTAACTTCTCATTTAATGTCCAGTGATATTATAGATCTACTGTTTACTTTCTAAAATATATAATTATATACATATATAATTTGCCACGGTAAACGTTTTAACGATAAAATGTACAGAAAATGTAAATATTACGTGCATGTATATGTAACTATAAATAATACAAAACGAAAGATTAAACAATAATAAAGTAATTTGCGTCGGAAGTGGAGGTGACGTATTTCCGCTCTTGAGTGGAGCTCCACTCGCATCCACGGTCTGCAGCCAGACCCTTCTCAGAATGGCGGAAATTAATGAAAAACAAATCAAAGACCCACCCGCTAGTTGAGCATGCTGATCAGTTAGTGTTCCTCAAGAAGAATATGCCTTGATGTGTCCACTGTCCAGGTTAACATAAAGCACTTTACAGTAACTTACTACTGACATTTCAGTATCATGGTTTATACATGTTAATTAATGTTCATGTTGTTTTTTAATGTTCAGGCACTTTTATCTGTCTAGCTGTACAGTGTTTACATTTAAGACCAGGAGGCAGTAAGTTATTATGCAAATGCATATTTCTTTGCACAATGTCGGAAATGTTGGCATTAATAAATGCATAAGATTTCCTTATTATGGGTATTTTTTTCTTTTTCAGTCACATATATCGTGATATATTGTTGATGAAATTTCTTCCAATATATTGAATATCGTAGATATCGCAAATCGTGATGTCATTATTATTGTGGGCCACATATCGCCACAGAATTGAATCGTGAGTTACCTGTATCGTCCCACCCCTAGTACTGACAGTGTTGTGTAAACATGGCTAAAGATGCGAAAAGAGGAACAGATGAACCATATCTATTAAGTCACTTGCGCAGGAACCGCTCAGATTGATTCAAACTCATGACTCCGATCATTCATTTCAAGCGATTCACCAGCAATAACCAGATCAAGTGAAAAGTTTGTAACGATTTTTAAAAAGCACGTAGTAATGGGTGAAACTGTGCTTTTTGAAACTCCGAAATATGAAAAACTCCGGAAAATGATTCACTGTTTCAAAGCGCTCCAATCATATCGCTAATCATTTGATTTGGATCAGAACTTTGGAGCAGGTTCGCGAATTGTTTGCTTTAGATAGGAACTGTGGAGCGTGGATCATGAATAATTTGATTTAAATTGGAACTTCGGAGTGGGTTCATGAATCATTTGCATTAGAGTGGAACATCGAAGGGCGGATAGCAAATCATTTGATTTAGATCTGGATTTCGGTGTAGGATCACAAATTGTTTGTTTTAGATTGGAACACTGAAGGGCGGATCGGGAATCATTCAATTCAGATCTGGACGCCAGTGTGGGTTCACAAATCATTTGATTTAGACTAGAGGTCGACCGATTTATCGTTTGACCGATATATCGGGCCGATTTTTGCCATTTTTTAATATATCAGCATCGGCCAATTAGGCTTCTTTTGATCGGCTTGGACCGGAGAATAACGCATTGGGCGGGTAGACAAAATTTGGGCTGCTTTAAAAAATTAAAAGTCGCCCAATCAGCTGCTTTTATCATCAGTCATGTTATTTTAATACGTTCGAGCTCAAAGTATCACAGTAATATAATGTGTAGTGCAGTCAACTCATTTTTGCTTAACGCAGCCCTTACTGGTTTAGTTTAACAGAGACCTGTCAATCAATTTACGTCTTTTACATTAGTGAGATGTGATGACTTGTGAGTGACAGGGTTTTGGCGCTATAACGGGCAAGATTTTGAATATGCAGCTTATTCATTTATTCATTTTAAGTAATTGCGATGGCAAAGTGGCCTTAACATAAGTTACAAGATAAAAAGTCTTAGTAACTCAAATCTCACAACGTGGATTACACGTGGTGAGAGATGAATAGAAGACTTCTAAATATAATAAGAAAACAATTGAATGAACAAAACTGAATATGGGAATGATGAATCAGAACATCTTTTACACCGTCCAGACTACTCTTGGCATTGGCTGCTGGACTAAACAACAGTTTGGACACACAGTTCTGCATTATGTTCTGAAATGTGTACTTCATGAAATATGTGCTCTGTCTGAAGATAACGCACAAGACAAAGGTATGCGCATTATTGTTGGTAATTGTTCTTATTATTTTATTTTTGCTGTTCGATTATTATACAGTATACATCAATAAAAAAAATGCATTCTAATTACTTGTGGGTGAGTCGCGGGTGGATGAGATAAATCAAAAAAGATGCAAACATTAACTACATTTTCTAAAATCTGAACCTGGGTTATGTGGTCAGGACCGTGGCGCCAGCTTCCTTTAAAATATATTTTGATAATTGCACCTGATGCGCCCGAGCCGTCCTCTCCGTCACCTCAGATACTGCGAGTGCAGATCAGCTGTTAAAATGAACCATCCATTCATCATATCATCATGCAAAACTAAGAATTAGAATAATTGTAATAGGAAGATTGTGTGCGGTTAGCTAAATCAGAGAAAAATATAGGTGCGGGTGGGTGGCAGGTGGATTACACTATTGCCTGATTTTGCTTTATTTTGTCGTCTAAAGTAAGATTTTGCTGTCTTTTGTCGTCAAAAGTAGTCTGAAACAAGTCACAACTGAGCCATTTAAACACAGTGTTGTTTCTTTTATGAATGAACGTGCGTTTTTAAAAGAATCTAGTGAAATGATTCAATTTCCCAAACATAAAGACACTCGCTTTATTCAGGAATGAATCAGCTGTTTGAACGAATCAAATGAATGATATGATTCAGTAATTAAATCAGTGTTTTGCCGCCATCTGCTGACAGATCCTTTCAGTTCTATAAATCATTTAATATTTCTGTATAAAAAAAATTGTATATTTAAAACATTAATCTCAACATTAATCTCAGCTCTAAAACTTTTATGTAAATGATTGACAGTTTTTTATATTATCTGTTATATATATATATATATATATATATATATATATATATATATATATATATATATTATATATATATATATATATATATCATGATGTTAAGTTTAGAAATGTGCATCCACTTATTATTAGTGTGATATTTTAGCATGAAAATAAAGGGGAGAACTTCAAGATATCAGCCCTAAAAATCAGCCAAAAAAATCGGCAGCACATTTCGGCCAACGGCTGACCCTGACCTCTAAACATCAGCATCGGTTATAGAAAAAGCCATATCGGTCGATCTCTAATTTAGACCAGAACTTTGAAGCGGGTTCGCAAATTGTTTGTTTTAGAAAGGAACTTCAGAGCAGGTTTGTGAATCATTTGCTTTATATCGGAACTGATCATGAATCATTTGATTTAGATCGAATGGGTTCCTGAATCTTTTGCTTTAGATTCGAAGCGTGCAAAAACATTTGATTCAGATCGAGACTTCAGTGCAGGTTCATGAATCATTTGTTTTAGATCAGGATTTTTTTTTTTTTAATTTGGCATAGAAGACGTTCAATAAGTGAGGTCTTTGATTGAAGTCCTTGAAAATCAAAGTAGTGCTTAAAGTCCTTGAATTTCATTTTACAGTATCTGTACGAACGATTATAGGTCTCTTGCAACTTTTCAATGTTTGGAAACAGCAAGATATTTCTAAATGTATGAAAGTGCATCGGAAACTGACACGGAAGAGAAGAAAAGTATTCTCGTAGCTGCATAACATTACGGCTGAATCACTGATGTCACATGGGCTCTTTCATCAATGTCCTTACTACTGTACCTTTCTAGGCTTTGAACGTGGTAGTTGCTTTGGTCTCTATACAGGATCAGAAAGCTCTTGGATATCATCAAAAATATCTTCATTTGTGTTCAGAAGGTCTTATGGGTTTGGAACGACATAAGGGTAAGTAATTAATGACAGAATTGTCATTATTGGGTGAACTATCCCTTTAACAAATCCTCCATCCTAGTTTCCAGTAATCTGGCAGCAAACTTCGAGTATGACACAATCCCTTCTGTAGCTGTCGGGTTCATGTCAGACTTCTGTTTAGCACACAATGGCACTTACTGTATCACTATATGAGTCATGAGACGGTTACAGTAAGCACAAAGCTCATACATTATTTCAGCACCCTGTCTTTTGCTTTCTAATCCTCTTTACTCTGTCATTCCTCTATTCTCATTCTCGTTCCTCCACCTCTCAGAAGACTGACCCACTGTGCAGCTAGCCGTGTAGACACAGAGCAGTTCCAGGGCTGCGGTCATGGTGAGATCGTCGAGCAGGAACCAAGGCCACAGAGCCATCAGCACCGCTGCCAGACGCAGTTCTGTCGCCACGGTCTGTTGAGACAAAATTTGGCGGTATTAGTCAATACTCAATATTCACATCATCATACCATTTTAATATGATAATTTATCATGGACTGTTTTTTTTTCTATATGATCCAAAAATTAAAATGTAACCTAAAAATATATATATATATATATATATATATATACAGTTGAGGTCAAAAGTTTACATACACCTTGCAGAATCTGCTACATGTTATTTTACCAAAATAGGAGGCATTATACAAAATGCATGTTATTTTTTATTTTGTACTGACCTGAATAAGATATTTCACATAAAAGACGTTCAGTCCACAAGAGAAAATAGTTGAATTTATGAAAATTAACACATTCAAAACTTTACATACACTTGATTCTTAATACTGAGTTGTTACCTGATTGATGCACAGCTCATTTTTTTGTTTAGTGATAGTTGTTCATGTTTGTCCTGAACGGTTAAACTGTCTGTTGTTTTTCAGAAAAGTCCTTCAGGTCCCACAAATTCTTTGGTTTTTCAGCATTTCTGTGTATTTGAACCCTTTCCACAATGACTATAATTTTATATGCAACTATTACAGAAGGTTCAAACGCTCACTGATGCTTCAGAGAGATAAAACATGAGTTAAGAGCTGGGGGTGAAAACTTTTTTTATATTTAAAAATCAGGGTAAATTTTGTCTTCTGGGAAACAAGTATCTTCAAATGTACACATTCTGTTCAAAAGTTTACACCCCTTAATGCATCATTTTTCCCTTCTGGAGCATCAGTGAGTGTTTGAACCTCCTGTAATAGTTGCATATGAGTCCCTCAGTTGTCCTCAGTGTGAAAAGATGGATCTCAAATCATAGTCATTGTTGCAAAGGGTTCAAATACACAAAAATGCTGAAAAACCAAAGAATTTGTGGGACCTAAAGGATTTTTCTGAAGAACAGCAGGCAGTTAAACTGTTCAGGACAAACAAGGGACTCATGAACAACTATCACTTAAAAAAACCTGCGGATCATTCAGGCAACAACACAGTATTAAAAATCAAGTGTATGTAAACTTTTGAACAGGGTCATTTTTATAAATTCAACTATTATTTTCTCTTGAGGACTATATGCAAATGTCTTTTATGTGAAATATCTTATTCAGGGCAGTACTAAATAAAAAATAACATGCATTTTGTATGATCCCTCATATTTTAGTAAAATAATTAATATTTAGCAGATTTTGTGAGGTGTATATAAACTTTTGACCTCAACTGTGTATATATGTATACATAAGTCATTATATGAAAATAATAATCATCTTATCAGCATACCTAAAAAACTCTACAAAGGGCTATAAAAAAGGAAAATAAATGATGACAAAATTATCATTCTTCAGAAAACAGTTTCTTCAAAACCTAAAGTTGTGGGGTTTTTTAACATTATTTGAAAGGCTGTAAATTTGTTTAATTGGTCAAACATTCATCCAACAATTTCAGGATGATTAACTGCCTTTGTACTTCAGAGAAATGACCACATGACTGATTACATGCACACAGTCTTACTGGGTGTTGTGTAGATTTTCTTGTAAAGACTGCACCTCAGTCCTTACAAGAATATCTGCATGACGCCAGCAAGATTTCAAACCCGCAGTGTTTTACACCCACAAGACCCCCAGTGAGAGCGTTTGCGGATACTGTACAGTGAATGTAACTACTCAAATAATCAGCGTGGGGAAGATTATTTGAAATGACGTACTTTGGATTCATTATGTTGATACAGGCAATTTCGCAGGATCTCTAGAATCATCTTAAGTTCTCTCATGCTGTTCTCCACCTGCTGACATCGAACAAAGACAAAGCAGTTAAAACAAGATAGCATGCTGATGGTGGTAATTTTTGAAACAGTCTTATTTGTATTCATACATTTGCATCACATTTCCCTGTTTGTATTCATTATAATAGTAACATTTCATATTAAGATTTATTAATAGATCTTAACAAAGATTACATGTTGTCTAACAAATCCACGTAGCAAAACATGATTTTACTGACATGGGGAAAATTCCTGAATCATTATTTTTTGTCATAAAAAAGTAAAAAAAAATATTAGATTTCAACCATCACCAGGCCTAAATTCAGGCTGCATAACTAGTTTTAATTACTGTATAAAATTATTCAATCACTGTGATCAGTTTACATGCATGAAAATTTTTTTTTGTATTGAGACGTTAAAGAAATCCTATGATTGTAATAAAGTGTTTAAACACACACACACACACACACGCACGCACGCACGCACAAATAATTAGTTTAAAAAAATTATATATATTTATTATAACAAGGGACTCATTAACAATTATTACTTAAAAAAAACATAAATGTAAGAAAAATGTAAGAATGTAAGAAGAATGTAATAAAAAAGCATGGTGCAATACTTTTTTATATTACCATTTTTTAAAATAAGTCGGTATGACTTAACTAGCATGCAGGAAGCCATTTTGTCAACATGTGACCAGAAAACCAGAAAACAGGAAATTATGACTGTAGTTTCTCATGTCCTCATGTTACCCTTGGTAACCTCATGTTATCTTCGGTATGACTCCAGGAAAACAGAAAATCACATTATATGAAAATAAATAAAACAAAAATAAAATATAATTAAATAAATGCTTTGTATCTTATACAAGTCTATAAATAAATAAAAGATCTTTAATGTTTTTTTTTAAGTACTCTGAGCTGAACATTAATAATGTCTTTATCGTGACTTTTGGTCAATTTAAAGCATCCTTGCAAAATAAAAGTATTAATTTCTATAATTTCTTTCTCTAAAAAAAAAAAAAAAAAAAAAAAAAAAACCCTCCAAAATTTTAATTGGTATAGTGTATAATGTTACAAAAGCTTTTTATTTCAGATAAATGCTGATCTTTGGATCTTTCTATTCGTGAAAGAAACCTAAAAAAAAAAATGTACTCAACTGTTTTAAAACCTGAAAATTATAATAATACAAAAAAAATTGATATTATAATGATTTCTGAAGGATCATGTGACAGTAAAGACTGGAGTAATGATGCTGAAAATTTAGCTTTGGTCACAGGAATAAATTACATTATAAAATCAGATAAAAATCATTCAAATAAAAAAAAAACAGCTATTTTAAATTTGGATCAAATAAATGCAGGCTTGGTGAGCAGAAGAGACTTATTTAAAAAGCATAAAAACAATTATTGTATATTGTATAATAGTGTATATCAGAAAAGACTATCTTGGACTTATTTATCATTGATAAATACATGAATCAAGGTTTAATGTCAATTTCACTAAAAATCTGCATTATAAGTAATACAGATTATTGTATTATTAATTTTTATAAAGCAGTATGAACATAAGGAAATGAACTGATTAAATCAACTGAACCTAAGGATTGTTCACTTTTGTCATTTTTTGTCACATCTGTGATGGCACTCTCTCTCTCTCCCTTCACCTGCCTCTACCTTCCTCCTCCCTCTCAACAGGTTTTCAGTGTTTGTAATGTTGAAGCTGTCTGTCATGTTGCCGGAACCCTCCGTACCTTCCTCCTGTGAGTGCTCTTGCCCGGTTTCACAGACTCCAGGTGAAGCTCTGCGTAAATGTGCTTCATGCGTTCCACACAGCTGTCAATCACACCAGCTGAAGAGGGAGAGGAGACATGTATCTGTCTATGTACTCATCCATCAGACAGTGACATCCGGCATTACACACAAATATAACATCACCTGGGACTAAAATTAATCTGTGTGTGAGATTTCCTCCCAGTTGAGGGAATAACACCTTTTTACTTCTACCTTTTAAGAGGGACATATTCTATACTTCTAGGGTTTTTCCTTCAAGTTTACTTAAATGTTAGCTCTGTGTTTATTCTACAGTACCTGTCCACCTTTTTTCCTGTAAGAACGGGTATGGACATTTTTATTAATTTTATGGGTTTGGCTTCTGGTCTCATCTGCGTCCAGCTATTTTTAGCTGTACAAAACAGTTTGTTTTGCTGCTTGATATTGCAAATTGGTGTCTCAGCATGTTATTTTAATGTATTATCTTAATTACGCGCTGGTTTATAGTGCAAACAGTTTTACCGATTATTGCACACTGTTATTCTTCTCATTATTTCTCGACGGTGGCTTATGAACCGGAAGTCCAACATATCAGCAGAAAGCTTACTTCCGCATTGAAAAATAAGGTGGATAGGATGCTGTATATTCAATGCGCATTAATATCTAGTTGTAGGTAATCATATGCAAATGTGCTCATAAAACTAATAGAGTTTGATTTCCATAAATGGTTTGAATTGAATAGGGAGGGAGCCATGTGTTGTGAACACTAGCATATGTCTACATTGTATATCATTAATTAGTTCCACATTGTGTAATTGTATTGAAGATGAGTGAAGTGATCTTTACCTTTACATGCATAACTCTGAGCGCTGGAGCTACAGGCTAATAGAGACATGAGCGCTTTGGCCGTCATCTTTTTCAGGGGGTCCTGGAATGGAATCTTCTCATATTGCTATAAATTGAACAGGAAACATGAAATCTTTGGATCTCAATATAATAATTTGAATAATGTTTAGGGCTGCCCCGTAAAGTTGAGTAACTATTAGTCGTCGAGAAGAGGCTTGGTCGAACGAAATTGTATTAGTCGCAGAAAAAAAAATTCTGCGAAATCACGCAGTCCATGATGGACAGATCTATAACGGCTGGTTTGTGTGGTAATATAGTACATTGGGCAGGACATTCAACACTCACCTATCATTCATCAACCTCAAATATGGCTTTTCATTTGAAAGATGTATGATGTAGTAGCAACTTTACATTTAAGCAACTGCTTAATCTAATGTAAACCAAAAAAAAAGTGCACTATTTTGTATGTGTGGAGTGTGGAAGCTGAATAGTAGCGCGCTCAATGCCGGTGTGGTCACTTGCTTTTAAAATACTCAGATAAAAGTAATACATTTTTCTAATCTGTAAAGACTCTATGTTTATTTGTGTGCATTTAGAATAACAACGAAACATTGCGCTTTTATAAAATAATTAAAGCAAACAGGATGCCCTTTTTGCCGTCTCGGACTCTGTGAACTTGAGCGTGAAACTTTGAAACTCATGCCTTACAGACATTAAAATATATATATATATATATATATATAGAGAGAGAGATTCTTGTGTTAATGCGCATTCCGCATTCGCGAATCAGTCTAAATAAACAATATAATGGCATTAATATGAAGAACAATTTAAAAAAGTAAACAACTCACACACTTAGATACAACCACTTTGTTTTGTCAAAATGAGACTTAAAAATGGCATGAAAACATGATCTGTGTTTTTAATGAATAATCAGCTTTGTGAAATTTGTCTGTGACCAATATTTATCGAACTTTGATGACTGACGGTCTGAAAAATTCAAAAACAGTTAAAAGTTAAGAGTAGTTCACTTTCAGAACAAAAATTTACAGATAATGTACTCACCCCCTTGTCATCCAAGATGTTCATGTCTTTCTTTCTTCAGTCGTAAGGAAATTATGTTTTTTGAGGAAAACATTTCAGGATTTCTCTCCATATAATGGACTTCTATGGTGCCCCCGAGGTTGAACTTCTAAAATGCAGCTTCAAAGTCTCTAAACCATCACAGCCAAGGAAAGAAGGGTCTTATCTAGCAAAACGATGAGTTATTTTCCAAAAAAAAAAAAAAAAAATTCTATACTTTTTAACCTCAAATGCTCATCTTGTCTAGCTCTGTGTGTACTCTGTGTAGAGATTAAAAAGTATATAAATTGTAAATGTTTTTAGAAAATAACGGATTGTTTCGCTAGATAAGACCCTTCTTCTTCGGCTGGGTTCATTCAGAGCCCCTTGAAGCTGCATTTAAACTGCATTTTGGAAGTTCAAACTCGGGGACACCGTAGAAGTCCATTATATGGAGAGAAATCCTGAAATGTTTTCCTCAAAAAAAAAACATTATTTGTACATTTTTGTTCTGAAAGTGAACTACTCCTTTAAAAAGAATAGCTGAACACAAGTTCACGAATAAAACACATAGTTTAAATTGTTACTGCTTTGAGTTATAATTTAGGAATAAATGTAAAATGCTTAAAAATACTAACTGAATGAGATTTATCATATTTGGCTTTAATAAATAGAATACTGATTACATTGTTAAAGTAAAACAAATATATTATGTAAGTAATGTTTATTTAACCAAGAAAATGTGACTGGGACATGAATTTACATGTAATTAATAAAAAAGATCAATAAACAAAAAACAATCAAAAAACATAACAAAATCTGTCTGACTTTTAGAAAAGCCAACTGAGGGATATGTAAGGTGGCCAACCAAAACGGAACCTGTTACCTCTAGTAATAGTTCACAAGTGACCTCTCCAGGCTCAGAAGAAAGAACTGCAGTTAGCGAGGAGCTGGCCTGATCCTCCGTGCGGCCTCCTGATCTCCTCTTAGCCTCCTCAGTAAACAGCACACATAGAAACTGCAGGGTCGACGTATAAAGAGAAGACTCGGCGCCCGATTGGTCCAAACACACTCGGAGAGTGTCTGTCGTGAGAGAGAGCAAAGACTAAACATAAAGCATACTTATATTTACTTTTCCAAGCTTTTCTCGAACTCCAACTCTGAGACGAGAAGATGCAAAAGATGCAAAACTTCACAACAAACATTCTTCACCACAAGGGAACATCTGACAAAAAAAAAAAAAAAAAAGTCTTTCCAAACTCACAGGCTTTTAAAAACAGCTTCCAAAGCCTGGATACCTGCAGGCAAGTCAGCGAGTCTACTGCCCACCCACCTGTTTTAGTATTTTCTACCACATCCATCAGATCTAAAGCAGGCTGATTGTTCTCCCTGTCTCTGTCCCAGTCTGTCATATGCAGCAGGGACACCCATCCGCACATAATGAGCTGGCCTCCCACTGCATCTGTCTCCATCTCCATCTCCTCAGCTGTCTAAACATCTATCTAGCACATCCTCTTCCATCTAAACTCCTCGATCTCTCTTTCCCCTCCATCCCTTTGTGCTTTCATCATGTTTGCCAACATTTTCTCTTTGTACTCTTCTGTTTCTTTCTGCCTTCCCTTTCCATTTTGCTTGTCTCCAACCTTTGGTGTGTGCATGTGTGTCACCTGAAAAGCGCTGCCAGTGTTTCCCCAGTGCCACGCCGACAGATGGGCCGACCGCAGCTTGGTTCTTGCACAGCAAAGTAGCCAGGAGCATCAACACATCCGCCCAGGTGTTGAGCACTGCACCCTGGGCTTGCGCATCTGAGGACCAAAACAAGCAAACGCTCATCAAAAAACACTTTCAAAACACTTTTCTTTCATTCGAAGGTCTTGTCTGGAATTGTGGATTTGCTGAAGATGCTTTGTCTTACCCAAGTCAGCGACAGACAGCGTGAGGATGGAAATGAGGTTGTTCAGCAGGGGTTTGAAGATCTCTCTGTGGAACAGCACATCCTCACTGTGTATTGCTGCTGACTGCAGGAGCTTACACAAACTTTGCACATAATACACACTACTCAGCACCTGAGGGAGAAACAGGAGGGTGTGGGGAGAGAAAAAGAGTCACTAGTAACAAGTGCAGAGTTACCTATCAAAAAACACACATACAGTACTGGTTACATTGTGTTTAAGAGAAAGTAGAACCGAACCAGAAACCATGATGCCTTTGTATTCTACTTTCAGCAAAACTGTAGTTTTCAGTTATGAGTATGTATACATAAATGAAAGGTTAAGAAGGTTCAGTTCACCAAGAAATGAATATTTTGTCATTTACACACCCTCATGTTGTTCCAAACCCATAAGACTTTGGTTAATTTTCAAAACACAAATTAAGATATTTGTAATGAAATCTTAGATGTCTCTGTACCTTCACCAAAAGACCAGGGCCGTCATTTATCAACAATGCATATGCACAGATGTGTGCGTAACAACAGCTTTATTTAAAGTGTGGGATCTACCAACTAGTACCTGTACAGTCAAACCCAAAATTATGTAGAGACTAAATATAGTTTTTGATTTTTTTTTTACTAGAGAGTGCAGGACACTATAGTTCATTTATGTTAGTGAGGATAGCAAAATAATGTAAAGTGTGACATATTATACCCAAAAATCCTTCATACAGTGGACTACCAGTAAAACTGATAAATATTTGGGACCAAAAATTATTTGGACACTTTGACCTGACCATGTTTTGCTCAAGTGTTTTTTCTTTAATTGCTAATGTGACTTTTTACACCACAGACTGAACCAAATTAAGCATTGTTGGTAATTTGTTAACAAAATACTAATAGTTGTGTAAATATTTTCTTATTAACAGCTGTCCTAATTTTTAGTTGATTGTAAATCACACTTTTCTATCAAAGTTATCTGACATAATCAAGATGAATTTGTTCTGAAACAGTTTAACTCATGATTTCTTGTCATATTTTATTACCATTTTCTGAACTATAACGAATAAATTGTGATAATGTGAGAAATGTTAAAGGCGTCTGAATAAATTTTGGTTTGACCATGTGCACTACCGCTCAAAAGTTTGGGATCAGTAAGACTTGTAATGTTTTTTTAAAGAAGCATATCTTATGCTCATCAAGAATGCATTTATTTGATTTAAATACAGAAAAATACAGAAATTCTTCATTGTCACATGATCCTTCAGAAATCATTCTAATATGCTGATTTATTATTAGAATTATCAATGTTGGCAACAGTTGTGCAACCAAATATTTTTTGGGAACCTGATACTTTTAGGATTCTTTGATAAATAAAAAGTTTAAAAGAACAGCATTTATTCAAAATATAAGTCTTTGCTTTCACTTTTTATTCATTTAACACATCCTTGCTGAATAAAAGTATTAATTTCTTTCAACAAAAAAAAGTAAGAATAAAAATGTTCTGACCTGACCCTAAACTTTTGAACAGTAGTGTATATTGTTAGAAAGGATTTATATTTTAAATAAATTATGTTCTTTTTACCTGCATTGCAGGTTCCGAAAAAAAAAATATTTAGCAATACAACCGTTTCCAGCACTGATAATAGATCAGTATATTAGAATGATTTCTGAAGGATCATGTGACGCTGAATACTGGAGTAATAATGCTGAAAAATTCAGGTTTGATCAGATTAATTTAGATTTTTTTAAATATATATTAAAATAAAAGAATGTTGTTTTACATCGTAATAATATTACACAATATACATTTTTTCCCTGTATTTTTGATCAAATAAACGCAGCCTTGATGAGCATTAGAAACTTATTTAAAAATCTTATGGATCCCAAACTTTTGACCGGCAGTTTAGGAAACCTTTTCTACATCTACGCACTGTTTATAAATGAGGGCCCAGGTAAACAAAATATAGAAGATCCGAAAAGGTCATAAAGACATTGTATAATGAATCTATATATCTCTTTATGCGATGAACAGATTTAATTCAGGCTTTTATTTAAATCTAAACAATGATCAGCAAACATACATAGAGCACATCAAATATGGTAAACATGAAAGCTCAAATGTGCTTGTGTGATGAGCAAGAATTTGAACAAGGTTTGTTCTACTGCCGCACAGACAAGCTGCAGTGGTTACCATACAGGATTTGCTCTGTGTGCGTGTTTATATCTGAATAAAAGCCTAAATTAAATATGTTCATCATATAAAATGATAATGTCTCTTCACAAGACTTGGATTAAACCACTTGATTAAACCTGAACTTTAATGGAGGAACAGAAAAATATCTTTGAACGGCACGCAGTTGAGTAAATGATGACAGATTATTTATTTTTGGGTGAACTATGCGTTGAAGACTGACACATGGACTATAATTATTAGGCATGTTGATATTTTGGTCATATTTTTTCCCCCAAGCACATTTTACCAATTCCAAACCACATCAGTCTTAATAACTACTATTAATTTTGTATTTATTCATTTTTAAGTGATTTATAATTGTCCATGAAGGCTGGAAGTGAAAGACTCCATATATTCAGGTGTGCAAAATGACATGTACATTTTCTTTTAAAGATAAAAAAAGAGACTTAACTCAGACTGAAAAGTAAAAAAAAATATTAAATGCTCATGAGAAGTATGCAATACTAGAATTTGCAAAGTTAAGGCATGACCACTGAGCAGCAAAATTCTCATTGGGTCAGCACAGTCAGAAAAAAAAACAGGTGGAGAAGAAAAGATCGCAACCACAAAAGAATTAAGAATTAAGGTGAAGAATTTAGGTGTGAAACCATCAGAAACCAGCGCCACCATTTTCCAGAACTGCAACCTACCTGGAGTCTCCAGAAGTGCAATGTCTCAGAGACTTTGCTTGGGTAAAAAAAAATGCTAAAAAAATTACCCTCACTTAATAAGAACAACGTGCTCAAGTGTTGTGAAATACATAAAAAAAATATTTTTATAGGCTTCATAGAGTTGAGAGTGACTCTTGAAGGACCAGCATCACATTCTCTTGTACCACTCTTTGAAGAAATTATCTTCCAGAATCTATCAGTAAGTTTTGGGAGATCATTTTTAGGGTGTGTTCACACTTGTAGTTCAGCTCGTTGATACATTAGAAAATGATACATTAGGTCCTGGTCCGTTTAGCGTTCACACTGGCATTTTTAACAGCGAACCTAAAGATATCGAACCTAAAGGCATAGTGATATGTTTACAACCTAATTGGTCGGGTTGAATGACGTAGGCCTATATTTTGTGATGGAAAGCTCTGATCACTCCAAACAAATGTTCAACTTAAAGCCATCTGCTGGACTAAGCGCTCATTGTTGCATGTATATGATTTTTTTTTCACCACAAAGAGCTCATAAAAGGCACTTTACCTCCTCGTTGCTCTACGTTTTGTTTTGGATACACCTTGTTTCCTTTGTAAAATCATGTCGCATAGCGTCGCATCTTGTCATTACTTCCTGTAATGTCCAAAAGTATTTGGTCCATGTCGGGTTTATATTTATTTCAAACCGCAACAGAGTTCAATTGGAAGCGGACCGAGACCCATCTTTTTAATTGGTCTCGGTCCACTTGTTTGGTGCGCACCAGGGTTAAGATGGCAACATTCACACTTACTTAAACGAACCGCACTAACAGAACAATCGCAGCAGAGATTGTTTAAGGTGTGAACACACCCTTATTCTATTTCTTACCCTGAACAGTCTGTCTTGAAGAGATGGACCAAAAATGAACTCCCATTGACTTTTCAGTCTGAGTTAAATCTTTTTTTTTTTTGGCTCATTTTATCTGTAAAAGAAAATGTACCTGATAATTATGCACACCTGAATACAAGGAGTTTTTCACTTTCTGCATTCTTGGACAATTATATACCACAAATTCAAAATTAAAAGTAGTTATTAAGATTGATATAATTTGGAATTGGTAAAATGTGCTTCGAAAAAAAAAAAAAAAGACCAGAATATCAACGTGCTTAATAAATAATTGTGTATTTCATCAATGTCCTTACTACCTTTCTGAGCCTATAGAGGGTCAAAAGGCTCTCGGATTTCATCAAAAATAAAGTTAAATTAAGGTCTTACAGGTTTGGAACAACATTAGTGTGAGTAATTAATGATATAATTTAAGCGAATGGATTTAGTCATGATAAAATGTGTTGAATATTGCTATCAGTACTGCAGTTATGCTGTCAAAAATGTAATAAACAAGCATGCATGTGATTGAGGATGTATATAAGTTTGTGAATGACAGGTGTTCCAATTTTGTGGAAATCTGGCAAGCTTTCTGATGCATTCTGTAGGCAGACAATCCCCTTTGACAGATTGGTGTTTAAGTGCAATTGGAAAATGATAACTGAAATCTCATAATGTACCTGGTTCCTGGCATCTTCCATAGCAGCTGGCAGGAGAGGAGTCCTTAACTCATTGACACACCGAGATATGGCTGCCGCATCCACGACACTGAAACAGACAGTGAAAAATCAACAGGAAGTCAAGCAGGTGAGCTCACAGTCTAAATAGATGAATAAATACTTGAAAAACAAACATAAATAGAATCTAACTTTAAACGTCTTGTGTCATTTATGACATTTTACCTGGGTTTTGCTGTTCATCAGCCAAGACAAAACAACCACAATTTGGTATTTAGAAAGAGTGGGCAGATGTGGTTGTGTTAAAGTGTTGTCAGGTAAACCAAGAGAATATATTTATATATGCGTGTGAGTGTGACAATGAGGTAAGAGGCGTGCGCAGGTTTGCAGCTTGTCATACATTCACATGTGTAATAGGTGATTAACACCTTAGAAAATAGTAATAAATATTCACAAATTTTACTAATAAAACGTAAGCAATATACAGTGAGTGAAAAAAATAAAACTGCATTGCATTAAAGAGACGATCAAGGGTCAGGGTCAAACGTCAGCCTCAAAACCTTAATGACTTGGAGAGGATCTGCAAAGAGAAGTGGGACAAAATCCCTCCTGAGATGTGTGCAAACCTGGTGGCCAACTACAAGAAACATCTGACCTCTGTGATTGCCAACAAGGGTTTTGCCACCAAGTACTAAGTCATGTTTTGCAAAGGGGTTAATTACTTCTTTCACTCGTTAAAATGCATCTCAATTTACACATTTTTCTGGATCTATTTGTTGTTATTCTGTCTCTCACTGTTCGAATAATGCTACAATCAAAAACTTTGTCAGTGGGCAAACGTGCAAAATCAGCAGGGGATAAAATAATTTTTCCCTCACTGTATAAATAATGCCAGAACATCTGTTAGTCTTCATATCTCTCTAACCTGGCCATGTTCTGAAGTATTTGGTTCTGTTTGAAGGCAGTCAGACTGAACTCAGGAAGCACAGCCAGCAGGTTGTCCAGTAAACCGCACACAGCTAGTAACAGGTGAGGGGTTACTATAGCAACATGCTCGCTTCTCCCCCTTGGGTGGGACTCTTGAGTGAGGGCGGAGTCTGAGCTGTCCGTGTCACTCTGACCTACAGCTCAAAGAAATAACAGCAACCTCAAATTACTAAAGAGTCAGACAAAACATTCTTCTCAAGGCCAAACTGTCAGTTAGTAGACAATCCCTTGCCTTTTTCCCCTCAAGTCATACCTTGAGCAGTGAGTCTGTTGACTGGAGTGTCCTGGATTCCGATAACACCTGGGGTCGGCACTGGAGAATGAGTCCCACTAGAGCTACCTGATGGAATCTGAAGAAAATGAAGACAGACATGATAACAATATAACAATATGAAAACAATTCAGGCTAATTTTGGCTAATCTGATGTTGCCTGCAGCTATGTACAGTATAAACATGTAGGGCCCTATGAAATCTGTTTTTATTTTTTTCCAAAATTTATTTTATTTTTTTCTGTGTTCAGTTTTTTCCTGTTAATTGTTAAATTAAAAAAAATATTAATAGAAAAAGCGTATCTATTAATTGAAAACATGAAGCACAATTTAACAGCAATTTATTAAAAGTTTAGGGCCCCAAAAGTTTCAGTTTTATTTTTACCAAATTCTGTATTTTCCATCAATTTTCTGGATACCATTTTTATGGTTTTATTTTTATCGTTTCATTTTATTAAATCATTCATCAAAAGCATCTTTAATAAACTGATTTTGATTAATGAATATCTACTATCAATAATAGTAGATTATTATTGTAGTAATAGATATTATATGTGACCCTGGACCACAAAACCAGTCATAAGGTTAAATTTTACATAACTGAGATGTATACATCATATGGAAGCCCAATAAATAAGCTTTCTATTGATATATGATTTGTTAGGATAGGACAATATTTGGCCGAGATACATCTATTTGAAAATCTGGAATCTGAGGGTGCAAAAAAAATCGAAATACTGAGAAAATCACCTTTAAAGTTCTCCAAATTAAGTTCTTAACAATGCATATTGCTAATCAAAAATTACATTTTGATATATTTATAGTAGGAATTTTACAAAAAATCTTCATGGAACATGATCTTTACTTAATTTCCTAATGATTTTTGGCATAAAAGAAAAATCAATAATTTTGACCCATACAATGTATTTTTGGCTATTGCTACAAATATACCCCAGCGGCTTAAGACTGGTTTTGTGGTCCAGGGTCACATTGTGTCACAGTTTCTTCAAGTTAAACCAAACCTTTATTCTGACGGGTTGCAGTGAAGACCTTTAAAGTTCACTTCCAGAACAAAAATGTACAGATGATTTACTCACCCCCTTGTCATCCAAATTGTTCATGTCTTTCCATATAGTGGACGTCTATGGTGCCCTGGAGTTTAAACTTCCTAAATGCAACTTTTAAAGGGCTCTAAACGATCCTAGCCGAGGAATAAGGGTCTTAAGTAGCGAAACAATCAGTCATTTTCTAAAAAAAACAAAAAAAAAAGGAAATTTACAATTTATATGCTTTTTAACCTCAAAAGCTCATCTCATCCAGCTCTGCGTGAACTGTGTATTCCGGTTAATGACAGTTTTACCTCACTGTTTTACCTTTTTCGTAAAGGGCGTGATCTTTGCACGTTCACTTCGTAAACACTAGGTCGGTACTTCTGCCGCGATGTAGGATGATTTTGAATTTGGAGGACAAAATGAGATGGGAGTGTTTACCAACCCTAACTTTCTTGAACCAGAATACAGAGAATTCACGCAGAGCGAGACAAAATAAGCATTTGGTTAAAAAGTATATAAACTGTCAATTCTTTTAGAAAAATAATTGATCGTTTCACTTGATAAAACCCTTCTTTCTTGGCTGGGGTCGTTTATAGAGCCCTTTGAAGCTGAATTTAAACTGCATTTTGGAAGTTCAAACCGACGGCCACTATAAAAGTCCACTATATGGACAAAAAATCCTGAAATGTTTGCCTCAAAAAAAAAAAAGCAAAAAAAAGAAAAAACAGTTTCTTTACGATTGAAAAAAGATATGAACATCTTAACTTACTGACTTACTGTCACTAGACAGCATTTTGGAGGTTTTATAAAGATACATTTAAATGACGTTTTAAGGTCAAGAAAATCAAATGTAAGAAATAAATTAAAGGGAACAAAATACATCAATATGTTCTCTAAGTGTATATATCCAGAAACAACACAATTAGCTGTATTAGCATCCTTCCAAATCAATCTCATTTACTTTTAAATTCATTCTAAAAAGGTAGCTTAACTAGAATATGGAATTAACTTTTACTGTACCTTCTGATTAGACAGCAAAAACATACTGTTCATCCTAAGCATTTTTGTCTTGTTTTCCATCCAAATGTATAAAGATTCTTAAATCAAGATTCATTTAATTTTTAAGCAAAATGTCAAACAGAAGTCTTGTTTTCTGTGAAACTGATCAAAAGTCAGTTTATAGGCTCTGAAAATTTATTCAAAGGAAAAACAAGTGTTCATAGCCCATTGACAGATGTGTTTTAAGCATAATCACACTTAGTTTCTCAGAAAACAAGACCTTGTATCTTCGTTTTGCATCTCAAGTAGATGTATCTTGATTTAAATATGTTTAGATATTTGCATTAGAATACAAGACAGTAATACTGAGGAAGACATGAATTTTTTTGCAACAAGACTTAATGAATGTAAGACTTTCTGCTCTGATTTAAGGTCTTTCAAAGCCTTAAAGTATTAGTTCACTTCCAGAATAAAAATTTCCTGATAATTTGCTCACCCCCATGTAATTCAAGATGTTCGGTCGAAAAGAAATGAAGGTTTTTGAGGAAAACGTTCCAGGATTTTTCTCCATATAGTGGACTTCAATGGTGGCCAATGGGTTGAAGGTCCAAACTGCAATTTCAGTGCAGCTTCAAAGAGCTCTACACAATTTGTGTAGAGCATTTGTTTAAAACTATATATATTTTAGTTTTCTTTTTTTTTTTTTTAGAAAATTACAGATTGTTTTGCTAGATAAGACACTTATTCCTGAAATGGGATCGTGTAGAGCCCTTTGAAGCTGCATTGAAGATGGACTTTCAACCTGTTGTCCATCACTGAATTCCACTATATGGAGAAAAATCCAGAAATGTTTTCCTCAAAAAATCTTAATTTCTTTTTGACTGAAAAAAGAATGATTTTATGAGCGTCTTGAATGACATAGGGGTGAGTAAATTATCAGGAAATTTTTATTCTGGAAGTGAACTAATACTTTTAAGGCTTTGAAAGACCTTAAATCAGAGCAGAAAGTCTTACATTCATTAAGTCTTGGCATTAATGTTGCATGCATTGCAAAAAAAATTATGTCTTCCTCAGTATTTCTGTCTTGCATTCTAATGCAAGTGAACGAATCCTTTCATTTGAGGAAGAGTGTTTAAAACTTTATAAGACCTGCGGAGAACCTGCTAGAAGAAAACCCTTATATCTACTGACCAGCGTACTGGAGGTGGACATGGATCCTGAGCTCTGAGTTTGGTTTAGAGGAGCAAGCATCTCTCTCCAGTGCTTCAGAGAATCGTTCAGATCTGTCTCTGCAGAAAGAAACCCACAGTGTTTCATTTACAAATAAATGTACTACTAAATTATATGCACTGAAATAATTACCTCTAACAGCTTACTAATACTTCAAATTCTGTTATAACAAGCGAATGATAAATGTAAACACCATCATCTAAAATATGCGGCACACTGGCCACGATCTCTAGTACAGAACAGTATTAATAATGTGTGTAAGCATATGGATGCCACAGAGTCAGACATCCACTAATAGCTGGCAATGCTCTGGGCGCGTGGAAGCCGTACCCTGGGTGACATTGGCTGGCGGAGGAGGGGGGCTGAGGGTGAAGGCATGTCTGCCCGTGTAACAGCTCTTCACCATCTGGCCCACTCTCTCAAAAAACTGCCAGTGGTACAAGAGAGCCTGCAGGGCAGGAAGCCCAACCAGACACAGGCCTGAATCCTCATCATGCACACAGGGGCTCTGAAAGACACAAGAAAGGGAAGAATAGAAGAAAAAAAAAATCAGGATATATAATACTGAGGAAACCAGAAAACCAGAAATCACCACAGACAGATTTGTTATGTCTACAGAGCTTTTAAGACCGGCTGTGTTATTGATATTTAGTTCTGAAAGTTTATTCTCGTGTAAACATACCTGCCAGGCACACTCCTTGGCCTCTTCTGCATTGGCAGGCATTGGCATCACAAGGAGGTTTTGCAAAATGAACGCTGCCTATAGGGAAGGGAAACATAAGAGTCAGCAACACTGCCATCTTCTTGTAAATGAATGGAAATGCATGCTGGTTGAATTCTCAATGGTCTCGCAGACAGCAAGTGGCAGATTCCTCGAAAAGAGAAAAATGCAAACACATTCGCTTTAAACTGTAACTGTTTATGCAGGTTTAACCTCTTTTTCACTTCCTGTTTCTGAATATGTCTTTGCACTAATTCTATACTAATAATGAAACAGTCAGAAATAGATCACAGATGTGAACGAATATGACTTGCAGAGTCATTCTGACTTGCAACATGGAATCTAATCATAATTGTAGCTTATTCCAACCCAGAAATGCCCACTTAGACAGGAAGCAGCCATCTGACTGATTTGTAAAGCTATTAAGCACATTTCAATATATACTACTGGTAAAAATATTCAGTGTTACTGTTTGTGATGTCCAGTACTGTGCAATAGTAGTATTTTCACCAACAGTCAGCTATTTATTTATTTTGCTGTAGAGTGTTAATAGGGAATATTGGTTTGCATTTCCAAACATTAATTTTGCCATTAATTGTAATAATACAAAGAGGTTTTTGTTTGCACAAGGAGTCTGACAACAGCCAGTGCTCCATACAGAGATCTGATCTAATCATCATCCAGTCTGTCTGGAATGACATGAGGAAACAGAACAAACTGAGACTAAATCCAGAAACGTCTTTAAGATGCTTCAAGAAACCTACATGCAAAGCTACCTAAAAAAAATGCGCAAGTGCACCTAGGGCAAAAGCTGCTTTAAACACAAAGGATGATCACACCAAATGTTGATTTCATTTAGTTAATAGAAGTTATTAGATAAATAAAATGTAGTTTTAAGTTCCCAAAACTGTACTGTAACTGTACTGTAGCTTTTGCAGGTAGGTTTCTTGAAGCATCTTGGATACGTTGCCACAGTTCTTCTGGATTCAGTCTGTCTCAGTTTTTTTTTTTTTGTGTCATTCTAGACAGACTGGATGATGATGGGATCAGATCTCTGTGTGAAGCACTGGCTGTTGTCAGACTCCTTGTGCAAACAAAAATCTCACTGGATTTTTACAATTAATGGCAAAATGAATGTTTGGAAATGTAAACTGATATTTCCTACTGACACACATTTTTTGGTTGGTGAAAATACTAGTGGTCTAAAACTTATGCACAGTGTATCTATCTATCTATACATCTATATATCTATATTCTCTGTCTCTCTCTCATATATGTGACCATGGACCACAAAACCAGTCATAAGGTTACATTTTACAAAACTGAGATATATACATCATATGAAAGCTCAATAAATAAGCTTTCTATTGATGTATGGTTTGTTAGGATAGGACAATATTTGGCCGAGATACATCTATTTGAAAATCTGAAATCTAAGGGTGCAAAAAATCAAAATACTGAGAAAATCACCTTTAAAGTTGTCCAAATTAAGTTCTTAACAATGCACATTACTAATCAAAAATTACATTTGGATAGGTTTACAGTAGGAATTTTACAAAAAATCTTCATGGAACATGATCTTTACTTAATTTCCTAATGATTTTTGACATAAAAGAAAAATCTATAATTTTGACCCATACAATGTATTTTTGGCTATTGCTACAAAT
>NC_133384.1:16500696-16560577 GCF_049309525.1 Garra rufa
ATATATATATATATATATATATATATATATATATATATATATATATATATATATATATATATATATATATATATATATATATATATATATATATATATATATATATATATATATATATATATATATATATATATATATATATATATATATATATATATATATATATATATATATATATACACACACACACACACACACACACACACATACATATATATATATATATATATATATATATATATATATATATATATATTAGAGAGAGAGAGAGAGAGAGAGAGAGAGAGAGAGAGAGAGAGAGAGAGAGAGAGAGAGAGAGAGAGAGAGAGAGAGAGAGAGAGAGAGAGAGAGAGAGAGAGAGAGAGAGAAAGCATTTATGTGATTAAAAATGCAGTAAAATTGTAATAATGTTAAATTGTATATTATTATAATTTAATATAGTATTTCATTTTAAATATATTTTAAAATGTCAAATGTCGAAGAAAATATGTTAAGATCTTTAACTGGCAGAGTTTTTATAGTTAACGAAAAAAAAAACAATAATTTAAATAAAGTGGAAAATATTAAACAAATTAAAAAAAAAATTAAACTAAATGTTAAAACTTAAACTGAAATAAAAAATACACTAAACAGAAATCTTCCAAAATTTATAAAATATTTATAAATGATACCAAAATAACCCAGTCTTTACTATCAGTTTGTTTGTTTTTCACAATATTTACAGTAATCAACTTTTGCTGTCAATATTTATCTTAATTGTCCTATGGTATAAAAAATACTCCATGTAGTATATGCATAATAATTAGCAAATAATGTTTAAAACAGTAACAATTATATAATTATTATTAATATACAGTACTTCTTTTTTTAAATATTTAAAAAAGAATTTTCAGCAGCCATTACTCCAGTTTTCAGTGTCACATGATCCTTCAGAAATCATTCTAATCTATCTGGTGCTGAGTTATTACTGACAGTCAATTACTAATAGAAAAAGAAATCCTTTGTAACATTAAAAATGTCCTTACTTTAACTTTTGTTTAATTGAATGCATCTTTGCTGAATAAAAGTATTTATATGAATATGTATGCTTTTGAATAATAGTGTACCTTGTACTGTTTACAATTCATAATAATCAGGAAGGTAATAAGAAAAGAATGATTTTTAAAGGATGTAACTGGAATAAAGGCTGCCGAACATTCAGCTTTGCCACAACAGGAATAAATTACATTTTACAATATATTCAAATATCAAACAGTTTCTTTAAATTGTAACCATATTTTATAAAGTTTGATCAAATATATGCAGCAATGGTGAGCTTAAGACTTTCAACAACATTAAACTTTTGTTTGTTTTGTTTTTTAATGTTGACCCATACTCTATGTCCTTCAGGGGTGAGTTTATCTGGAACAGATTATACCACAAAGAAAAATAAGCCTTTCAGTTTCAGGAACTCGTGACTTCAACTAGCACTTTCCATTTTTTTGAGTCCAACATGCATCAGATGGTCTATGAACTGAGGGCAGTCCCTAGACTCTCAGTCTCTGAAGTAGTCATGATTTTGTGTTGTTTTCAAGCTGAAGCTGGATGGACTCACCTCTCGGCGCACCATACTGCACTCCTGTCTTTCCAGCAGGATGTTGAGTACTGTGGCCCACAGACCTCCTGAAATGTTCTGGCAACTCGCTGACAACAACACACACCCTCTCTCCAGCGAACTCAGAGCCGCACCCACAGCCAGGCTGGCACAGCGGACCTAGAGCCAGACAAATACACACAAACACACACACACTCGTGTTCAGACCCAGCACATGTGCTTGGCAGTGCTAACTGCCATGGGCTCTTTGGCATGTAGCACTGGCACAAATTCGTGTTTGTCATGCCCATTATTTTCAGTGCTCAGCATCTGCTGAGCTGAGGGAGGCATGGACACGCACGGGTACTCGGGATAACTATCCAGAATAGAAGGCCAAGGAACACAAATTGCTAAATAAGGTTTTCTTCAAAATTACGGACACGTACGTTTAATAAATGTACATTGTCTATGACTGCATTCGATGCCAATGTACAGTCAATGTTCGTTTGAGGTAACATGGTGAATTAGTATTTAGAGGAGCCTTGGAAATCTAAAACAGATTTTATCTTTTGTCTTGATATTATTTTTAATGACATTTTGACAGAACATTGGTTAAGAAACACTGTCTGCATTTACAATCAATATAAAAAATTGTGGGTGGTTGATCAAAAGGAGTTTTGTCAAAATCAAGTTTGTAGGTTAGAATGTATAATGATGTATGACAAAAAAAAAAAAGTCAGGTTCATTAACTGGCAGTGTTTGTTATTGCTAACTAAATTTAAAACTAAAAAAAAATTGAATTGCAATAAAGTAGAAAAAATTATATCAAAATATATATATAAATATTAGATGAAACACTGACAAATAACAGTAAAAATTATTATTAAAGTACTATACATAATATTTGAATTAATATTAATTTTAATATTTTAAATTTAATTAATAGTATAATATTGAAAAATAAAGTAATACAAATTCACACAATAAAAATGAAAAAAATAAAAAAACTTTAAATGTAAAGCTTAAGGCTAATTCAAAATATTTATACACAATTTATATCAAACAATTTATTATACCGAAATATTGTCAACCGTTCAGTTTGTTTTTCACAGTTTTTACTATAATCAACTTTTGTTCTCAATATATCATTTTAATTGGTCTTAAGGTGTAAAACAAAATTATTAATTATATAAATATTTCATGAAGCCTTGATAAATAACAAACGTTTGCCTTGGCAACTAACTGAAAACAAGTTCATAAGTACTAAATTATTTACACTAAAAAAAGAAAATCAATAGATTTTAATTAATTCATTTTGATATTTAAAATGGAATAAATACGTTTAAGCACTAAATTATTTAAACTGAAAAAGAAATTAAAACAAACATTTTAATTTTTTATTTAATATTTAAAAATGTAATTAATATTATAATATTCAAAAATTAACTAATAAAAATGACAAAAAACACATTATAAAATTACTAAAATATAAAATAAAATAAAAAATAAAAATACATAACTAAAGGGTAATTCTAAATATTTATAAGAAGTTTATATGAAACTATTTATTATACCAAAACACTGCTCACTATTAGTCATCAGTCAACCATTTTTACAGTAATCAACTTTCGCCATCAATATTTCATTTTAATTGGTCCCAGGGTAAAAAAAAAAATAATAATAATTAAATATTAGATGAAAACTTGATATATACAATTTTGCCTTGGCAACTAACTGAAAACAAGTTTAAGTACTCAATTACTTAAAATGAAAAAAAAAAGGAATTTAAAAAATATTTTAATTAATTCATATTAATTGTAATACTTAAAATAAAATAAATAATTTTAGGCACTAAATTATTTAAATTAAAAAAAGTTTTTTTTTTAATTAATATTAATTTTAACATTCAAAACGTAATTAATACTATTAATATTAATATTAAAAAATAAACCAATAAAAATTACTAAATCACATCACAAAATTACTAAAACAAACTAAAGTTAAAACTGAAAAATTAAAATAAAGGCTGATTTAAAATATTTATATACAATTTATATCAAACAATTTATCATACCAAAACACTGTCAACTGCTAAATTAAAACTAAATTAATAATTAGATATTAGATGAAACCTTAATAAATAACACAATATACAAAATATTTATTATATAAATTATAAATACATTTATTTACAGTAAACAACGTTTGCTGTCAATATTTCATTTTAATTGGTCTTACGGTGTAAAACTAAATAAGTAATAAAAAAATACTCCAATTAACATGTATACAGGAAATCTGCATTTATAATAATGATCAAATAATTAGCAAATAATATTTAAAACAGTTCTAGATTAACTTTAGCATGTCACACACATTCACGGAAAAAACAGTAACAATAATTATATTAATTTAACAATTTTGTCTTAAAAAGTGAACATACACAAAATAATAATATAAACTATAATAACAATAAAAAATAAAAACAGTCTTTGAACTTACTATTTGACAAGAACTCTAAAATAATTTATTATATTATAAACCTTTTTCAAAATGTACAATAATATATATTTTTGAATAAAACATTATCTAGTACCATTTAAAATTGGATGTTCTATTATAATGTGGTTTATCTTCCAAACAGCATTTCATGTCAACTATTTAAAATAGTAATGTAGGTTACATTTTACATGAAGGTCTCACCTCAGGGTCTCGGTCCACCCACAGGGGAATTAACCAGGCCAAACCAAGCTGGGCGGCACTCTGCTCATCAGAACTTTGCTCACGGCCCAGAGACCACAAAGATATCCAGTCCTTAAACAACACACAAACACTAAATATGGAGCATAAAACTGCTGTACTGATGTAACATACTTATTTGGTAATATAACGATTTAACTTAAGGAACAAACCGATATAATCGGCCAATCACGTTCACTAAAAGAAGTTTGAGCACCCCCTAGTGTTAGATTCAAAGCTTAGTGATATCAAGTGCTGGCATTTCTGACCTCATTTTGACTTTGCTTCATCATCTCATGGGACAAATGAAGCAGACAGGTAACTGCATTTTTTGTCACTCCTTTGCCCATGAAGGACATTGAGTTTCCTCCCAAATCTACGTAGAACGAAGAGATGACCTGAGAAGAGCAGACAAACAAGAACATGATCATTTCATTCAGAAAAATTTCATAATGCGTCTGAGAGACAAACAGGCATTGTTTGTGTTACATTTCTATATTTGTATCCACTACTAATGTAGTTAACATGAGTTTTAATTGGGCTATAGGGAGATATTGGTGCAAAGGAAATAAGATCCAGCTGAGACAGATTAGTTGTTATGAAGTGATTCATGCTTAAGTGTTCAGGAACATCTTGGACCCTGAGTGTGAGTGTGCGTTTAATGTGTTTTGTCTGCATGAGAGCAACAGGACGTGTGTATAATCTGCGCAAAATATGTTCTAGTGTGTAACCGAGGCACTTGAGCACATGTGTGCATGCATACTTCCAAGAGGCCGCTGAGGTACTTGAGGCAGAGTGTGTTTGGCTCCATGTTGGGGGTGTGTGTGCTCCAGCCAGGGAGGGCGGTAACATGGGCCATGGTCCTGAGCGTGCGCTCTAGAGAGGGCAGGCCATAGAAGCACGGAGCGTCGGACAAACGCAGGCACTGTAGCAGTCTCAGAGATAGTTCAGAGGCAAACGGTCCAGACAGAACCTCACACATCCTTAAAAACAGACGACAAATGCAAATGAGTGAGAAACAGAGATGCACTGACAGTAAAGACAGTAAAAATAAAATTAAAACAAGATTTCTATTTCGAATGAATGTTCATTCCAAAGAATCCTGAAAAACAAAATGTATCTTGGTTTTCACAGAAATACTAAGCAGTACAACTGTTTGAACATTGATAATGAATATTCTTTTTCCCTTGAGCAGCATATAATTATGATTTCTGAGGGATCATGTGACACTAAAGTCCAGAGTAATGGCTGCTGAAAATTCAGCATTGGTACCACAGAAATAAATTACATTTTAAAATATATCAAAATAGAACAAAAATGATTTTAAATCGCAACAATGTTTCACAATATTGCTGTTTTCATTGTATTTTGGATCAAATAAATGCAGCCTTGGTGAGCATAAGAAACATTAAACATGATCAATCCATAAAACTAACAAAAAAAAAACTTTTGAATAGCAGATTTTTTTTATTATTATGATTATTATTATTATTATTATTTGCATGTTCATACAGACAGCATTTCAGATGTGAAATTACTGGGATGTGCTGTGTGAACAGGACATTGAGACCTGTAAGTAAATGCAGTTGTCGATCCCAAAAACCGAGTGTGTAAATGTAGCCTATTACTGTTATTATTAATATTATAAATTCAATAATTATTTTATTCTATATTTTATTCTTTAATTTGTTATTCTATTCTGTTTTTTATTTTATTCTTTATTCTATTGTTCTTTATTTTATTCTATTCTGTTCTTTATTTCATTCTATTCTTTTTTATTCTATTCTATTTCATTTATTTTATTCTATTCTATTGTGTTCTTTATTTTATTCTATTCTATTCCCTAATCTATTTTATTCCATTATTTTATTTATTTTAATCTATTCTTTATTCCATTTTATTCTATTCTGAATTCCATTTTATTTTCTATTATGTTATTCTATTCTTTATTCTATTATATTCTTTGTATGCTATTCTTGTTTATTTTTTCTATTCTGTTTTTTTATTTTATTCTTTATTCTATTGTATTCTTATTTTATTGTATTCTATTCTTTATTTTATTCTATTCTGATCTTTATCTTATTCTGTTTTTTAATTGAATTTATTCCATTCTTAATTCCATTTTATTCTATTTTACAGTCCATTTTATTGTATTCTTTATTTGATTCTATTGTTATTTTTTTCTATTATGCGCTTTATTTTATTCTATTATATTCTTGTTACTGTATTCTATTTTTTTATTATATTATATTTTATTTTATTGTATTCCATTTCTTATTTTCTGTTTATTTTCTATTCTATCTTGTTCTTTATTTTATTCTTTATTCTATTCTGTTCTTTATGCTATTCTATGCTATTCTTTATTTTATTTTATTCTATTCTATTTTTTATTTTACTTTATTTTATTTTTTATTTTATTTAATTCTTTATCTTATTTTATTTTATTCTTTATTTTATTTTATTCTATTCTTTATTTTATTTTATTTTATTTTATTCTATTCTTTATTTTATTTTATTTTTTTACTTATGTGGGTCCAACCAACTACTTAAAGACCAGGGCTGATAACCAGAAGGTAACAGATGTAAAACCCACAAAATAAAACATTCATATATAATATGCTTTCTATTCTTCTTGCAGCAACAAAACACTTTTTTTTTTTTTTTTTTTTTTTGCTAAGTAACACATTCAAGATGTTTTTCTAAAATACCTTTCTTGTATTATGAAGGATTACAAACAATTACAATATAGAACCACCATAACAAGCGCTTTAAACAAATGATACCTGTTAGATTGCTGCTCATAAACTGAAAATGTAAGCAGGGAAATGTCTTAGTAGATCAGATTTGCATTACAGGGCCTTGAACATCAACAGCTAACAGTGGGAGTTTCCAATTTACGGATCCTCAAGGAGTTTTCAGAGGAGTTATTCCATAAATAACAAAATTAAATCAAAAGCGTCATTAGATTTGTATTTTCCCCCAGATGGCAGGTAGAAGGAGAAGACTCCTAATGAGGATAGTAAAACATTTTATGCATGTACGGCAGAGAGAAAAGGAAGAGTGTTTTCGGAATAACAAATCTGCCTTGTCGGTCTAAATGGTTTCAACGAGTGTGTTTTGGGGAGCAAACAGATGTGACAGAGTATTTTCGCACCCTCACTAACCACAGGTGCATGCTAAACTCAATAACAGCTACGGCTTTTGAATATACTTGAAGATTTAATTAAAATGCACAGTGGTTGCCAAAACAATCATCCTGTTAAAAAAAAAGAAAGATCAAAGAGTGATATAATTATTTTACTCAAAAAAAAGAAAAAAAAAGAAAAAACATATCTTAGAAGATTTTTAGGACCTTGAAGCAGTGGTTAGCATGTGTTTCAGGCACATTGAGCTGCGGTGCGCATATGGGTGATGCAGGTTTGTGCCCTATAGCTGATATATACTGCATACGTTTTTAATGTAACATATTCACTTGAAAACATATGCTCCTGAAGTTTAATTTGTGCAATTTCAAAATATATTCGAAAACATGTGTGCAAATGGAAAGCACTCACTCCTTAATGCAGAATATGTGAAACTGATACAGTGACCTGTCCACTGTTCTATCCAACATTACATTACCAATTGAACTTCATTATTATATTCTTAACTTTTATGCAGATTTTAGATTCTAGGTTAATATTAGCCATTAACAACTCATTTTTCATGTGACAGGGAGCAAATTAGCACTCAAAATATAGAGAGCTGCCGAGAGAACATAAAAAGAATGCACTTCTTTTGTAAGTCACTTAAAATGACAGAAATTTTAACACCTGGGATTGGTGATGGTGATCATGTGGTGAATGTGGATCCACCAGTGGAAAAAAAAGGCTTACAGTTTTCGAAGACAGTGGCTCTGCTATAAAAATGGCTCAACAGACGGTGTTCACTGTAAAGCCTGTGTGACAGTGGTTGCAAGTAACAATATGTTCACCACTGCATTCACACATTTTACGTGCGAGAACTTGATTAAACACTGGAGTGTTTAGTCAAGCACACGAAATGCCGGGATAAGTGTGTGACAAAGTATATAGGATCAGGTTTGAATTCGAAGCTTTTAATCATCTGAATTAAATCTGTTTTTCTATATATACAGTTGAAGTCAAAAGTTTACATACACCTTGCGGAATGTGCAAAATGTAAATTATTTTAGCATACAAAATGCATTTATAATAAGATATTTCACATAAAATGTTTGCATGCAGTCCACAAGAGAAAATAATAGCTGAATTTATAAAAATGATCCTGTTTAAAAGTTTACATACACTTGATTCATAATACTGTGTTTGTTGTTAGATGAATGATCCACAGCTGTGTTTTTTTTTTTTTTTTAAGTGATAGTTTTTCATGAGTCCCTTGTTTGTCTTAAACAGTTGAACTCCCTGCTGTTCTTCAGAAAAATCCTTCAGGTCTCACAAATTCTTTGGTTTTTCAGCATTTTGGTGTATTTGAACCCTTTCCAACAATAACTGTATGATTTTGAGATCCATCTTTTCACACTGAGGACAACTGAGAAACTCATATGTAACTATTACAGACGGTTCAAATGCTCACTGACGCCCCAGAAGGAAAAACCATGCATTAAGAGCCGGGGGTGAAAACTTTTGCATTTGAAGATCAGGGTAAATTTAAGTTATTTTGTCTAATGGGAAACTCTAATGAGCAGTACTAAATGGAAATATATATATATATATATATATATATATATATATATATATATATATATATGGTATTTAGGCAAAATAAAAATGTACACATTTCATTCGTTTTCATCCCCAAGTATGCACCCTTAATGCATTGTTTTTTTGAGCATCAGTAGAACAAAGTTGTCACTTCCTCATAAACTGGCACTAAATATCGCACATAAAAGTAGGAGAAGCCACTGAATATAATAACTGTCATATATCATGAATTACTTTGCTTCAGAGCAAACAGACGAAACCCCAAAACCCAAATTTCTTTATTAAACTTTCCAACATGGACCATCACATCAACATATAACAACACTGATTTTATGAATGTATCATTCCATGGTATTATACCCCAGTAAACACCTCCCTCAATCAATTAACTTCCATGAAAAAAACAACAACAAAAAAACCAAAATCTTAAAATTCTATCTTAGAACTTAAAACTCCTAATTATTTGTGCGCATACGTTTTTTTATGTGCATTTTCAGAATTTATGAGCGTCTTGGCATTTCAATCCAGTGTTTTTTATGCTATATTCTAAAATGTACATAAAAATAGGTGAATGGAAACAGAGTTTGAACGGTCTGCAATAGTTGCATATGAGTCCCCCAGTTGTCCTCAGTGTGAAAAGATGGATCTCAAAAATGATACAGTCATTGTTGGAAAGGGTTCAAATACAAAAAAATGAGCTGAAGGATTTTTCTGAAAAACACTGGGCAGTTTAACTGTTCAGGACAAACAAGGGACTCATAACCAACTATCACTAAACAAAAAAAAACATAGCTGTGGATCATTCAGGTAACAATTTTAGGAATCAAGTGTATGTAAACTTTTGAACAGGGTCATTTTTATAAATTCAATTATTATTTTCTCTTGTGGACTATATGTAAACGTCATTTATGTGAAATATCTTTTTCAGGTCAGTACTAAATAAAAAAATAACATGCATCTTGTATGATCCCAGATATTTTGGTAAAATAATTAATATTTTGCAGATTCTGCAAGGTGTATGTAAACTTTTGAACTTTTACAGGCACATAAGCAATAAGGACAACTGCATAATTCCTCATAGTCACACAGCCTGTTAGGAGATATAAAAACTATTAAATTGTGAGAATTAACCTACGCTAGTCTACAGATGTGTGGCTGAATTGTAGTGCATTATGGTAGTTTATAACTGAATTGTAGAGTATTACGGCCTAACAGTTAGTCAAGAGAAACAGTGAAAATTTTAATTTGTATGGTGTTCAAACTAGACTCAGGTGCTGTTCTATAGATAGAGCTATCCGATGGTTCACTGCATGTGTTAAAGAATAAGAATGTGTCAGTAAGTGTGAGTTTGTCGCTAAATGAGTCAAGTGAGTCATTTTGTGTGTGTGAGAATGACTCATTCAATGTGCCTGAGTTTGTGAGTCATTGTCCTGCGTTTGTGTCACCCACCGTTGAGTGTGTGTGTGTGTGTGTGTGTGTGTGTGTGTGTGTTACCTGTCAGAAGTGTGTGTCATTCGAAGCAGCAGAGTGTTGAAGAGGCCTGTCAGTTCTCTCTGTAGCCGGTGACTGAGGTGGGCCTGAAGCTTGTCCGCCTCTCCCTGTGACTGGATCTGTGTGTGGGTCTGCGCTTCTCCACTCAGCAACAAGTTCAGCAGGGTGTGCGACTCCTACACACACGAACACACAGGTACTTAACAATGTGATCTGTCAATTACGGCTATCGGATACATCCAGATTCAGCTGAACACAATTTGATGACACCAACCTCATCTGCCACAACTAAAACAGTAGTTTTTTTTGTTTTAGTTTTAGTTTTTTTTTTTACAAATTCCTCATTCAGAAACACTAGAAATCATAATCCTGCATATATTTTACCTAAAAAAATTGCACTATGACTAAATACCAGGACTTTCAAGGACTTTTCAAGCACTACTTTTTTGAATTTCAAAGAGTTCCAGAGATCTCACTTATTGAACCACGTCAATTTCAAATTCTAAAAAAAAGATAAATAGATAAATAAAAAAAAAATACTAATAAAACTGGCAAAAATAAAGCTGAAGCACATGCAAAGAATTACTACTATTAAGTTTCTTAAGGGATTGTGTAGGCCTATACTTATTCATTCTTTTTTTGTTGTTTTGTTCTATAACTGTACTGCCTTAATGGTTTAATGTGTTTGACTGTTTAAGAAAAGAAAAATCTGAAAAAAGACTTGCTAAATCGCTTCAAAATCCTGATCTGAAACAAAAGATTTGCGATTTATGCTACGAAGAATTTATCTAAAACAAAAGATTCACGAACCCGCCCCGAAGTTCCAATCTAAATCAAATAATTTGCGCTCCACACTTCGAAGTGCCCATCTAAAGCTAAAGATTCGCAAAACCGCTCCGAAGTGTCGATCTAAATAAAGTGATTCACGCTCCGCGCTCCAAAGTGCCAATTTAAAGCGAAAGATTAGCAAACCCGCTCCGAAATGTTGATCTAAGTCAAATAATTTGTGGTCCACGCTCCGAAGTTTAGATCTACAGCAAAAGACTTGCAAACCAACTGTTAAGTTACAATCTTAATCAAATGATTCGCAATCCACGTTTCGAATGGCTGATCTAAAGCAAAAGATTTGCAAATCCGCTCCGAAGTGTCGATCTAAATCAAATGATTTGCAATCCGTGCTCCGAAGTGCCGATCCAAAGCAAAAGACTCACGAACCAGCTCCGAAGTGTCGATCTAATCAAATGATTCGTGGTCTGTGCTCTGAAGTGTAGATCTATAGCAAAAGATATGCGAACCCACTCCAGTTCCAATCTAAATCATCCACGCACTGGTCCCAATCTGAATAATAATTTGTGAACAATCATTTCATATCAGGACTCAGTGAGGAGTGCAAATCATTTGACTCGGATCAGAACTTTGCATACAGTGAATCATTTGATTTAGATTGGGACTTCAAATCATGTACTATATTCCATGCTCCAAAGTGCCAATCTAAAGCAATAGATCTGTGAACCCGCTCCAAAATTCCAATCTAAATCAAATGATTTGCGATCTGTGATTTGTAGTGCTGATCTAATGCAAAAGATTTGCAAACCCGCTCCGAAGTTCTGATCTAAATCAAATGATTCGCGATCCACACTCTGAAGTCCCAATCTGAATAATGATTCGCAAACCATCATTTCAGATCAGAATTCAGCGAGGAGCTCAAATCATTTGACTTAGATCAGAACTTTGTGTATTGCGAATCATTTGGTTAACATCAGGACTTTAAAATCACGTACCGCAAATCATTTGATCTGAACCATTCAATTTGCGAAATGATTCACGAATCGTTTCGTTCTAAATGAAATGATTCATAATACGCGCTCCAGAGTCCCGATATGAATCAAATGATTTGTGATACGCAATTTGAAAAGGAATGTTTTTTTTTTTATTTGATGTTTTTTGCTAGTGAATCGTTTGAAATGAATGATCGAAGTCACAAGTTTGAATCAAGGAGAGCGATGCCAGCGTAAATGACTCAATTGATTTGGTTCATCTGTTCCTCCTTTTGTGTCTTCAACCATGTTTACAACATTGTCAGTAGTACTACTGGCTTAGCTCGCTAGACATGAACCGAAATAAGCGAAAAAAAGGTATGATGGTTTTAAAAAGATATGTGCTTAGTGAAAAAAGTAAATACTTACTGTATTTCATAGATACATTGTCTTTCAATAATTCTTGAATACTGCTATTTTCCTCGCCAGAATAGTACGCACAGGTCACAGATGCGCATTGACTTGTTTTTGTACTACTTTATTTCACAAGGTGGCAACACTGTCCCAGGCTGTATAGACGGCAACGCAACTGACACGAAATTCAATATATTTGTGTGGGCCTTTTTCAAAGTAAATCTATGAGATTTCTTCAAAAAGTAATAGCATACTCCTCCTCATTAATCCGCACAATTTGAGCAATCATTCATGTCCGAAGCGCTAATGATGCAGGATGGGTTACATTTCAAAATTTTGTGGGAAAAGAATATTAATAAGCATGTGTTTGCTTTAGCAGGCACCACCAATAAAAAGCACTGTAGAGCCTGTGTTTCATTTAGACAGCACAGATGTTTGAGAAACACTCCAGCGACTGTGGATGCTCTCTGCATTTCAGCGCCTCCCCCACCAAGCGTTTCATCAAACTCAGTGTTCTCTGTCGGGCATCAAGGCAGGTTTGTTTGCATACATACACATTAATGTGAGGTAAGGCAGGAAGAGACTTTTAAGAAATAAAACCATTCATCCCCAGTGTGAGAAACAAAAACAATGACAGCTGATGAACGGCTCTCCTTTACGAGCGTTAATACGATATTAATGTATTTGTATTGCTCCACAGTGTGATTTATTTCAGCTCTTCTTAATAAATACACCACACTGTGTTCATCTGAGGCAGGAGGGCAAACTAATTTAATTACCCAGGTACAATAAGTCTCTTTATTGTTTTACGAGGTCTCCAAAGTAATCTCGGAGACATGCAGGTACTCATCCATAACAGATTCAACATGGCTGTGGTTTATTCAGGAATACCTGGTTTAGGAGTAATTCTAAGAGCCATTTCAGATCCTGGTGGTCCTGTTCAGACTGGTTCTGCTTGAAGAAGGTGTTGAGGAATGACACAATGTCCACCAAGAGCCTTTCATCTTGATGGCAAGCTGGACGTACCATCAGAAATCTGTCAGAATAATAAAAAGAGGTTACTCTATCGCTCAAATGTTGGGGGTAAGATTTGTAATGTTTTAAAATATCGTTACAATATGGATCATTTTATATTATATTTGTCAAAGTACAAAGGGTCAAAATATATACGCTACCAGTCAAAAGTTTTTGGACGGTAAGATTTTTAATGTTTTTTTTAAAGAAGACTTTTCTGCTCACCAAGCCTGCTATTTTTGATTTAAAATACAGCAAAACAGCAATATTGTGAAATATTTTTAATATTTCAAATAACTGCTTTCTATTTGAATATATTTTAAAATGTAATTTATTCCTGTGATCGTAGCTAAATTTTCAGCATCATTACTCCAGTTTCCAGTCACATGATCTTCCAGAAATCACTCTAATATGCTGATTTGCTGTTTAAGAAACATTTATTATTATTATTATTATTATTATTATTATTATTATTATTATTATTAATTAAAACAGTTGAGAAAATTGTTTTCAGGATTCTTTGATGAACAGAAAGATCAGCATTTACCTAAAATAAAAAGCTTTTGCAACATTATTTTGGGGGGGGGGGGGGGGGGGGGAGAATATAGAAATCAATACTTTTATTTAGCAAGGATGCTTTAAATTGATCAAAAATTATGATAATGGCATTAATAATGTTACAAAAATTTATATTTCAGATAAATGCGGATCTTCTGAACTTTCTGTTTATCAAAGAAACCTGAAACAATTCTAAAAATTCTTTATTATTATATGTTTTCAACATAATAATAATAATTAAAAAATGTTTTTTTGAGCAGCAAATCAAAATATTAGAATGATTTCTAAAGGATCATATGACTGGAGTAATAATGCTACAAATTTAGCTTTGATCACAGGAATAAATTATATTTGAAAATATATTCAAATAGAACAGCTATTTTTAACTGTGAGTTTAAATAATAAAAATATAGCAAAACAGTAAAATGTTTAAAATGCTTAATTTATTTTAAACTGCGTGCATTCTCTGGTTAATCACAATTTATTGCACTGCATCGATTTATAAATTTATATTAATCTTTTAAATATTTTTTTATTAAGTATATTTTTAATATCACAATGCAGTAAAAACAGTTTGATTGTGAAAAATTATTACAATTTAAAAGAACTGTGTACTATTTTAATATACTTAAAATGTAATTTATTCCTGTGATTGCAAAGTATTCTAATATGCTGATTTGGTGCTCAAGAAACAATATATTATTATTATTTTCAATTGTAAGGCTAAATATCATTGTGGAAACTGTGATACTTTTTTTTTTTTCAGGATACTTCCAAACTGAATAAATAGAAAGTTCAAAAGAACAGAATTTATTTGAAAGCGAAATTGTTTGTAACATTATAAATGTCTTTACTGTCACTTTTGATCAACTCAATGCATCTTTGCTGAACAAAAGAATTATTTTCTTTCAAAAAATAAAATATCTGACCTTAAACTTTTGAACGGCACTATATTTAGTTCCCTGTAGCACCAGTGTCATTTCTAAGCTCTATTTTACCCAAGATAAAACACTGTTCCGCTTTGTGTCTGAATGTGTCAGCTCATTCATTGTTTAGGGATGTGATATGCTGGCGCACTCCATCAAACTCATGCAAAGTCATGCCTGGTGATCACAAATCACAAATCTGGAGATAGAGAGAAAACAAATCAATAGATCACACACAGAGCACTAACCTCTCTACAGCGTTGTGCCAGCTCAGGGTTTGCAGGATATTCTTGCTGCTCTGGGCAGTAGATTTGAGTGCAAGGCGCTCAATGAGAAAGTACAGGTGCATCCTGGTCATGGCAAAGGTCACGGTGCTGTGGGAGCTCGCATCACGAACCGCGTGAACACAGTCTTGCAACCCGGACCTTAAGTTGCTTATTCTTAAGACCACCGCCTGAGATTCGGACAGGACCAGATCGACATGAAACCTTAGAAGTAAAAAATAAAGGTTAAGGGTTAAGGGTTAAAATAAGGTTAAATTTGTCTCGCACAAAGCTACGGTTGAGGTCAAAAGTTTACACCCCCCTTGCAGAATCTGCTGTTAAATGTTAATTATTTTACCAAAATAAGAGATTGTTTATCTATTACTGACCTGAATAAGACATTTCACATAAAAGAGGTTTACATATAGTTCACAAGAGAAAATAATAGCTGAATTTACATACACTTGATTCTTAATGTGTTGTTACCTGAATGATCCAAAGCTTTGTTTTTTTTTTTTTTTTGTTTAGTGATAGTTGTTCAAGAGACCCTTGTTTGTCCTGAACAGTTTAACTGCCCGCTGTTCTTCCGAAAAATCCTTCAGTTCCCACAAATTCTTTGGTTTTCTAGCATTTTTGTGTATATGAACCCTTTCCAACAATGACTATGATTTTGAGATTCATCTTTTCACACCGAGGATCAGTAGAGAACTATTAGATTATTTGAACTATTAGAGAAGGTTCAAATGCCCACTGATGCTTCAGAAGGAAAAAAACATGCATTTAGAACCTAGGGCAAAATCATTTTGAATTGAAGATCAGTGTAAATTGAACTTATTTTGTCTTCTGTGAACATGTAACTATCTTCTGTAGCCTTTGAAGGGGAGTACTAAATGAAGAAATATGATATTTAGGCAAAATAAGAAAAATGTACAGTTTTTTTCAAAAGTTTTCACACCCTGCTCCTAGTGCATTGTTTTTCCTTCTAGAGCAACAGTGAGCCTTTGAACCTTCTGTAATAGTTGCATATGAGTCCCTCAGTTGTCCTCAGTGTGAAAAGATGGAACTCAAAATCATACAGTCATTGTTGGAAAGGGACCAAATACACAAAAAATGGTGGAAAACCAAAGAATTAGTGGGGCCTGAAGGATTTTCCTGAAGAACAGCGGGCAGTTTAACTGTTCAGGACAAACAAGGGACTCATGAACAACTTTCACTAAACAAACAAACAAACAAAAAACTGTGGATCATTCAGATATTTTCTCTTGTGGACTATATGTAAACATCTTTTATGTGAAATATCTTATTCAGGTCAGTTCTAAACAAACAATAACATTTTGTATGATCCCTCTTATTTTGGTATAATAATAAACATTTTGCAGATGGGGTGTAAACTTTTGACCTCAACTGTATCGTAAGGCTTCAGAAAATCACGAGGAACTTTTTAAATGGAATCTTTTTTTTTTCTTTCACACAGTTTTCCACAGGTGGTCACCATGAACTGTTGATGTACTGCAAGTTACATAAAGATCATTCAAAATAAATCAATCAGTAAATAAACAAAACTTTCCTTCCACAGATAAATAATATCACACAGGTTTGGGATGACAGCAAATAATGACAGAAGTTTCATTCTTTCATTTATTCCTTTAAGGAGGCCAGACAGGTTTACTGCCAGCAGATCATTTTAATCTTGGTAACAAAACAACAGCTGCTACGTATTAAAATGACATTTGTCCTACAACATAAATTGTATGCTGCAAAAGTTTAGGAACAGTTCAACAATGAAAGCCATCTATCTTAACTTTTAAGATGACCCAAAACTTCTAGTGTGCGATACAGTCTTAGTGCTTATTTAGTGCGTAAACAATTAAAAAATATATATTTCTATTAAACTGATTTGCAAACATTAGTAAATGCAATATCTAACAATGAGCAATATATTTTAAAAGCATTTATTAATCTTGTTAATGTTAGTTAGTAAAATATAATTGTTCACTGGTTGTTCACATTAGCTTACAGTGGAATTAATTCATGTTAACATCTTAACTTTTGTTTTTAAAAACCTATTAGTAAATGTTGAAACGAACACTGACATTTTAATATATTCTGAAGAAGTATTGTTCGGTCTTAGTTCATGCATTTAACTAATGATAACAAATGAAACCATTTTGTAAAGTGTTACAAATTAAGTTGAAAAACCTACTCGGGTACATCACTCCTAAACCCCCTCAGATGCTCCAGCAGTCCATCAATCCCAGAATGCCATACTGTGTTCCAGGTAATCTGCAGTGCTTCCCAAGCAGGTTTGAGACTCAGCAGGTCTGAGTACGGAGGAAGAACTGAACAGTAGGGACTCACTGCATGGTGTGAAGGAGCTTGAAATGGCAGATTATACCTGTAAGAAATTATGAGGTAAAGCATTTTATATACAATTAAGCTGTCAAATAATAGTTGAATCACCATTTAATTTACCCACGAAATCTCTGAAAGTAAGGTTATGGCGAAATTAAACGGCCTTTTATTTTAATGCACAGCTAGAATGTCGTAATAGATGTGATTTACCTTCGTATAATGGCAGCAGGCAGTGAGAAGGAAGACAGGCCTGTGTCTGAGCCAGCTTTATCAGTCCTGATCAGGGAACAAAGATGTTGAAACTGAACTGAACTGAAGCAATCTAGCTTTTACCATGTGTTTTTGTCTATTCAATGAACGTCACTGGACCTCAAAACAACAACAGACCACAATTAAAAGGTATAGTCCATCCAAAAATGAAAATTTTGTCATTTATAACTCACCCTCATGTCGTTCCAAACCTGTAAGACCTTCATCTTCAGAACACAAATTAAGATATGTTTGATGAAATCCAAGAGCTTTCTGACCCTGCATAGACAGCAACACAACTACTACGTTCAAGGCCTAGAAAGGTAGTAAGGACATCGATTATAGTCTAAGGACATGCTGTCTAATGTCTATGCTCTTGGATTTCATCAAAAATATCTTAATATGTGTTCCGAAGATGAATGAAGGTCTTACAGGAACAACATTACCACTTATTTATAATTATAATAGTGTATTCAATTAACGTTTGTTAACTGACAGGGTTTTACATTTTAATGAATGGAGTGCAAGATCATAAAACAAAGAAAACATACCAAACATCCATTCTTGCTATTTCATCAAACAGCAGAATGCACATCAATGCGCCAGCTTCGCTCACATCACCCTGCTTCTCCTTTATCAACAGAGAAGCTTAAAAAAATTAACAAAAGAAGTCAAATTAGCAGGAGAGCAATTCATTTAAATGTATAAATTTTGAATTTATGAATTGTACAGTATATATATGCATTAAAAATGGTTAATTGTGGCATAGTAGCAGGGAGACTTAAAAGGCTACATCCTGAGAGCAAGGTTAAAGAAAATATGAAAACAAAACTATAACAGAGAAAGCACACAACTCATCAATTATAGATGTGAAAGTAAAACAAAGCAAAAAGGGCCTGAGCTAGAAAAACAAATTTTACATCACCATACTCTAGGCGATCACAAACATTCACAAACAGCATATCGGGGAGCTCTTCACTTAGAAATGCTTAGAAATGTTTGGACATGCATAAAAATTACATTCACCATTTGTGCAACATTCCACACAACTGGAAGGAGAGTGTCAATAGCTCTGCATTTGCAGTAGCAAACAAAAATAAACAAAGTATGCAATTACAAGCAGCAAGGGATAGTTCAACCAAAAAAAGAAAATAACCCTATGATTTATTCACCTTCAAGCCATCCTATGACTTTCTTTTTTCAGACGAATACAATCAGAGTTACATTATAACTATACTTTTAGTTGGCCAAAAACATCAGTAAACTTTGTAATGCCAAGTAAATGCATAGATCTGTGCTGTCACGACATGTAATTAGTTTTGTTTGTTTGCTTATTTGAAAGGCTAGAAAATATGTTGCTCATAACTATTGATCAGTATGTGTCGCTGATTTTGCTCAAACCCTTAGGGCATGGTGGGAATGAAGTTTTGTTTCAAAAATGGGCATTAAGTTGTTTGTGAGTGTTGAAATGGTTATGAAATTCAAATATCCAATTAGTTTTGTTGTGCGTGTGGTGTAAGCTAATATTGTAAAAGATTGCAAAACTTGAAAACATGGCAATCAAGCCATGATTAATAGGTGACATTGTCACCACTAAGATATGATGGCAATGAGTCCCTTGTTTGTCCTGAACAGTTAAACTGCCCGCTGTTCTTCAGAAAAATCCTTCAGGTCCAACAAATTCTTTGGTTTTACACAATTTTTGTGTATTTGATCCCTTTCCAACAATGACTATTACAGAAGGTTCAAATGCTCACTGATGCATCAGAAGAAAAAACGATCCATTAAGAGAGGGGTGAAAACTTTTGAACAGAATGGAAATGTGTACATTTTTCTTATTTTACCTAAAATTTTGCTTTTTTTCCATTTAGTACTGCCCTTCAGAAGCTACTTACATGTTTACCAAAAGACTAAATAAGATACATTTGGGTCATTCCAGCTGGAATCATCAAATGGTCCCCACCTGACCCCCTCAGATTTGTCTGAAAAAAATCTATGTGATGGGTAATATGCCCAATAGATCATATACAAAATTTCAGATCTCTACTGTGCGTACTTTTTTCACAAAAAAATCTGTAAAAAAGTTTGTTTTTTACCCCGTTTTGGCATCACAGTCTGAGTGACCATGTTCAGACTGAAATATCTCCAGAACTAGTTGTGCCAGGTCCATGAAATTTTCTGGGCTAAGAGTCCTAGTCCAGAACTGCATGAATTACAATTTACAGCATTGTTAATGAATTTACACCTGAATGCTGGCCCTCTACTTTTTTTGAAACTATTACTTTAAGGGTTTTCAGATGTCCATAGAAACCTCAATTTTCAATGTATAAGCATCAAACTTGGTAAATGGTCTGATATGTACCATGTCTTTCACATCCTTGTTGAGATATTAAGGTCCAAAAATGGAAAAAAATTCATTTACACCAATGTTCAGAGCAATATTATATATATATATATATTTTTTTTTTTATTATTATTATTTATATTTATATATATATATATATATATATATATATACTTCAAAGAAAAGTAGAGGGCCAGCATTCAGGTGTAAATTTAGTAACAATGCTGTGAGTTGTTTATCATTTAAACTTTGATGATAACAATGATGACAAAATTTGATGAATGAACCCATTTACCCTGATCTTCAAATTTTCAAGTTCAAGTTTTCACCCCCAACTTAATGCATTGTGTTTTCTTCTGAAGCATCAGTGAGCATTTAAAGCTTCCTCAGTGTAAAAAGATGGATCTTAAAATCATACAGTCATTGTTGGAAAGGGTTCAAATACACAAAAATGCAAAAAAATAAATTAATTTGTGGGACCTGAAGGATTTTTCTGAAGAACAGTGGGCTCATGAACAACACTCACAATCACTAAACAAAAGAAAAACACAGCTGTGGATCATTCAGGTAACAGCACAGTAATAAAATCAAGCGTATGTAAACTTTTGAACATGGTCATTTTTATAAATTCAACTATTATTTTTTTTCTTGTGGATTATATGTAAATATCTTATGTGAAATATCTTATTCAGGTCAGTACTAAATAAAAAATAACATGCATTTGGTATGATCCCTCTTGGTAAAATAATTAACATTTTGCAGATTCATCATTTATATGTTCTTTGGACTATGGGGGCACCATTACTTTAAAGACATTGAATGGTTGCACTCTGTGAGCTACTGGTGCTACCTGCTGCTATTTTTACCACAACACAACTCAGAAAATACAGATATGATGTATTTTCACATATAGCTGTGTATTCAGAGTTGTGTTGCAGTAAAAATAGGAAGTGCCAGTAGCTAACCGAGATCGACCATTTCATGTCATCGAAATAATGGCACACCCCACTAGTCCAAAATATGTATAAAACAATGTGGATTTTTTAAAATAAACTAAATCTTTCAGGCATTTTCGGCTACATATTTCATTAAGAGACATTATTTATGTTATATTAAGCCATACAAGTCTGGGGTTCTCTTTAAAAAAAATCTAGGTGGCACTAAAGGTATTGAGAGAATGACCACTAAACTGGCACTATGAACACTGAGATCGTTCCCAATCATTGTGCCAAAGGGTGTGACATAAACTCCAAGAGAATGAAAAATAATAAAACTAACAGCTACAAAAGATGGCTATAAAACTTTGGTGCTTGGGACTAATTAACTATCTACTTTAAACTGAATGAATTAAGGTCGGGGGGATGTTTTGCGGGCTGTACCTCTGAGCAGCATGATGAGAAGAGACGTCTGCTGAGCCAGACTGTGACGCAGGGAGGGGTCTGCAAACACCAGCTTCCTCAGCATGCATATACTGGGCTCCAACAAGCAATCCATGCTCTACATAATGAATAAAACAAGCTGAATGCAAAACCTTCTAGTGTCAATAGATCCCACAGTACTGACTAAAATAAAGCGAGATAATTAAAGAAGTTTTGATAATCATCAGAACTTTCACACTCTGTTGAACCTTGAGAAAACCACATCCGCGATAAACTACTGAAGTGCTAAGCTGTTTAGAAAGGTGTTATGCCACAAGTACTGCCTTGCTAGTGGGAAAAAGTCATAACAAGTCAACATGATTGAGTCTAGAAGTGTTTACACAGTCAACACAATCGCGACCGCAGTCATAACATTCACAGTAAGACACTACAAAAAGTCAAATAGTCTTAAAGCCAAGGCAAGTAGTCAAAACAAAAACCAAAGCAAAGTCATAATTGACAGTAGCAGCACTAACTAGGCATGGCAAATGAAGGCGACATATCGGATTCTGCTCATGGCATAAATGCCAGACATTTCGGTGCATAATTCTCACTAATTAGCTAAATTAGCAGGCCTGAATACTCGACAAAACTGGCAGCTTTCAGCCTAGGGATGTACAGATCATGCACTAGATGTGAATTAATACTGACTCATGCTTGACTGACACATTAACTCAAGCATCATGCCCAGACACCAGTTTCCCAAATTCATTCATCATAAAAGGCGCACGAAACAAAGGAGAATGTGAAGTTTACCGCCACATTGTTGTTGACACACTCTGTGATGAAAGATATGAGCTTGTCTGATAAACCCAAGGCCTTCAGCACAGCATGCATTGATGAATCTGTAAAGAACATAATGAAATATAAATCAAGACTGGCTTTGTTTCTAGCACATGGTGAAATACGTTACCTGCTTTGTCAATTTATGTTGCAGAGATCAAACACATGCTTCACAACACTTAAAAAATTGGTTTGTGAGGTGTTTTAAGAAAAAATGAGCTTTAATTTGATGCAAATGACAACAGTCTTCAGTCAATACAACAACAAAAAAATCATAAAATAAACATCAACCATTCATAACTTTGTTTAGTTTTCTTAAATCCTGGAACGTGCAGATTCATCAATGAAAATATGGATTCCTCACCTTGCAGAACAATAGTCAGCTGTTCAGCTGCAGATCTCCGCAAAACAAGATCTACCGTTTCTGACGTGAGAATATTGTACAGCTTATTTACAGACTCCACCTGTAAAAGCAACAGAACATTTATCGGAGCTTGTTTTAATGCCATCCAGAATAAAACAGCATTTTTCACATGATGTCAATGCCAGTAATGATTCTGCACCAACAACACTAAAGTGTATTATTAATACACAGGTAATTAAGGGCAATGATTTACCTTCACATATGACTTGTCTGAATTGCTCAACTTGATGTCCACACTTTTATTAAGAACATAGAGATTTGGTAAACATGACAATGTGGAGCTGTCCAGGGTTGGTCTGGCTCCACCAGCGCTGGTCAGGTGTGGAAGCAGATGCTGGGCTGCAGTATTCCTCACGCTAAGACAGAACAGAGCCAAAGTATTTAAAATGTCCAAGCTTTTCTTTTCCGGTCAATGAAACAGAATGGTGATCATGACCACCAATAATTTCTGTGAATATCTAGTTAGTTAACTCTTGTGAAAAAGTAGTATTCTTTAATATACGTTTTTTTTAAAGATTTTTACTTATTACTTAATACTGCGTATTACTGAAATAATATACTTTAAAAGAATATACTTAATTGCAAACTGAATATAATGTTTTTAGGCACTTGACTGCAAGGTAAATGTAACTAATGATAATTAATTATACCTTAAAAGGATAGTTCACTCAAAAAATGAAAATTCTCTCAGTAATTGTTCATCTGTTCATCTTTGGAACACAAATTAAGATATTTCTGATGAAATCCGAGAGCTTTCTGACCCTGTATAGACAGCAATGTACTGTAATTACCACGTTCGAGGCCCAGAAAAGTAGTAAGGACAACGATAAAACAGTCCATGTGACATTTTTTACATTATTTTAGTTTTCTTTGCGCACAAAAACGATGCACTTACTACCTATATACTATATTTTAACAATGCACTAACTACCTTTCTGGGCCTTGAACGTGGTAATTACAGTAAATTGATGTCTTCAACGTGTCAGTTGAGCTGCTGTCTATGCAGGGTCAGAAAGCTCTTGGATTTCATCAAAAAATATCTTAATTTGTGTTCCCAAGATGAACGAAGGTCTTACAGGTTTGGAAAGACAAGGGTAATTAATGGCAGAATTTTCATTTTTGGGGGAACTATCCCTTTAAACTTATATTAAAGGCATTTTGCTTGACTTTAGAAAGCTTCTTTTTTACTCTCCAGCACATCTTTAAATAATTTTGCAACTACTACTACTGTCTTTGAAATATGGTTAAAGCTTAAAACATAAAAATATCTAAAATTGTAAAATATATTTTGATGTCATTTCTATTAATACTTGTGTAATATATTTTATAATATTTGTAATTACACATTTGTAATGACTAAATTGCTAATTAGTACATATACGTTTACTTCAACTCTAATATTAAATACTACAGTTAAAATTAAGTAATTTTCAAAATGCTTTTCAAAAGCGTACTTAAGTGTGACAAAAACATGAAAGTGCACTCTCTATAACCTTACTATGCTTATGCTACATTAGATATCATGCATGTTAAACTTACGTGTGATGCTTGGTGAACAGAAGCCTGAGGGCCGCCCGTAGTCTAGCAGTTAGTGAGCATACCTCATCTCCCTTTTCAGCAGATGCTTCACTTATCAGCAGGATACAGTTTCCCAGGGCGTCCTCAGTGCTTGCATAACTCTAATATACAAAAACACAGCAAGCTTTAACACAGCCATAGCGGACAATAGACTCTCAAGCTTAAATCCATCTCAGAAAAACAATAAACAACACACAGTGGCATTTCACTACTGCTTTATTGACAGCACAAACCAATTACTCAGAGGCTTCAGCTAAAAATGAATCAAATGTGATGACCTTGACAAGATTTATGAATATTCAATTTCAACCTCAGCCCACCCCGCAGTGGAAGTCGTTTAAAAAAAAAAACGAAACACAGCTTCGGTTGTTGAAAAGTACAAAATAACCTTGTTTAAAACAGAATGCGGCGTAACATGGATATTACCATTCTGCCTCGGGTGTCTCGCAAACACGTTAATATTACATTGGAAATTATTTTTTCAGCCTAGTTTGACGGTTATATTGCGGCTGTGTGCGTGTGACGAGAGATGTGGAGAAAGGAAAGAGTGTTTGCACCTGTAATATGGGAATGACCGGGTAAAGCGCCTCATTAAATCTGCTCCAACTTGCAGCTGTCATCATCAATCGTCCCTTCAGCAGATAGAGTAGAATATCCTTGGCAGCGGCGCTCACCTTTGGATCACACATAAAGTTAGTTGATGGCGCTATGATATTGCACTTACAACAAGCTAGCTCATCCAGCAGCCACCTACAGCAGTGAGACGGGGGCATTTTCAGTGTCAATCATTAGCTTAACATGACCTCCGTAGCCCATTAAACATAGAGCGTGGATACATTATTTAGCAAGATGTGTATTGCTATATCAAAATATTTCTTCTTTGTGCATTACTTAGGGTCTCGCTGGAAACAGGAAGATGAATAATTCACCTCTCTTGCTTGGTCTTGAAGGCCAAACATACTGATTTCATACAGGACACGGGAATGAAGCAAGAAATGTACTCCGCTGCAGATGGATGAGGCAGGTTTGGCCACATTCTGAACTCCTAAACACTCCTATAGGGGTGAGAGCAAGAAGTTAGGGTGGGGATATAGAACTATCTACAGAGTTCAGGGGTCACTAACACCCTATGTGGAGTGTAACAGAATTGCTAGGCAAAGTAATAACAATTCAATATACACTACACTATTATAAAGGGTAACAGCATTTTACTCCCTGCAAATGAAAGAGATGTAGACCAAAATATTATAGGTCTATTCCTAGCTGGAAATACCAGGTCATGAGGTGGTCAAGCTTGCTAACTAGTCCAAAAAGTGCTTTAGAATATAGCTAACATATACTAAAAATGATTTTTTTTTGTAACATTTTTAATATATAAACTACTGTTCAGACATTTGGGGTTGGTACAATTTTGTTATGTTTTTGAAAGAAGTCTCTTATGGTCAGAGGCCATCAGTCCTCAGTGTCACAGGATCTTTCAGAAATCATATGCTAATGTGGTACTCAGGTAACATTTCTTATTACTATTTTTGATTTTTAAATATGTGTATTACTGATTTTTCAATAGAAAGCATTTATTTGAAATCGAAATCTCTTGTAACACTATAAATGTATTTACTGCCTATTTTTAGCAAATTTAATGATGTACAAAAGTATTATTTATTTGAAAAAAATATCTTTCTGGTCCCAAACTATAAAACTATTTGGTGGTGTAAATGTAATATAATTAATGTAATGTAATCTAATCTAATATAATATAATATAATACAGTGCCTTGCAAACATATTTATACCCCTTCAGTTTTTCATGTTTTGTTATGTTGCTGCCTTGTTTTAAACTCTTTCAAATTCCATTTTTTTTTTCACATCAATCTACACTCCATGCACCATAATGACAAAGCAAAAACAGAACTGTCACAACTTCATAAATTTATTAAAAAAAAAAAAAAAAACAATGAATAAAATGAATTAAGTACATTGCATAAGTATTCACACACTTAGTACTTAGCTGAAGCACCTTCACATTTGTCAATTATCTGCCATTCTTCGCCTCACCTCTTCACCTCTTTGTCAGCTTGGATGGGGTCTGGCAAACATTTTCAGGTTTCTCCAGAAATGTTTGATTAGGTTCAAGCCCAGGATCTGGCTGGGTCACTCAAGGACATTCACAAAGTAGTCTATAAGCTACTCTTGCTGTGTGCTTAGGATCAGTTCCCTGTTGGAAGGTGAACCTTTTGCCCAGTCTGAGGTTCTGAAGGCTCTAGACTGGTTTTCACTAAGGCTATCTCAATATTTTGGTTCATTGAGCTTTTCTTCTTCTCTGACGAGTCCCTCAGTCCCTGCCACTGAAAAACAGCCCCATAGCATGAGGCTGTGTGTTTTAAGTGTTTTCAAGTGTCTTCACTGAGGAGAGGATTGAGTATTGCCACACTGCCATAAAGCCCAGATCAGTGGAGTGTTGCAGTGATGTTTGTCCTTCTGCAAGTTTCTCCCATCTGCATATATGATCATGGAGATCAACTAGAGTGACCATCAGGTTCTTGGTCACCACTCTAGCCAAAGCCCTTCTCCATCAATTTCTCAATTTGGCCAGGAGGTCAGCTCTAGGAAGAGTCATGGACATGGTTGTTTCAAACTTCCTCCATTAAGGGTAACGGAGACTACATGCTTCTGTGAACCTTGAATGCAGCAGAATTTTTTTCTGAACTCTTCCCAAGATGTGTGGCTTGATGCAATCCTGTCTCTGAGCTCTACAGGCAGTTTTACCTCAGAGCTTGGTTTTTCCTCTGATACGCATTTTTAGCTGTTAGACCTTTTATTAAGACGTGTACGCATTTCCAAATTATACCCATTCAATTAAGTTTGCCACAGGTCGAATTGTAGTAACATCTACAAGCAATATGAATGCCCCTGTGCTAAATTTCAACTGTACCAAATAAGGGTATGAATACTTATGCAATAGAATCATTTAAGTTTTTTTTTTTTTTTTATAGATTTGCAAGGATGTTAAAAACCTCTTTTTTGTTTTGCCATTATGGTGTATGGAGTGTAGACTGATTTAACACAAGCAGTTTAAAACAAGGCAGCAACAAAAAAAGTGAAAAACCAGAAAGAATACTTTCGCAAGGCACTGTAACTCTTTATCTGCTTTTCAATGTCATAAATTGTAAATACATAAAACTTACTCAATATTGAGTTTGTAATAACTTAATAGTCAAATTCATAAGAGTGATTTGTTTGTAAATATATTGTGCCCATTATTCTTCAGGAAACAAGACACACTGGACTACTGGCTTAAGCACTTAAAACCATAGTTTTCTGTCTTTCCTGTCACTTATCTACAGGAAATGGCTTAAAATAGGCTCCATCTCCCAATTTCCACTGCACATCTTGTACCTTCAAAATGCTCAGAGTGCAGGAGTAGGTTTCTGCCTTCACCGGGGACAGAGGATGAGACAAAAGTTTCAGAAATATCTTCTGACTCTCCGACCGCAGGAGGGGGCTTGCTTGTGCAAATTTCCACCTACGAAGAGACACGATTTTTTACAGATTTTTATACGATGACACCTCTTCCGCAGTGCCAGACAAAACAGCAGATGTCAATGGCGGTTTTAGAGTTTCCATAATTGTGAGCAACTTACAGGTAGGAACAAATCTGGACACATTCCTTCACCACCGGTAGGTGCTGATGGTACGGAAAAGCATCTATTCCTTGGTCAGCGAGCTCCAAAAGCTCATGCCAATTCTTATCGCCCTGTAAAGAAAGATTTCACTTGAATCAATCTGATTTAAAATTCTTACTTTTAAGAATAGCTACTTACATAAATAACAACATACAGGTTTGGATGACGAAGTTGAGTAAATAATATTTGAGTAAGCTAGTTGTCTAAAGACAACAATTATTTGAGTTTCCCAATTTTCTTCTCAACTAAATTCAATTAATGTATATGCCAGATATATCAGTACCAAATCGGTTTTTGAGATTTTGAGCCTGAAGGAACTTCCATACTTTGACCTCCAGAGATATGCGTTTTATCCAAATTACCTTTTGGGCCAGATTTACAGTACCAACAGCTTGTTTATTTGTAATTATTAAAATATTTGTATTATTTAAAATAACTGTTTTCTATTTAAATATATATTGAAATGTAATGTATTCCTGTGATTTCAAGCTGAATTTTTAGCATCATTACTCTAGTCACATGATCTTTCAGAAATCATTATGATATTCTGATTTGCTGCTCAAAAACATTATTTTTTATTATTATGTTGAAAACAGCATAATTCCAGGTTTCTTTGATAAAAACAAAAGTTCAGAAGAACAACATTTATCTGAAAAATGAATATTTTTTAACATTACAAATGTCTTTATCATCGCTTTTGATCAATTTAAAGCATCTTGCTAAATAAAAGTATTCATTTCTATAATTTCTTTCCCAAAAACATAAATACATTATACTGAGTCCAAGCTTAAATGGTATTTGGTATAATGTTACAAAAGCTTTTTTATTTCAGATAAATGCTGATCTTTGGATCTTTCTATTCGTCAAAGAATCCTGAAAAAAAAACTCACTCAACTGTTTTAAATAATAATAATAATAATAATAATAATAATAATAATAATAATAATAATAATAATAATAATAATAATAATAATAAAATGTTTCTTGAATAGCATATCAGCATATTAGAATGATTTCTGGATGATCATGTGACACTGAAGACTGAAGTAATGATGTAGAAATTTTTGCTTTGATCTCAGGAATAAATTATGTTTTAAAATATATTAAATAGAAAAGAGTTATTTTAAATAGTAAAAATATTTCAGAATTGTACTGTTTTTGCTGTACTTTTGATCAAATAAAATGCAGGCTTGGTGAGCAGAAGAGACTTCTTAAAAAAAAAAAAAAAAAAAAAAAAAAGTAAAAATCTTTTGATTGATAGTGTATATCCTAAGTTAGTTATTCTTATACGTTTCCAAGCATTACATCAGCCTTTAGAAACCTCAAAATGACTTTTTGTATTTTATTAGTAATTTATTTAGACTACAGTGTTGAATTTTAATATCAGCTATAACTTTATAAAATAATTATCAGCTTATCATTATCAACCAGAATTTTAATATCAGTGGATGCCTTAATTCACTGAATCCACTGAAAGAAACATATACTTCTAGCAGATTTCCTGCAAGTTATCCGTTTTTGAAAGTTTCCAGTCATTACCTCAGCCCGTGCATCCTTTAAGAAAGTGCATGTAGCCTCCATGCAGTGAGAAATGCGGGATACTCTACGATACAGGCTGTATCTTTCAAAGCAAGCCTGCTCTAGGTACGCCACGGCTGATTCATGGATGAGAGGATATGCCACACTAAAGGATGAATCAAGACACATGAGGAAAATGGCAGCCACTGTACTTTCCGGAAGGTTATCCCCAGCCTGTTTGTAAAGACATCATACATAAGGTAAGCACACACATATGTGTACTAAACAAGCACACACTAATGAATTTGTCTGTAATTACAGTGCTGTCCTTAGGTCTACAGCTTAACTGAACAATTGACCCTTTCACAGCGACTTCTGGTGCGTTTCACACTCTCATTTGTTTTAATAATGACCATGAAGGACACGGCCATATGTCCATTCAGCAACGGTGGCACGGCTTATTAATGTCTAAGAATGGCACAGCCATATGCTCACTCACCTTCTCCACAGGTAACAAGGTTTGCAGGAGACGTATTGTGAAAATGCCAGTGCCCGTGAAGACCATTCGGTGGTGGATCAAAGACGTTTCTGGCTGTTCAGAGGAAGTCATGCCATGGTGGTAGCACATAACGTCTCCCAATGTCTCTATACATGCCTGTAATTTCTCCCTCTTTAAGGAGACAAAAAAAAAACATAAGTACTGAGAGACTTGCTGATCTCATGTCATTTTATTGCCAGCAGGGGGCAGCAAGAGTCCTGTGCATTTCAAAGAAAGTTTTCAGATGACAGCAGTTTTTTAAGATAAAACGCCATGAGCGTGCATTAAAGATCAATGAGGGAAAGAAGCATGCCGTGAAATATACATAATCATATGCGGCGGGGAACGTTCTCCTAGGTGTGCACACACACTAAGCACAATGGGTTCGTTGAAAAAGATTTCTACGGGCAAATAAACATCATTGGATGAGACAAATTTGCAAATCAGTGTGATACGACCTACATAATCCTTGATATGCGTATAACGCAATGCATTGATGTAATTTTATGTTAAATACTCATACACTGAATGGAACAAAGTCAGTTTTGCATAATGAAAATGCTGAAACTTTTACAATAAGGTTGTTAACGTTACATTTCTTAACCATGATTGAATATCAACATGTACTAGCATATGTTAAGATTGGTTTATGCATTATGATATGCATTAAGTATATGCTTTTTGGGTAACACTGACCAGGACTCTATGAAAGAAGAGATATTATATCTCAATGGGCCCTTCTTGGTTAAATAAATTGAATCACAACAAATAAATTAAACATTTTAACAGTGCGGCTCATTACATTAACATTAGTTGATGCATTAGGTCTCATGAACTAATAAAAACAACAATTAAGCAGAATTTATTAATCTAGGTTAACTTATAAATTTAGTATTTTTTTATTGTTAATTAATGTTCATTCATAATACATTAACTAATGTTAATTTATACAATCTGAAATGTATTGCATTAACATTAAGCAAGATTAATAAATTCTCTTTATTAAAGGGATAGTTCACCCAAAAATTTAAATTCTGTTATTAATTTCTCTCCTTCATGTTGTTCCAAACCTGTAAGACCTTCATCTTCAGAACACAAATGAAGATTTTTATTTTTTTTTGAAAACCAAGACTTTAAACAATACTTTTTGTGCGTAAAACAAAAATGGAAGCAAGTAATTAATGTCTGAATTTTTTTTATTTTTGGGTGAACTGTCTCTTTAACTAATGCTATTGAATAGAACCATATTGAAATGAGTTACAGCTTATTGTAAAGTCTTACTGAATTTCATTAAACCAATACAGATGTTTTAGAAAAAACCTCAATTTGTGTTTAGAAGATGAATGAAGGTCTTACGGGTTTGAAACGACATTAAAGTGAGTAACTAATGTCTGAATTTTCATTTTTGGGTGAACTATCCCTTTAACTAATGCTATTGAATAGAGCCATATTGAAACGGGTTACAGCTTATTGTACAGTCTAACCGCATTTCATCAAACCAATAGAAATGTTTTAGATGGAAATAGCCAATGTATTGACTTCTAAGTGGAGAAACTAGGCTAAAAAACAACGGCCGTGCCATGACTGATCTGCACTCATAGTTTACCTTCAGAGCAAAAATTAAGATATTTTTTATGAAATCCAAGAGCTTTTGACACTTTTAAGAATACTTTGTGCGCAAAACAAAAATAAAATGACTTTAACAATTTCTTCCCTTCCTTGTCAGTGTTCCTGCCTGGTCAGCATTAATGAGAGTCCAACAACGAAAGAAAAAAAAAAGAAAAAAACAACTTAATTTGTGTTTAGAAAATGAACGAAGGTCTTACGGGTTTGGAACGACATGAAAGTGTGTAACTAATGTCTGAATTTTCATTTTTGGGTGAACTGTTCCTTTAACTAATGCTATTGAATAGAACCATATTGAAATGGGTTACAGCTTATTGTACAGTCTAACCGCATTTTATTAAACCAATACAAATGTTTTAGGAAAAAAAAAATCTCAATTTGTGTTTAGAAAACGAACGAAGGTCTTACGGGTTTGGACCAACATGAAAGTGAGTAACTAACGTCTGAATTTTCATTTTTGGGTGAACTATCCCTTTAACTAATGCTATTGAATAGAGCAATATTGAAATGAGTCACAGCTTATTGCAAAGTCTTACTGTATTTTATTAAACCAATTCAATGTATTGAGTTGTCAGGAGCAAACAGGGACCTCTAAGTGGAGAAACTGGGCTAAAAAACAACGGTCATGCCATGACTGATCTGCGCTGATAGCTTAACGTCCTACAATGACCATCTGTCCCTCAGAGTAAGTGAAGTGGGTGAGACGGAGCAGCGACAGGTGTGTGTTTGTATGCACTAATGCAGACATCAGCCTCATGGCTATGGATCTGCACCGTGGAGGAGGGTTGTTGAAGACACTTGCCAGCTCTGTCGCAGTCAGGCTGTGCTCGTCCCACACCTCGGGGGCTACGCTGTCTCCCAGCAGCCCCTGTGCCTCTGCCAGCAGCTCTAGCACCCGTTGGAAAACCTTCAGGCTCTCTGAGAGGGCGGGGATGAGGTAAAAAAAAATATGATGAGCGATGGAAGCACACGTGTGAGGGGAACGGCAGCAGCTGTAGCCGCGTTTGAAACAGGAAAGAGTGTTTAAGAGGACTCTCACCTGTCCTGATGAGAGGGAGAGCGTGCTCCACGGCCGCCACGGCGAATCTAGCCAGGCTCCACTGCTGCAGCTGCAGCTCCAGTGAGTCCTCCGCTTCCATCTCCGGGGGGAGCTCCGGGTGGGGCTGCGGGAGGGGAGACTGTTGGGCTGGCCTGGGGGGAGCCCCTCTCTGACTGCTGCTACCGCTGTACCGCGCAAATCAAAAAGAATTCTTAATTATTAAGAACATAAATGGTTGTGAGCAACATAAAAAAATTAAAAGATTTTCAAAGGTGGTGACAAATACTTTTGCTATATATAGTTCGCATTTTCTCCAACATAAACCTAAATTTAGTAATTGTAGCCTTTAAAAGCCATATTGCATACTTTTTTAGTGCTGGGAAACGATTAATTATGATTAATTGTATCCAAAATAAAAGTAAAAAATAAAAGTTTTTGTGTGCATAATATGTGTGTGTTTGTGTACTGTGTATATTTATTATGTGTGTGTGTGTGTGTATATATATATATATATATATATATATATATATATACACACACACACACACACACACACATATATATATAAAATATATTTATATATAATATAAACTATATGAATATAAAAAATATATACATGTAAATATTTTCAAAATATATACTGTATGTGTGTGTCTTTATATATACACATTATAAATATATACAGTACACACACATATATTATGTACACAAATTTATTTTATTTTGGATGCGATTACTTGTGATTAACCGTTGCCCAGCACAATTTTTTTTTAACATTTTAAGTCAAATGTTTGGGGTGAGTATAATTTTTTTAATGGTTGCACTTATCTGATCAATAAAAGACAATAATATTGTGCAATATTATTATAATTTAAAAGAGCGTTTTTTTTTTTTCATTTTAATATATATTTTTTTTAAATGTAATTTATTCCTGTGATGGCAAAGCTGAATTTTCAGCAGCGATTACTCAAGTTTAGTTTTACATGATCTTTTAGAAATTATTTTAATATGCCAATTTAGTGCTTCAGATACATGTTTTTTATATTATCAAAGCTAAAAAAATAAAACAGTGCTCCTTAATTTTTTGTGCAAACCATTTTTGTAACAATGTAAAAGTCTTTAAGACCACAGTTGATCAATTTAATGCATCCTTGATGAAATAAAGGACTAATTTCTTTAATTTATTAAAACTTCTAACCCTTTCTAACCCTAAAGGTTGAATAGTAGTCCACTTTTTGTAAAAATAAATATATTTCAGCATGTTTAGCATGACTTTTTTCACCCTCTCTAAACCCTTTAAAATAAATGCGCAGTTTTTGATATTGTACCTTCAAGATTTCAAAAGTGTAATTTGTTAACATTAATGTATTAATTAACATGAACAAACAATGAACATTTATTTATTACTCTTTGTTAATTTTATGTAATAAAAATACAAGCCGTTCCTTGTTTGTTCGTGTTAGTTCACAGTGAATCAACTAATGTTAACAAACATAACTTGTGATTTTAATAACGCATTAGTAAAAGCTAAAAATAACATTAAGATTAATAAATGCTGCTGAAGTATTGTTCATTCTTAGTTCAAATTAACTAATGAACCTTATTGTAAAGTGTTACCGATTGTTTTATTATGGATGCACTTATCTGGTCAAAAAACAGCAATATTGTGAAAAAAATTATTATAATTTACAAGAACTGTTTTCTATTTAAATATATTTTAAAATGTAATTTATTCCTGTGATGGCAAAGCTGAATTTTTAGCAGCGATTACTTAAGTTTTCAGTGTCACAATCTTTTAGAAATCATTTTAATATGCTGATTTGGTGCTTTAGATACATGTTTTTTTTATATCATCAAAGCTGAAAATAGAAAACAGTGCCACTTAATTTTTTTGTGGAAACTGTGATATATTTTTGCAATTATCTTAAATTTACCAAAATTTTTGGTAACAATGTAAAAAGTCTTTAATGTCACACTTGACAAATTTAATGCATCCTTGCTGAATAAAAGTACCTTATATAAAAAAGTAACTTGTGTATATATATATATATATATAAAAATCATACTAACCCTAAAAGTTGGATAGTAGTCATTTTTTGTAAAAAATATAAATATTTCAGCATGTTTAGCATGACTATTTTCCACCCTTCTCTAAACCCCCCTAAATTAAATGTGCTGTTTTTGATACTGTACCTTTAAGATTTCAACAGTGTCATTTGTGAACGAACAATGAACAATACATTTATTAGTCTTTAGTAATGTTAGTTAATAAAAATACTGTTGTTCATTGTGTATGTTAGTTCACAGTGCATTAACTAATGTTAACAAACACAACTTGTGATTTTAATAATGCATTAGTAAATGCTGACAATTAACATTAACTAAGATTAGTAAATGACCAAGATTTCTATATGTAAATTACCTATAAAGAAGTTTTTTTTAAATAATAGTTAAAATACATACAAAAAATAATTGTATATCCAAAAAATAATGTTTAACCAATTAATTATTTAACAGCTTATCATAACCAGAACCAAAAAAAAACAAACAAAAAAAAACACTTTTCCAGGCCTGGAAACACTCAAGAAAAATCCTGTTTTCTATTTTAATTTAAAGATAGAGAACAAAGCTTATTGAGCACCTAGAAGAGGCAGCATCTCCATCCTGGCCATCCCCACTTAGCCGCTGACCAGGTCTGCCCACCACAGAGGGTCTGGGGGACATTTCCTCTGGAGACGAGACCCCAGACCGTTGGGTAGCCCTTGCCTCCTGAGGGTAGGAGATAGACGAGTTCTGAGAAACAGGGTCTTAAGGAGTGAAATAACAAGACAAGATATTAATTCAGCGTTTAGTAAATTCTTAAACTTCAAAAACCTTTACCACTTTTAAATGCACATTTAGAAGAAGAGCTGAACAATAACTAGTTAAAAGTTTGGGGTCAGTAAGATTTTTTTTCTTAAGAAAATGGTGCGGCAGACATTCTAATGTACACTAACAGTCAAAAGTTTTTGAACAGTACAATTGTTTAATGTTTTTTTAAAGAAGTCTCTTCTGCTCACCAAGCCAGAATTTATCTAGTCCAAAATACAGCAAAAACAGTACAATTTGAATTATGTTTACTATTTAAAATAACTGCTTTCTATTTGAATTTATTTTAAAATGTAATTTATTTCTGTGATAAAAGCTACATTTTCGGCATCATTACTCAGGTCTTCAATGTTACATTATCTCTCAGAAATAATTTGAATATGCTGGTTTACTGTTCAAGAAACATTTTTTATTATTATTATCATCAATATTTAAAACAGTTGAGTACACTTGTTTTCAGGATTCTTTGATGAATAGAAAGATCCAAAGATCAGCACGTATCTGAAATCAAAAGCTTTTGTAACATTATACACTATACCATTAAAAAAAAAGTCAGTGTATTTTTCTTTTTTGGAAATGATTTGGGAAATTATAGAAATGAATACTTTTATTTAGCAAGGAGGTTTTAAATTGATCAAAAGTGATAAGGACAAAAGATTTCGGTTTCAGATAAATTCTGTTCTTCTGAAATTGCTATTCAAAGAAACCTGAAAAAAAATTATACTCAGCTGTTTTCAACATAATAATAATAATAAATGTTTTTTGAGCAGTAAATCAGAATATTAGAATGATTTCTCAAGGATCATGTGAGCAATGATGCTAAAAATTCAGCTTTGAAATCAAAGGAATAAATAACATTTTTACATATATTCAAATAGAAAACAGTTATTTTAAATAGTACAAATATTTCTGTGTATTACTGTTTTTGCAAAAGCAAAAGAGCAGAAGAGACTTCTTTAAAAAAAACATAAAAAAATCTTCCTATTCAAAAACTTTTGACTTGTAAAGTAGAACCCGGATGTGCTGTGCCTTGTTTACAAGTAGAGGAATGCACACAAAAGAGAAGACATTACTGAATAAAGTCGTTATTTTTGTTTTCTTTGCTTTGCTTTATAAAATTACGGTTGAACCACTGATGCAACATGGACTCTTTAAACAACAGTAGTTGAGTTGCTGTCTATGCAGGGTCAGAAAGCTCTCCGATTTCATCAAAAATATCTTAATTTGTGTTCTGAAGATAAACAAAGGTCTTACAGGTTTGGAACAACATGAGAGTGAATAATTAATGGCAGAATTTAATTTTAGGGTGAACTAAAGTTAAAAGTTAATATGCCAGTGCATCTAAAAAGTCTTTCTGACTTTCAGAACGCTACAAAAATCTAAAAATAACATGAGCGAACGTTAGCATATTTATAATAGATGGTGTTTGGTACCTTGCTTGGCTGAGCAAAAGCTTGGATCTCTGTAGAAATGTAGGCGGCTCCTCAAGTTCCTGCAAAGCTGTTCCAGACAGGCCAATGCCTGAAACGTCAGGTAGCTGACATCACCGTCAACATTCAGACCGAGAAGTGACAGCAGACTCTAGAGGGGGAAAACAGCAATATATGAAAACAGAAGTTGATGTTGTCTTGTAAACCTACAAGAACATGTTCAGAATTGTTATAACATTACGACGCAAGTGCTGATCTAAATGCTGCAAGTGTTTTAAGGGAAGTGATTCTACATTCAATTAGGCACTAAATAAAAAGGCCACCTGATACTGACTTTTAACTTGTGTAATTTGTACCAATTTAAAACTCACTGCCCCTCCAGTGGTACCAAAGCAATGCCGATGAATCAGGTTGATTCAATAAACCTAATTGAACTGATCACTCCAGAGTCAGAATCAGTGGCACCTTCAATTTTTAAACAATTATACAAAAGATCAAGAGCATTAAGAAGCAAAACGAATGCTTCCAAAACGCTTTATTCTAGCACAACAAAACAATAAATCATTTTTATTAATACAGCTGTAGCTTTTTGACAGAAATACAGCAATGCTTGGTCGCTTGGTTTTAAATGCCTGTACTAAATCGGCTAGTGTTAGCTTGCCAGATAATTACCACGGTACAGTCCTAGACATAAGACACGATTTGCTGCTGTCATTCCAATACTTTCCAGACTTGAACGTATTGTACAGCCAATCAGATTCTGTGGCATTCAATTATAGAATGGAACGGGGATTACGGAGCCTGCAATATCACTTTCATCACTGTCACTCAACTTCTGAAGCTCCCATCAGGGGTTAAAATAACTGACTGAAATGAAATTTAAATCTTACTTGAACTGTACTTGGCCTTTGCAGGAATATTTCGGCGGGGAAGTCTTGCATGATGACGTCACGAAGCAGCTCGCAGGTGGTTCGTACTAAATTGTGATTGTCGATTCTAAGGGAACTAAAGATTGAACAAGCAAAAGGTCATTTTGGCAATAAGACGTATGTAAGAGAGTAAGAGTGTTAAAATTACTCCAAGCAGAGGGTACAAATACCTTTCATTTGATGACAATATGTGTCGATCTGTTGGGTTCAAGGACAGCCATGGAAAAACAGAGAACTTCAAGCATCTTACAGAAGTACTTACTGCAGGGTGAGGAAATATGAAGACTTTAGTGTCAAACTTGAAACAAAGGCAACAATATGTTTATACACTAATAAGAAAATGTTGTCATTATTTTTGGGTGCAATAGCTCAAGTTTGCTGATAATGTACGTGTTTTATGCATGGCAAACCTTTTTGTGATGTGTAAACAACTGTTAAGCATGAAAATGTTTTTTTTTCCGTGACAAAAACCTATGGAAGCCCATTTCCACCACTAAACAAAAAATAAAAAAGGTAATTGGAACGTTTTCTCACAATTCTGCCTTTTTTACTCGCAACTGGAAGCTTACATCCCACAGTTCTGACTTTTTTCTCAGAATTGCATGATATAAACTCGCAATTCTGAGAAAAAGAGTTTATATCTCACAATTTTCCTTGACTTCTTTTCTTGCAATTCTGACCATTTTCGTAGAATTTTTTCACAAAAAAAAGTCAGAATTGTAAGTTTATATCTTTATAACACGTAATTGTAAGTTTATATTCTGACTTTTTAACTCACAATTTGAGTTATCTCAATTGTAAGAAAAAAAGAACTGCGAGTTTGTATCATGCAATTCTGAGAAAGGGAAAAAAAGCCTTTTTATCAGAATTGCATGATATAAGCTCGCAGTTTACATCTCGTAATTCTGACTTTAACTCGCAACTGCAAGTTTATACTTTTTTTTTACCTTTACTTGCAATTCTGACTTTTTTCCTCGGAATTGTGACAGGGCTCGCAAAATCGCTAGCCCGACGTCCCGGGGCTATTGTGTTTTCCAGTCGGGCTACCAAAATGTGTCACTGGGCTGCCCGACGGGCTATCATAAAGTTGACGGCTCCTGCATGTCCTTAAAAACCCCTCAATTTAGTTGTATCAAATTTAAGGCCATAAAAAGTTTTAAATATGTTAAATAGTATAAGAAAATTCTTAATTATAATTTAGGAGGTCTTACATTTGGGGACGGAAAGACGAGAATCGCGATAGGGCTGGATTAAACTTCAAAAGGCAATGATGTCATTGAATAAATATGCACGCTGCACGTTTCAATGTCAAAACGCGGACTGATTTCTTTATATGAATTTATCTGAGGGGAACCGACTGTCCATTGCACAGGACTAAGACCATTGCAGTAAAAGAGAACGCGGACGCTGTTTTTTGTTTGTTTGTTTTTACCGCTGCCGCACACACCTGAGGCGAGCACGCGCACAGAGAGAGAGAGGCGCAATTCAGACGATTCACAGATTGATTCCTCTTTAACTTAACTTTGTTATGTGTGTTTCCATTCAAAGAGATGTTTAAATACCCGTTTTGGTATTCTGGTAAACACAGTCGGTTATGTCTTCAGTGAACCGAAACAGCTGAGAAAGAGATGCGTGCCAGTATTCGGTTCGTGCATTTGGCCTTAAAGAGACAGCATCCTATAAATACCTGCATTGAGAAGCACTAGTTATTTTGCAATAAATTATTAAATGTCTGCACCTGAATACTAGTGTTATTGATTTTATTAGTAACTTTATGCTGTATTGATCTACACATGTCATTTGTGTAATTGTTGTTTTGTGACTTTATTAGTTCAGCTAGTAGTTTTTGCTGTGGATTAGAAGTACTTAAAGCATTCAGTAATTATTAAAAAACAAACTCTTTTGGTTTTGTTTGTTTTTTGCTAATCCGAAAAATTGATTCCAATCCTACTCATACTGTTCATTTTACTTGTGCAGCTCTTAAAATGGGTAATAAATTGCCTTAAATCGATATTTAAAAATTCTGCAGATACACTAAATAGTGAAATAAAATTCATTCCTTGATATTTGTTTGTATTTGTGTATTGAAAACATTTTTCATTGACATTTACCCCCAGTTTCACAGACAAGGCTTAAAACTAGTCCTAGATTAAATGTAAATCTGAGCTGTTTCAACTGAAAGAAACTTGGACTGACTGATCTTAAAATATATCAGTGCCTTTGTTTTGTCTCCAGATGCACACCAGTAGGCCTATAGTTTCTTTTCTAAGTCACGGTTATAAAAATTACTTAAATGTCCTAATCCTGGTTTAGGCTAAACCCCATCTAAAAAACCGGGCCTTAGACTCCTATCTGATTTTCTATATTAAAAAGAAAAAATATATGTATATATTTTTTATTTGGGCTAGTTAAATTATTTTCGGGCTACCAAAATCTGAAGAGTACCTGCCCGAAGGGCTACCAGAGATTTTGAAATTTTGCGAGCCCTGTGTGACATACATACTGTACTCGCTATTCTGACTTTATAACATGCAATTGCAAGTTTATATCTTGCAATTCTGACTTGCAAGTTTATACTTTTTTTTTTACTTTTGTCTTGCAATTGTGACTCTTTTTTTCTCAGAATTGTGACATATATATGACAAAAATTTATATCTCGCAATTCTCACTTTATATAACTTGCACATGCAAGTTTAGATTTTCCTTGACTTTTTTTCTTGCAATTCTGACCATTTTCTTAGAATTTTTACAAATAAACTCACAACTGCAAACTAGCAATTCTAAAAAAAAAAAAAAAAAAAAAAAAAAAAATATCGGTCAGTTTATATCTTGCAATTCTGACTTTATATCTCAAAATTTGCAACTTTTTTACTCAGAACTGCGAGCTTATATCTCACAATTCTGACTTTATAACATGCAACTGTGAGTTTATATCTCAATTGTGATAAAAAAGTCAGAACTGCGAGTTTGTATCATGCAGTTGTAGGAAAGAAATTCAGAATTGAGAGATGTAAACTCACAATTGCGAGAAAAAAATATATAATGTGAGATAAGTCGCAATTACTTCTTTTAATTTTTTAAAACAAGCTTGCACAGAAACCTGAAAAAAAGAAAGTATATCAATCTCCAAAAAAATAATAATAATAATAATAATTAAGCAGCACTGTTTTCAACATTTCTTCAGCACCAATCAGCATATTACAATGATTTCTGAAGGATCGTGTGACTCTGAAAACTGGAGTTATGTTTTTAAATACATAAATATGTCAGCAATATTGTATAGCTAGGTAAGATTAGGCTTTGAATAATTTGTGACAGTCTTACGAGCATCAAATAGAATGGCTGCAATTTATAAAAATAAAATACACCACCATTCAAAATTTTGGGTCAGTAAGATTTATCAAGGTTTCAACAAGGTTGCATTTAATAATTACATAAATGACTTAAATGCAGGTTGCTGTTTTTTTTTTTTTTAATAAAAAAAGGCAATTGCGACTTGTTATCTCACAATTCTGACTTTTTTTCTCAGCATTGCGTAATACAAACTCGCAATTTTGACTTTTTTTCTCAGAACTGCATGATATAAACTCGCAATTTATATCTCGCAATTCAGACTTTATAACTCGCAATTGCAAGTTTATACTGTTTTTTTTTTCCTCGCAAATCTGGGAAAAAAAGTTATGAGTAAATATTTTGTGTATTTTTCTCAGAATTGCATGATATAATCTGAGTTTATATCTCACAGTTCTGACTTTATAACTCGCAGTTGCAAGTTTATACTGTTTTTTCCCTCGCAGTTCTGACTTTTTTCTCAGAATTGTGACAACTTTGCAATTGCATGTTATAGTCACAATTGTGAGATATAAACTCGCAATTCTAAGAGAAAAAAGTCAAAACTGACCTTTTCCCACAATAGAGATATAAACTCACAATTGCGAGTTAAAAAGTCAGAACTGCAAGATATAGTCTCAATTCTGAGAAAAAATAATTGCAACTTTTTAGCTCGCAATTGTGAGTTTATATCTCAATTGTGAGAAAAAAAAATGTCAGCATTGTGTGTTTGCATCATGCAATTCTATAAACTCGCAATCAGGAGAAAAAAAATCAGAATTGCGAAATAAAGTCACAATTAGCTTTTTAAAAAAAAATTTAACTCAGAAACGGGCTTCCATAGAAACCTGAAAAATTTTTGCACAAAGTTAAAAAACTATGAACCAACACTGTTTGCAACATTTCTTCAGCATTTCTGAAAGATCATGTGACTCTGAAAACTGGAGTTATGGCTGCTGAAAATTTAGCATGCTCATCACAGGAATAAATTATACATAATAAATACATTTTAAAATAGAAAACTTATTTTCAAAAGGTAATAATATATTACAATATTACTGTTTCAACTGTATTTTTGATCAAATAAATACAGCCTTGGTGAGCTGTATATAAATTATATCTTTTTGACAAACATTTAAAAAAAAATATTAGTACACAAATGTGACCCTGGACCACAAAACCAGTCTTAAGTTGCTGGGGTATATTTGTAGCAATAGCCGAAAATACATGTATGGGTAAAAATTATTGATTTTTCGGTAACACTTTACAATAAGGTTCATTAGTTAACATTAGTTAACCACATTAGTTAACATGAACTAATAATGAACTGCACTTATACAGCATTTATTAATCTGTGTTAATGTTAATTTCAACATTTACTAATACATTATTAAATTTTTGTTAACATTAGTTAATGCAGTGTGAACTAACATGAACAAACAATGAACAACTGTATTTCCGTTAACTAATGTTAATGAAGATTAGTAAATACAGTAACAAATGTATTGCTCATGGTTAGTTCATGTTAGTTAATACATTAACTAATGTTTAACTAATGAACCTTATTGTAAAGTGTTACCGATTTTTCTTTTACGCCAAAAATCATTAGGAAATTAAGTAAAGATCATGTTCCATGAAGATTTTTTGGAAAATTCCTACTATAAATATATCAAAATGTAATTTTTGATTAGTAATATGCATTGTTAAGAACTTAATTTGGACAACTTTAAAGGTGATTTTCTCAATATTTTGATTTTTTTGCACCCTCAGATTCCAGATTTTCAAATAGATGTATCTCGGCCAAATATTGTCCTATCCTAACAAACCATATATCAATAGAAAGCTTATTTATTGAGCTTTCATATGCTGTATACATCTCAGTTTTGTAAAATTTAACCTTATGACTGGTTTTGTGGTCCAGGGTCACAAATCTGCACCACTGCCCCAACCTTTCCAGAATCAAAAAATACTTGCTGTCGAGTCTTTACAATTCTTATCAGTGTTGATATTAGATTATTTAACACATACATTCCACAGTGATCCATTTTACAGATTTAATGAGTTTAAGTTCTCCCTGAAAGTTAGTTAAGAAAAAGTAATTTGATGTTGATGTCACCTACATGATACTCTGGGGGTGGGAGCATCTGTCTGCTTGGGTTTACTGCACTGGAAATATCCCCTAGCCGACGAGTCGTCGTCTTCTGAGAACACAAAAGCAGCTGCGGTTGAAAAGCGAATAAGGACCAGCACTTTCATGCTCTCCTCTGCCTTGAATCAGACAGTCTACTCATGTTCATTCCGGAGCTGCTGTCAGACAGCTATTCAAACAGGACTATGTGGCAACCTTGACATTGGTTATAATGGCATCGATATCTACAGTAATCTGCAGAACAGACGGATATAAAATCAATGTAATGTTTTTATACCTGTCTGCAGCGAGGGAACAGAGTGTGGCTCGTAGGAGGTCGTGGGCGGACAACTAGGCAGGGCCTCTGGGAGGTGGAAGAGCTGATCGAAGATGCCGTCTACGATTGTTCGGAGGCGAAGATCCACATTAGGCGAGAGCTGTGTTAGGAATTCGACAGCCCCAACCTCCCGCAGCATTTGGGCTCCGGTTGTGTGCTTTGACACGGTACAGAAACCAAAATTAGATACTACTCAAAACATGCCATCTAGTAGAATAATCTGCCGGGATCTTTCTGTGGATACTGACATCCACTTGCACTATTTTCCCCTCATGATCTGATTGGTAATGAATAGTGCCACTGCAGAGAAGCCCATTAAAATATCACTTCCTGTCATTGAGAACATCTAAGTGCAGCCTGGCAATATAAAGACACTCAATTCTGCACATTCACAATTTTGCATACATTCTGTACATTATAAATACCTTGGACAATGTGCTGATCAACTCCAGAACTTCCTCCTGCATTGGAACCTCTGGAAAATTAAACCATTCCAGGAGGAAGACAAATAGCATCCTTTCTTGGACCAGATCAGGTATGGCGATGAGACCATGATCCAGTTTGCTTCTGATATTTTTAAGAGACCGAACTCGGATTTCCACTAAAGAATGTCCTTATAGAGAAAAATAAAACATTTTAAACAACCAGTCGAAAGTTTTTGAACAGTACGATTTATAATGTTTTTAAAGAATTCTCTTTTGCTCACCAAGCCTGCATTTATTTTATTCAAGGTACAACGGTACAATTGTGAAATATTTTTACTATTTAAAATAACTGTATTTTATTTGAAAAAAAAAAATAATAATTAAATGTAATTTATTCCCTCTGATTTCAAAGCTGAATTTTTAGCATCATTTTAGCAAAATAAACATATTAAATCTATTCAGAAAAATATCAAAATTTAGTGAGTTTTTGCTTAAAACAAGACACAATAGCTTCCAGTGGGATCAGAAAAAAAATGTTGTTTCCCCTTTTAGTTTTGGTTCTTTTTCTGACCCCACTGGCAGATTTTTTTTCTTGTTTTAAGCATAATTTGCATAACATTGAAACATTTGTGACCCTGGACCACAAAACCAATCATAAGGGTCAATTTTTTTAAATTGAGATTTAAACATCACCTGAAAGCTGAATAATTAAGGTTTTGATTGATTACTTCAGTCACATGACCCTTCAGAAATCATTCTGATATTTTGATTTGCTGCTTTTAATTATTATATTGAAAACAGCTAAGGAGATTTTTTTCATGTTTTTTTGATGATTAAACTGAAATAGAAATCTTTTGCAATATTCTAAATGGATCTATTATAATTTTTAATCAATTTAAAGCATCCTTGCAAAATAGAAAAGTATTCATTTCTATAATTTATTTCCCAAAAAAAATGAGTGAATGAATAAATAAATAAATGACACTGACTCCAAGTTTTTGAATGGTTTAGTGTATAATGTTACAAAAGCTTTTTATTTCAGATAAATGCTGATCTTCTAAATGTTCTATTCATCAAAGAATCCTGAAAACAAGTGTACTCAACTGTTTTAAATATTGATAATAATAATTTAAAAAAATGTTTCTTAAACAGCAAATCAGCATATTAGAATGATTTCTGAAGGATCATGTGACACTGAAGACTGGAGTAATGATGCTGAAAATTTAGGTTTGATCGCAGAAATAAATTACATTTTATAATTAATTAAAATAAAAAGCAGGTATTTTAAAAAGTAAAAATATTTCACAATATTAGTGCTTTTGAGTACTTTGGATCAAATAAATTCAGACTTGATGAGCAGAAGAGATTCTATTTAAAAAAACATTAAAAATCTTAGTAGTGCATGATACAGTATAATGCAATGCAATTTACACACTATACAAGTATTTTTGTATATTTTTTCAAGTACAAATATTTAAACTTCCATGAGTGATGGTTCACCCAAAAACTAATTAAAGAAGTAAAGATATTTTGCAGAATGTTGGCAACCAATCAGTTGATGGTAGCCACTGACTTCCATAGTATTTTTTCCATACTGTGGAAGTTAATGACTACCGTCAACTTTGGTTGGGCTGCCAAAGTTATTTCAAATATTTTCTTTTGTGTTCAACAAATGATTCATTCAAATTCTTACAAGTTTGGAATAACTTAAGGATGAGTAATCAACAAAATGTAAATTTTTGGGTGAACTTTCCCTTCAAATCAAGATAAATTTACTTGAGAAGCAAAATTACCTTAAAATAAACATATTAAGTCTTTACTGAAAAACGTAGCAAAATTAAGTTTTTGCTTAAAACAAGACCAAATATCTCCTGGCAGGATCAGAAAAAAAATGTTGCTTCCCCTTTTAATTTTGGTTCTTTTTCTGACACTGGCAGATTTTTCATTTTTATTTTTTCTTGTTTTAAGCATAAACTTGCCTAAATTTAAAACATTTGTGACCTTGGACCACAAAACCCATCATAAGGGTCAAGGTTTGGAAATTGAGATTTATACATCACCTGAGAGCTGAATAAATAAGCTTTTCATTGTTAGGATAGGACAATATTTGGTTGAGATACTATTTGAAAATCTGGAATCTGAGGGTGCAAAAAAAATCTAAATACTGAGAAAATCGCCTTTAAAGTTGTCCACCTGTTGTTCTTAGCAATCCATATTACTAATAAAAAAATGAGTTTTGACATACATGACCATTACTTAATATTCTAATGATTTTTGTCATAAAAGAAAATCGATAATGTTTTTGACTATTACTACAAATATATTTTGTGGTCCAGGGTCACTTTTTTTCAGAAAACAAGACTTAAAATCTTAAACCATTTTGTAATATAAGTAAATGTATATCCAATAACGTTTAAATCTTTGTACAGTAAAACTCATAAGCAAATAAATCATTTTTGCACCGTATGCAAAGCAGGCTAATGCATTTTCATGATACCACAACACAGATTGCAGTTCAACACAGCTGAAAGGCTGCAAAGCTGCAGATGGACGTTATTATCACAAACTAAAGCCAACAAAGAAAAGTTTGACAGGTCCGTGTGTGAGCTGCTATGAAAACGCACCACAACAACATATTAGCCTTTGTATGACTTCAACAAACTAAAAACATACTTTTTACAAGATACAACAACAATAATAGCACGACTGGTAATTATGCATACATGTTTATACTAAATAACTGATCATAACATACAGCTTCCCTTCTGTTTAGCTTATCAGGCTACTTCAAAACTAGCTGTTTGTTGTTTAACACTCAAAACGCCGACTGTCTCTCTTGTAAAGCGTCTTACCGATCTTCTTTATGAGGGATGATAACTCCATAGCGGTTTATCCCACAGGTAGAAAACAAAACAGACTACATTTACTGTAGAGCAACGGCGGTTTTCGGTTAAACGTCACATCCTTGTCACTACTGGCAGCGTCGCGGGTCTGTTTTCAACTAGCGCGCCACTGTCAGGCACTTCCGGTATATGTCAGATATGCGTGAGAGGCCTTGCGGGTCTTCACATTTCACAACAGGTTGAAACAAACATGTATTTTGGAAAATACAAAGAATATAAATAAATAAATAATTAATTCTGTACATAATTGATCTGAATGCCCCCTTACATTTTTACCATAAAAATACTATTGCTTTACACTTTCTCTGCTGTTGCGAAAGTTAACCCTGCTGAAAAAACCAGCATATGCTGGTTTTTTCAGCAGGGAAGCCAACTACTTTTACATTTTATTTACAACTGTGTCACTTTTATTAGGCTACTAATGTTTTCAGCCTACTAAATGATGACAAGCCTTGTATTAAGTATAGCTGCCATTGTAAAATAACAGTAATACTAATACAAATAAATAATACTCAGTGAAAGAAGGTGCTTAACCTTCACATGGTCAGCCTCAGGAAGTCAAACTAAATATTATATGAGCTATTGTATTTTCTATTCATATTTTATGTGGTTTGCAGTTTTTCCAACCCTGTTAGTAAAACTTACATTCAACAGAACAACTTCTTTTGTGCTCTACAGATTAAAACAAAAGTCTTAAAGGAGCACTCCACTTTTTTTGGAAATAGGCTCATTCTCCAACTCCCCTCGAGTTAATAAGTTGAGTTTTACCGTTTTGAAATCCATCCAGCTGTTCTCCTGTTCTGGCGATATCACTTTTAGCATAGCTTAGCATAGATCATTGAATCCTATTAGACCAATAGCATCGCGTTCAAAAATGACCAACGAGTTTCGATATTTTTTCTATTTAAAACTTGACTCTTCTGTAGTTATATCGTGTACTAATACCTGCGAAAAATGTAAAGCTGTGATTTTCCAGGCTGATAAGATTAGGAACTACACTCCCATTCCGGCGCAATAGTCAAGGAAGTTTGCTGCCGTAAAATGGACGCAGCAGGCGGAGTAATATCACGCAGCGACGAAATTAGTTCCCAGCTAGGTTATATTACTGCGCCTGCTTCGGCCATGTTACGGCAGCAAACTTCCTTGACTATTACGCCGGAATGGGAGTGTAGTTCCTAATCTTATCAGCCTGGAAAATCGCAGCTTTACATTTTTCGCCGGTATTAGTACACGATATAACTACAGAAGAGTCAAGTTTTAAATAGGAAAAATATGGAAACTCGTTGGTCATTTTTGAACGCGATGCTTTTGGTCTAATAGGATTCAATGATCTATGCTAAGCTATGCTAAAAGTGATATCACCAGAACAGGAGAACGGCTGAATGGATTTCAAAACGGTAAAACTCAACTTATTAAAGCGATGGTTCGGTGTAGATTTGACTACATTGCTATGCACTCCGAAGCCCATCTAAATGCCCCATCCGAAGTTTTTTTTACCTTAGTCAAACATTGACGGAGATATTCGAGCTTGTCGAATGGCTTGCTACAGCCGTACATGGTACATGTGATGTATCTCGTAAATTGCACCACTAAACGTGCAAGTAATCTTACCAAACTTCTACAGTAGTGTAAATAGGGTATGTATTCACAAAACGCTGCATTGGAAAATTTGTAAGTCCACCATGAGTGTATTAAAACAACTGTTACCCGATCCCTACTAGTCTCAAAAACTACACTTCCCTGGTTTGGGAAAAGCACGTAAAAGTCCACCTACTACGTTGACATGCACACAGACTACTCCGAACCATCGCTTTAACTCGGGGGGAGTTGGAGAATGAGCTTATTTCCAAAAAAAGTGGAGTGTTCCTTTAAAGGTTTAAAAACACACTGGGGTGTGTTAATGATTTTATTTTTGGATAAACTATTCATTTAAAACTAGCTTCTTATAACATTTCTAATAATTTCTTAAGCAGCAAACATTGGATTTGTGCCTTTTATGCTACAAAAAAGTCATGAGATGCAAAAGTGTACTATAAATGTGCATGTTGATCTAACATAAGGAGCATCCACAGTTTTAGAGGACTGGATGACCTACAAGATATATTTTATTGATTTCTTAGGTGGCATTTGTACTGTGACTCTTTTCACTAGCTAGAAATGTCACTGTTCATTACTACACTGATACCATTATAAACCACACTGTTTACACACGAAAAAATAATATCTTTTTAATACAGTGAGATGACAGTGATTTGTTATTTTCCAAACATGTTCAGTAATCTAAACATTTTTGAGGCATCATTGCAAATCCCCCCAGCTTTCCAGCAGCTTTAAAAATATGCGCATATATAGCTGGTATATAGATATATAATGGTGTTCAAAGACGATTTTGCAGGTTATATTTATTTGGTGACTAAGATTTTCACACTCTGGCCGGTGACATATGACAACACAGTAGGATCCTCAAAAGTGATAATTAAAAGACTTGTAGATTTTGATAGATGGCTCAGCAGGCACACATCCTTTTGCTTGAAAATAGTCTATGGATTATAAGTGGTAGATGACAGAGGACAAAGCTGTGAAATTGTGTGATTTTAGAAAGCTGTGATATATATATATTAGTATAAGTTAATGCTGCATTTACATTTAGTTTTCATTAAAAAGACTTATATAACAGACAGATCATGACTGATCTTAATTTAAGAAGGTTTAAAACGTTAAAACTATACAAATTACATACAAATTGTTTATAACAAACACACACACACACACACACACACAAATTTGAATGCTCAAGAGCACATTACGGCCATCCAAGATATACAGTTGAGGTCAAAAGTTTACATACACCTTGCAGAAACTGCAAAATGTTTATTATTTCACCCAAATAGGAGGGATAATACAAAATGCATGTTATTTTTTATTTAGTACTGACCTGAATAATATATTTCACATAAAAGACGTTTATACAGTCCACAAGAAAAAAATAGTTGAATTTATAAAAATGATCCTGCTCAAAAGTTTACATATGCTTGATTCTTAATACTGTGTTGTTTCCTGAATGATAAACAGTTTTTGTTGTTGGTATTGTTGTTTGTTTAGTCATGAGTCTCTTGTTTGTCATAAACAGTTAAACTTCCCACTGTTCTTCAGAAAATTCTTCAGGTCCCACAAATTCTTTGGTTTTTAAGCATTTTTTGTGTGTTTGAACCCTTTCCATCAATGACTATGATTTTAAGATGCGCCTTTCCACACTGAGGACAACTGAGGGACTCATATGCAACTATTACAGAAGGTTCAATGCTCACTGATGCTTCAGAAGGAAACACAATGCATTAAGACCCAGGGGTGAAAACTTTTGAAAAGAATGAAGATGTGTAAATTTTACTTATTTTGCCTAAATTTGAATTCGAAGATCAGGGTAAATGTAACTTATTTTGTCCTCTGGGAAACATGTAAATATCTTCTGTAGCTTCTGAAGGGCAGTAATAAAAAAAAAAAAAAAAAAGATATTTAGGCAAAATAAGAATAATATACACATCTTTATTCTGTTCAAAAGTTTTCACCCCTGTCTCTTAAAGGAGAAGTCCGGTGTGATATTGACCTGAAGTGTAATGAATCATGATACCGAGTGTGAACTTACCGCTAGTTAGCCGATGCTAACAACAGGTTGTCTTTGAGGGTGGCTCGTGCATCGGACTAGCCATGTAAATAAATCACTGTTTTACACCATTTACGAGGCACAAAGTAGCTCCACACTTCATTGGTAGACTTCCAAGGGCCCTGAAATTTAAAACGAGAGATTGAGGACTTTGAAAAGCACTGGTAGTTTATTTACAAGAAGATTTATACAGTTCCTTTAGGAAATTTACCGTTCGCCGCCATCTTGAATTTAGTCACGATAAATCGAGTGACTAGCAGGAAGGAAACTAAACTACTACTTCATAAAACTCAGTAAGCATCATCGTCCGACATCCTTGCAATTGCCAACTGTCTGCACTAACTCCAGTCCAAAAGTAACACGAGTACTCACGTGACTTATCAGGTTGTAATTTCCTTCCTGCTCGTCACTCGACTTGTCGTGACTAAATTCAAGATGGCGGCAAGATGGCTGAAAAACAAAGAATTTGTGGGATCTAAATGATTTTTCTGAAGAACATCGGAGAGTTTACCTGTTCAGGACAAACAGGTTCTGATGAAAAACTAAAACTAAACAAAAAAACAAACAAACAGCTTTTGATCATTCAAGTATCAACACAGTATTAACTACAAATATGTTGATGGATTTTAAAGTGAGAGGACAACAGTGGATGTACACTTTGTTTTACAGTAGAAAGTGTTATTATTTTGCCCATAGTGACGCTTTTATAAACTGTTTGATCTCTCATTCTGACGGCACCCATTTACTGAAGAGGATCTATTAGTGAGCAAGAGATGTAAGTGTTCTCATAAAGGGATAGTTCACCAAAAATGAAAATTTTATATTTATCTGCTTACCCCCAAGTCATCCAACATGTAGGTGACTTTGTTTCTTCAGTAGAACACAAACGAAGATTTTTAACTTTCTGTTAGTCATATAATGGCAGTCAATGGTTACCAAATCTATAAAAAACATACACAGACAAAACCAAATTAAATGCGGCTCATGACGATACATTGAGGTCTTAAAGGATAACTATTGCCAAAATGCAACCTGGGCTGTTTTTTTTTTTTTTACTGTAAACAAGACAAACTTATATCTAAAAGCATGATTACGACAAACGAGCCGTTTTTGAGATTGACCGTGATTTCGTTTTGTGGTCAATGGCGGGTGAATGGGAGTACTTTGAGCGCATCAAAATCGATATTTTTACAACACTAAGAAGGCTTGACACACCATGAAACTTTGCTCGAAGTATCGCCTGGGTCTCTACACATGAACGCGAGCATTGAGAACATTGTTTGTGTACACAGAGTTTACTAAAAAGAAAATTTTTGAACAACTCACTTTCACTGTTTGAGTTTTCGCTCGCGCCCGTCTTGCCAGTCAAGAAGTGTCGATCTCCGAATGCAAGGAGAGTAAAGAAGGATAGCTCCTAAAGAATATTTCCATATAAATGCACGGCTAAACAATAACAGAAAAAACAATATTAACCTTCTAGTTGTAAAAAAGAGCCTCATATAAGCATAATACTTCGTCCTATGGAGTCCATTCATTTGCATTCGGAGATCGACACTTCTTGACTGGCAAGACGGCTGCGAGCAGAAACCCAAACAGTGTAAGTGAGTTGTTCAAAACCTTTCTTTTTAGTTAACTCTGTGTACACAAACAACGTTCTCAATGCTCGAGTTCATGTGTAGAGACCCAGGCCATACTTCGAGCAAAGTTTCATGGTGTGTCGAGCCTTCTAAGTGTTGTAAAAATATCGCTCAAATTTATGCCCCTAGAACTCCCATTCACCGGCCATTGACCGCAAAACGAAATCGCGGTCAATCTCAAAAACGGCTCGTTTGTCGTAATTATGCTTTTAGATATAAGTTTGTCTCATTTACAGTAAAAAAAAAACAGCCCAGGTTGCATTTTGGCAATAGTTATCCTTTAAGACACAAAACGATCGGTATGTGCAAAAAAACAAAACAGTATTCATATCTTTATTTACCTCTGAATCCAGAGAGTTCTACTCTTCTGAGCACATTCACATCAGTCGTTATATGACTGACAGACTGCAACGGTTTGAGTTAAAAATCTTTGTTTATGTTCTACTGAAGAAACAAAGTCACCTACATCTTGGATGCCCTGGGGGTAAGCAGATAAACATACATTTTTCATTTTTGGGTGAACTATCCCTTGAAGAAACAAACTCATCTACATCTTGAATGGCCTGAAGGTGAACTATTCACTTGAATCTATTAATATAAATCAATTATTTGTTATGGCATGTTTATTATGTTACTGTGTTGTCCCTGATACATATCTCAAGATCATCATTAAATAAACTGATGTCTTGTGTATCTGTGTTTCTTTATTTATAACTTGAATTTTGAGTCAATAAGAGCACACAAACCGTACGACACTTTCCACAGTCTGATGAGCCTACAATCCTAAAGATTGATTGTATAACATTGCCGGTTGATTTCATAGGACAGGTCTTCTGGGTAGCACTGGATGAGTTTTTCATCTTTCTTCCATCAGTCTTTATATCAGAACTAAAGGCCTGTATGTGGCGGATGAAATATGGTTTAAACACCTAAATGTTCACCATGTGCTCACTGTGATAGACCCTGCTGGTAATCAGCCTAGATCTGAGATCAGTCATTCAAAGCATTCCAGCCTGAGGAAACAGACTGCACCTTCAGATGAATGTGTCCTGGGTTCGCTATGATTCATCACCTCTTCTGGTACATCGAAGCCTCACTGTCCAAATCACTCTATTTGTCTAAAACACCACAGTGCTGTGGTCTCCTCCCTGAGCGGTCTGACCGCTTGATATGACTCTCAGCACATCCCTGACCTGAAGACCTTTGGACTGATTTCCCTGTTTTATTTTCCACATGGCTGTCTCTTTCTGATATGCGAACCTGCAATACGGAGAGGATCGCTCTGCGTCTTTTCCCACTGTGAGATAAAGTGCTTGGTTGATGAACCAAATCTATCGCCCTGGCTTGCACCCATGCTCCTGCCCGGACTCATCATGAATATTCCGCACTAAGAGTCCAATATGGAACATAACCCAAACACATTTGATATCGCAAAGACCAGGTAGACATTCCAATTTCTTATTTGGTTATTTTGAAACTCTTTAGACTTTCTATGTGACAGTAAGCGGGTTCCAGGGGGTATCTGGAAAAATGTAGATTTTACTTTGTTCAAGGCACCATGAAATTGAACATTTCATATTTTTTATGGAATATTACAGTGTTTGTTATAAAAAATGTATCTGTCCATGTGCAAAAAAATCTAAAAACTGAGAAAATTTGTCCAAATGAAGTTCTTAGCAATGCATATTACTAATCAAAAAATATGTTTTGAAAATATTTATGGTAGGAAGTTTACAAAATATCTTCATGGAACATGATCTTTACTTAATATCCTAATGATTTTTGTCATAAAAGAAAAATCTATCATTTTGACCAATACAATGTATTATTGCCTATTGCTACAAATATACCCGTGCTACATAAGACTGGTTTTGTGGTTCAGGGTCATATATGTGCACTGACTCAGTGGTGGGACAATTATCTCTCACTTCCAGCAGCCTTTCATTCACTAAAGATCACAGCAATCAATCCAGTTAATTCCAGAAGGACATAATTAATATAGAGTGGTCTATGTATGACGTCAGAACCTAAAGACTTATTCGCTGCTGGTGCTGGTTCCTTCAAGATTTTTAAATGGGCTTTTATAATGGGGCTTTTCGATTTATAAGTAAAATAAAGCCTGTGGTAAACACACTCTCACCGCAAACATATATGTGACCCTGGAACACAAAAGTAGCACAGTCTTAAGTGGCACAGGTATATTTGTAGCAATTGCCAAAATAACATTGTATGGGTCAAAATTTTTGATTTTTCTTTTATGCCAAAAAAATCATTAGGATATTAAGTAAAGATCATGTTCCATGAAATTATTTAGTAAATTTCCTACCGTAAATATATCAAAATTTTATTTGTGATTAGTAATATGCATGGCTAAGAACTTCATTTGGACAACTTTAAAGGCGATTTTCTCAATATATTATATATATATTTTTTTGCATCTTCAGATTCCAGATTTTCAAATAGTTGTATCAAACAAATATTGTCCTATCCTAACAAACCATACATCAATGGAAAGCAAAATTTGTGTTTTTCTTAAGACATATGTCAAAATAGACAGGTAAAGACTATTAAAATAGTTAGGCCAAAAATGTAAATTTTAACCCTATAAATGATTACATTACTTGCTCACAAATGGATCCTCTGCAGTGAATGGGTGCCGTCAGAATGAGAGTCCAAACAGGTGTTTTTCCCGCCCAAATGTTTTTCCTCTCATTGGAGAAGCCGTTTTACTCAGATATACACTACCAGTCAAAAGTTTTTGAACAGTAAGATTTTTAATGTTTTTTAAAGAAGTCTGCTCACCAAGCCTGCATTTTTTTGATCCAAAGTACAGCAAAAACTGTAATTTTTTTTAAATAACTGTTTTCTATTTGAACAAATTTTAAAATTCAGACAGGTAAAGACTATTAAAGTAATAGTTAGGCCAAAAATTTAAATTTGCTCACCCTATAAATGATTACATTACTTGCTCACAAATGGATCCTCTTCAGTGAATGGGTGCCGTCAGAATGAGGGTCCAAACAGGTGAGAAAAACATCACAGTAATTCACGTCTCCAGTCAATCAGTTAAAGGGTTAGTTCAGCCAAAAATGAAAATTCTGTCATTAATTACTCTAGTGTCGTTCGAAACCCAAAAGACCTTCATTCATCTTCAGAACACAAATTAATATATTTTTGATTTAATCTAAGAGCTTTCTGAACCTGCATAGAAAGCAACGCAACTGCCACGCTCAAGGCCCGGAAAGGTAGTAAGGACATTGTTAAAATAGTCCATGTGACATCAGTGGTTCAACCGTAATGTTATGAAGCTATGAGAATACTTTTTATGTGCAAAGAAAACAAAAACAACAACTTTATTCAACAATTTCTTCTCTTTAACAATGTCCTTACTACCTTCCTAAGCCTTGAATGTGTCAGTTGCATTGCTGTCTATGCAGGGTCAGAAAGCTGCGGATTTCATCAAAAATATCTTTAATTTGTGTTTTGAAGAGGAACAAAGGTCTTACGAGTTTAGAATAACACAAGGGTGAGTAATTAATGACAGAATTGAAATTTTTGGGTAAACTATCCCTTTAACATTTTGTGAAAAGCTGTGTGTTTGTAATAAACAAATCCATCATTAAAATGCTTCCATAATGTTGTTTTCTCCAGTCAAAAAGTCGTCTCGTCTGAGTCAGAAGAGAAATATGCATAGATCAAGCACCACTTACAAGTGAATACAGTCCAAAACAGTTCTAAACAAATATGTGGGTGGATTTTGATATGAGAGGACAACAGGGGATGGACTTTTTCAATGGAGTAAGCTTTTTAATGGATTACAAACTTATATTTTGGCCTGAAGCAATGGTTTAAAGTTAAAAATATCTTAATGGTGGATTTGTTTCTTAAAGACATGCAGCTTTTCATTTCAGACATTGGACTCGTCTGGATTACTTATGGATTATTGTTATTATTATTATTGAATGTTTTTTCAATATGTTTGGACTCTCATTCTGACGGCACCCATTCAGGATTTATTGCTGAGCAAGTAATAGAATGCAAATTTCTCTAAATCTGTTCCAATGAAGAGAATATTTTCTATTAAATATTGTAGTGTGTAATTAATCTGCACACATTATTATTTTCGCCGTGGCATCACTTCTCAGATGTCAATAACCTCTCTCCTCATGCAACTTGTCACTCACATGAGATCACAGCAATTAGCAAACAACAACAATCCAATGATCCAATCAGTTCCCGCCCAAATGTTTCTCCTCTCATAGGAGAAGCCGTTTTACTCAGATATACACTACCAGTCAAAAGTTTTTGAACAGTAAGATTTTTAATGTTTTTTAAATAAGTCTGCTCACCAAGCCTGCATTTATTTGATCCAAAGTACAGCAAAAACTGTAATTTTTTTAAAATAACTGTTTTCTATTTGAACACATTTTAAAATGTAATTTATTCCTGTGATTCCAAAGCTGAATTTTTAGCATCATTACCCCAGTCACATGATGCTTCATAAATCATTCTAATATTCTGATCTGCTGCTCAAAAAACATTAATTATTGTTGAAAACAGCTGAGTAGAATTTTTTTCAGGTTTCTTTGATGAATAGAAAGTTCTGAAGAATAGCATTTATCTGAAAGAGAAATCTTTTATAACATTTAAACATTTTTATCATCACTTTTGATCACTTAAAAGCATCCCTGCTAAATGAAAGTATTCATTTCTATAATTTCTTTACATCTTTCTATTAATCTAAGAATCCTGAAAAATGTACACTGGTTTAAATATTGATAATAATAATAAATGTTTCTCAAACAGCAAATGAGCATATTATAAGGATTATGTCCTAAAGACAGGAGTAATGGTGCTGAAAAGTTAGCTTTGATCACAGAAATAAATTACATTTTAAAACATATTCAAATAGAAATCAGTTATTTTAAATAGTAAAAAACATTTCAGAATTTCACCATTTTTGCTGTATTTTGGATCAAATAAATACAGGCTTGGTGAGCAGAAGAGACTTCTTTAAAAAACTTACAAATCTTGCTGTTCAAAAACTTTTGACTGGTAGTGTATGTCACAACAGAGAAGAAAACAGAAATGAATAACTAATTTTGTTTAAAAAATCCTATTTGTTTGTTTGTAATTAATGGCATTACACATTCAGGAAATCATTTTTATTAATAAAAAACAAGTATATGCAACAGCTTTGTCTCACTCACATTACAACAGTTTTTTTTATCCGATCAAATGCCTGAAACGGTAAAAATAATACCAAACAAACAGCTTAAATTATTAAATCATTGCAATAATCCTAAATAATATCCAGTGTAATATGAATTTAAAAAACATTTCTACTTTGGCCTGAATGAAGGGTTGCAAAAAAGCTGGAAAAAGTTTCTAAAGGGCTAAAGTAAAAACAGAAAGTGACATAACAGACTCATGCCTCATTCTATTACAACGCATTACACAACACGGCCATCATCATTACATAACAATACTAATTCAGAGTGTTCCGTCGCAGCATCCAAAGTTCTTCAAAGCACATTTACGGCCAAATGACCCAAAAAGTATAAGCTCAGTTTAAAGACAATGAGCAAAGCATGTTTTACATGCTTAAGTCAATATCAATGGTGTTTTCTTTGCATACCTTAATTGCATTCAGCTCGAGTCGTATATAGCTGACTCGTTACATTGAGTGCGGCTCCAGCTGTTTCAGGTGTAATTAATGCAAACTCTCTCAGACCCTTTAAGGACTCTCCATGTGGAGCGAGCAGAGGTTTTGAAGGACTAGCTCGCGCATCGCCTTTCCTGCATGCTAATGCATTCAGAGCATGCACTTGTTGACTTGAAAGGAAAAGAGGGCATACGCTAAAGAGGTAAACATGATCAATCCAATAAATGACCCCCGACCGGAGAGCAAGAGCCGCTCTAGCCAAGTAATCTCAGACAACAAAAACCCAAGTGGTCCCACTGGTACCATCACTGTCTGACATGTCTGTAATACACGTCTTCCGCTCCACTGCAAGTGTTGAAGATATTAGGGTGGGCACCGAGGGACCTCTGACAACCGCCCCCCTAGCGAAAACAGTCAAGCTGAAGGACTAAATCAATGTGAGAGATGCCGCAGACATATTGAACAAATAATTTCTGGCTCATGCGGCTTTCATACAAAATAGGAAAAATCATATGAGATATGACAAATGATAATATCCATGCGATGTAAAGAACCCCTGTTTATCTTTATATGAAGGTTTTGGTTTGTCTTCTAAAAGCCCTTTATAAGCATGACTGTGCTCTTTTTAACGAAACAGGTCCTCTCCTCCTCTCTGGATATAATGTGGTTCAGCTTGATAAGCTCTAATAAGGCCATGTAATTAGACTCTTTGCATACAGGCTGTCTCTGCACAAAGAGCTCCGGCAGGATCACCACAGCATTTTATTAACTTGACAGTTTAACTTTAAGGGTGAAAAAAACAGCATCTCAGAGTAAGGCTCAAATTAGCCCAACAGTAGTAAACACAATTACCCACTTTAAAACAATACTGACACTAATTAGGCCACCAATTAATTATTTTAAAGTTCACGTTTTATCTCAAATAACACCGCAGCGCCTAGGGGGAAAAAAAAAGATGGCGACCTGACGAAATATTTATTAATTAAATTAGCTTAAACAGTGCTGTTTATTTGTCAAACACATAGACAGAAAAAATAATATGAATATATGTATGTGTTTGTTTTCATTATTAAGCAAATTTTGGATCCACTATCATTTTAGAACATAAAATAATTTAACTTGCATGGCAGGACTGCACTGATCTGAGAGTTATATGACTTAATAAGATATATAAACACTACCAGTCAAAAGTTTTTGAACAGTAAGATTTATGTTTTTTTAAAGATCCAAAGCAAAAACAGTAACATTTTGAAATATTTTTAATATTTAAAATAACTGTTTTTTATTTGAATATATTTAAAAAATGTAATTTATTCCTGTGACCAAAGTTAAATTTTCAGCATCATTACTCCAGTCTTCAGTGTCACATGATCCTTCACAAACCACTCTAATATGCTGATTAAAGAAACATTTATTATTATTATTATTATTATTATTATCAATATTTAAAACAGTTGAGTAATTTTTTTTAGGATTCTTTATTGAATAGAAAGATCCAAAGATCAGCATTTATCCGAAATAAAGTTTTATACACTATACGCTATACCATTCAACAACTTGGAGT